>NC_088384.1:3100000-3410000 GCF_037993035.2 Macaca fascicularis | reverse complement strand
AAGCTTAAATTATTGATTTGTGAACATTCTTGTGTAATGTCAGCTTTCAATGCTATACATTTTACTCTAAGCCACTGTTTTGGCTGCTTCTCACACAGTTTTATGTGTTGCATTTTAGTTTTCATTCAGTTCACAATTTTCTTTAATTTCTCATGAATTTTCCTCTGTGACTCATGGTTTATTTCATAATATGTGCTTTAACTTTTTTGTGTGTTTGATGAGTTTCATATTACCTTACGTTATTCATTTCTAGACTAATTCCATTATGGATACAGAAGACACTTTGTGAAATGCAAAGTATTTATTTTTTGTGACCCAGGATTTGGCTTATTTTGCACCATGTGCCCATGAAAGTATGTTTATTCTGCTGCCAGTAGTGAAGTATTCCATAAATAACAATCAGATTCAGTTGGTTGATAGAGTTTTTACATTCTTCTAGAGCTCACTTAGTTTCTGTTACTAGCACTATTTGCCACTGACAGAAGAAGAGTATTGAAGTCTCCAATGGTGTGAATCAGTCTATTTCAGTCTATTTCTTTTTTTTCCTCTCTTTTCTTTTCTTTTTTTTTTTTTTTTTTTTGAGATGGGGTTTTACTCTTGTTGCCCAGGCCGGAGTGCAATGGCACGATCTCCACTCACCGCAACCTCTACCTTCTGGGTTCAAGCGATTCTCCTGCCTCAGCCTCCAGAGTAGCTGGGATTACAGGCATGTGCCACCATGCCTGGCTAATTTTGTATTTTTAGTAGAGACAGAGTTTCCCCACATTGGTCAGCCTGGTCTCGAACTCTCGACCTCAAGTGATCTGCCTGCCTTGGCCTCCCAAAGTGCTGGGATTAAAGGTGTGAGTCACAGCGCCCAGCCAAATCAGTCTATTTCTTATTTTATTTCTGTCAGTGTTTGCTTTATGCATTTTTAAGCACTATTGTTAGGTGCATTCAAGTTTATGATGATGTTATATATTCTTGGTGGGTTGATATTTTATTATGTTTTGTTCCTCTTTATCTCTGGGAATTTTCTTTGTTGTGAAGTCTAATTTATCTGATATTAAAATTGCCACTTAAAGTGGAAAGTGGAAATCTTGTTAATACACAGGTCTCTTTCCTCTCACCCCTTTATGTTGTAATCATCTTACTGTTACATCTACATACATTGAAACCCCTATCAGAAAATGGTACTACTTTGCTTTTGATTGTCAAATGTAGTTTAAATAACTCAGTAGAAAAAATAGTCTATTATATCTTCCCAATTATTTATCATTTTCATTGCGAATTTTTCATTCCTGAGTTTCCAAGTTTTCTTTTGGCATTTTTTTTTTCTGAAGAACTTTCTCTATAAATTCTTTTAAATCAAGTTTGCAAGAAATAAAGTCTCAGTTTTCCTTCACCTTAGGATAGCTTTATTTCACCTTATTCTTGAATGATATTTTCACTGTATTTACATTTTTGAGCAGACAGTTCTCTTCTTCAGCACTTTAAAAATGTTCTTTTACCTCCCTCTGTCCTTCATAATTTATGAATAGAAATCCACAGTTAGGGCCAGGCGCGGTGGCTCAAGCCTGTAATCCCAGCACTTTGGGAGGCCGAGACGGGCGGATCACGAGGTCGGGAGATCGAGACCATCCTGGCTAACACGGTGAAACCCCGTCTCTACTAAAAAAATACAAAAAACTAGCCGGGCGACGTGGCGGGCGCCTGTAGTCCCAGCTACTCGGGAGGCTGAGGCAGGAGAATGGTGTAAACCTGGGAGGCGGAGCTTGCAGTGAGCTGAGATCCGGCCACTGCACTCTAGCCTGGGCAGCAGAGTGAGACTCCGTCTCAAAAAAAAAAAAAAAAAAAAAAAAAAAAAGAAATCCACAGTTAATAAAATTGTTGTTATTCCATAAGTTTTCACGCATCTTCTCTGGATGCTATCAATATTTTTCTATTATTCTTAAATGTTGGCATTTGTGTCATGATGTGTTTGGTTGTCGATGTCTTTTCTTTTTAATCTTTTTTTCCTCTCTTTTTCACATTGGTTAATTTCTATTACTCTATTCTTCATCATCTCCAGCCTCCTATTGAGCCTATTTAGTAGATATTTAACTTGGGTTTTCATTGTTTTAAGTTATAAAATGGTTATCTGGTTCTCTTTATATCTTCTGGTTCTTTGTTGTGGTTGCCTCTTTTCCATTTGTTTCGAGAATGTTTATGCTTACTTGTTGGGGCATATTTATAATAGCTGTTTTACAGCTTTTGTTAGATATGTCCAACATCTGCTTCATGATAGTATCACCATCTGTTGTTTATTTCCTTGCAAATTGTGATTTTCTTCGTTCTTTGTATACTGAGTAATTTTGGGCTATATCCTGGATGTTTTGCATATTTCATTATGATAACCTGAGTCGTGTTTAAATGCTATTTAAAAGTCAAAAAATGTTGATGTTTTTTGTTTTCATAAGCAATTGCCTCAGCTGAATTCAGGCCTGCTGTTCCAACAGCTTTTGGTTGGTTGTGGCTCAAGGATCAGTTTCATTTTCAAAAATTTCGCAAAGCTATTTAATGTATTCCATGTGTTCAGCACCCAATGGTGAGTCTGATATTAGAAGGATAGACTATTTTGCAGTTCAGTTCTCAATATCTACATATACCATTTAAGATCAGATACACATAAGCACGTCTTGAGGAGGAGCCCAGGGATTCACACACAGGCCCTGAGGTCACTTTCCCAAGCTCCTGCCTCTCCACAAGCTTCTTGGTACATTTCAGCTTTCTTTTTATTCCACAGCCAGTTATCCCACTCCACCACCCATTCCTGCAACTGCTCTTACAGATTAAGCCAAGCAGGAGGAGCAGACAAAGAGAAGAAAAGCAAAGAGGGTTTCCCCACCCTCCTGAGAGCACAGCTTCTTTGGCAGGAGAGGAAGGCATCCCTTCTAGGTAGTTTTGGCTCCTAGGGACTCATGTGGCGGCTGCTGTCTTGCCACCATGGCAAGACATGGGAGCATGGAAGAACAGTGTAAAGAGAAAAGGGGAAGTGAACAATTTCATCACCCCTCTGAGTGCCCATAGGCACCTTGCCTAATTAGACGGTGCTCCTGGGGTTCTGTCTGTCTGTACTCAGGTGGACACTTTGGGGTTCCAGGATGTACTGAGTTCAGGGTGCAGGATTCCAGAGTGGGGAATTCAATGCATGCAGGTGATATTGAATTCAGTATTCAGTATTCAGTACTTTGAATACTGACTCTTTTTTTTTTCCAATCTGCCTGCTACTATTTACTTTTCTGAATCATCAAATGACTGTTCCATGCATCCTGCCTGGGTTTTTTTTCTTTCTTTCTTTCTTCAGTGGGAGAGACAGGGTGGAGTGGGCTTACTCCATTTTGTCCACAACCAGAACTGCCACACGTTTTTGTTTTAAATTGTATTGTTGCACCACAGTAATGTGACGCAGTCTGTACACACAGACACACATGTGCATGCACAAACACACACTGACTTCAAAGCTTCAGTCAAGTCTACTAAAGACGCTAACACCTGGTAGGAATGATATTAAGGTAAATCCAGAAAGATGTCTGTTTCCCTTAGACAGCTCACATGAAGGGTCGAGACATCCGAAACTCACTTTGAAGCTATTTTTATTTCCTAAAACCAAAAACTAAATCATTTTATGGCCGTAATTAAAATGTAACCCCCACAAATCCCTGATTGTAAAGTCTATGGCCAAATCTGGGCACAGGCAAACACACAAAATGGTAACGGATTAACTGGAAAGTTATTTTGCTGCAATACAGAGCTGATTGGATTCAAGTCCGTGAGTATTATTTTCTTTCTTTACCAATTCAATTCACCAAGACGATATTGAATAAAAGAACAATGTCAGACACTCCTTGAATTGGATGTTTTTGACCAGGTAACTTTGAAGAGCCACCTTCCCATGTGTCAAGGCATATCTGGGTCGAGAGGTGCCACCCAAGCATTCAGTGTTTAAATGTGAGGACAGAAAGCAGGGCAAAGAACAGGGCACCGTTTGTGCAGAGCACTCTTTGAAGCCGTCTCCAATCAAAGCCTCCTTTGCGTCCCAGGCACCTGCTTTTCATTTCCAGGACACTGCTTCTACCTTGGTCTCACGTAGCAAGTTAAAAGAGCCTGTCAAAAGAAATCTGGATTTGTTTCCAATCAGTTTACATCATGTTCAGGTGACATGACAAGTTTTATAATTAAATTTCCTTGACTCCTACCCCGTCAGGTGCACCGTAGACACTTCTCACAGATGTGTTTTCACACACACAGTAGCAATGCGGTTGTAATGATAACACCTCTTTGGATGAGTGGGTGATGTTTACAAAGGGAATCATCTGATGTTCTAATTTGTCAGCATAGGCTAAATGGGAGAAAAAATAAATAATGCGTCTTTGTTTCAACCATTTGTCTATCAAGTATTCGCTGAACATCTAAGTGGCCCAAGGGCTCTCACCTAGGCACTGGAGTCTGTGTGTTGCAGAGTGATTTTTATCAGCTGAAACTTAGATGGACTGAAACACAGCTTTTGTCATCTTTCCTCAAACTAGCCTAGTTTCTATGTGGAGCTCTCACTCCACCACTTGAAATAGAAACTTTAACCTTGGCAATTTAAGGTATACACACTCGAATTAGTATTTCTCATTAATTTCAACTGGAAACAAATCCTCTCATGGATTGTGGCTCACTCTTCCTTCTCCTTGGTGATCCCCCATTAAGAATGGGAAAGGACTGTAATTTGAGGGGTGGAGAGAGATATCAAATCTCCAGTTTCCTTCTTTTGCCTGCTGGCATCAGTGAATCGTAAGCCAAATGACTGGTGCTGGGTAAACAGTTTTTCTTTCCTCTGCCTGGGCTGATGGTGGCAAACGTCCACCATGGCCTGCAGATTGCATGGCACCTGTTTATATCAACAGCATCCTTCTCCATGACCAGAAGGGACCTTTCGTTCTTCCCACATTTACTCACAAGAAAAATACTTAAACATTGCTCCATTGCAACCTGGATTTGCAGGAGTTGAGACCCTCTCTGCCTGAACATGGCTGGTGGTAGAGTACCCATGGCAGCTGCTCAGCCTCTTCCACAGGTCCTCTCCTATGTAAGGCTTGCTTCCTGTGCAGGCTTCATCCGGAACACTAGGAAAGTCCTTTCCGTCTCAGATTTCCCAACACAATTTCTATCATTCTCTCTCCGAGGCCCACACCAGTGACTAACTCTGTTGCTTGGCAGCCCTACCTCCAGGATGGCCTGTCTTCAAACCCTCTTGCCAGTGGCAGTTTATAACACACAATTATGCTCAGATCTTTCCAGCTGTTAGGCTTTTGGGACCCCACTTACCTTGTCTTAATTTTAACACTGATCCATTTCTTATCTGTGGCACTGGCATTCAAAACTGATATGGTTTGGTTCTGTGCCCCCACCTCCAAATTTCATCTGGTGGCTCCCATAATTCCACGTGTTATGGGAGGGACTTGGCAGGAGATAATTGAATCATGGGCATGGGTTTTTCCCATGCTGTTCTCAAGATAGTGAATAAGTCTCACGAGATCTGGTGGTTTTAAAAATGGGAGTCTCAGCAGGGTTCAGTGGCTCACTCCTGTAATCCCAGCACTTTAAAAGGCTGAGGCGGGTGGATCACGAGGTCAAGAGATTGAGACCATCCTGGCTAACTCGGTGAAACCTAGTCTCTACTAAAAGTACAAAAATTAGCTGGACACGGTGGCACCCACCTATAGTCCCAGCTACTCGGGAGGCTGAGGCAGGAGAATTGCTTGAACCCAGGAGGCAGAGGTTGCAGTGACTCAAGATCGCGCCACTGAACTCCAGCCTGACGACAGAGTGAGACTCCATCTCAACAAAAAAAAAAAAAAAAAAAGGGGATGGGGGAGTCTCCCTGCACAAGCTCTCTCTCTTTTTGCCTGCCGCCATCCACGTAAGATGTGACTTGCTCCTCCTTGCCTTCCCCTATGATTATGAGGACTCTCCAGCCATTTGGAACTGTAAGTCCAATTAAACCTCTTTCTTTTGTAAATTGCCCAGTCTCAGGTATGTCTTTATCAGAAGCATGAAAATGGACTAATACAAAGACTTATATATCTGTTGTATATTTCAAGACCTTACTATGGGGAGAAAAAGTCAAATAGCAGATTCTGTTTCTGCCTACAAGCAACCTCTGAAGCAATAGCTGTAGTTATGTAAGGGCCATTGGAACAAACCCATTGTCAAGGAAAGTTCCCTTGACAAATATTTTCAGATAAAAAAGAGACAAATCCTTCAAGAATATCAGTCCATTGGACAAGCACATTAATTAGGGTAGGCGGAGCCATAGTAACAACAGACCTGTCCGAATGCCGGTGGCTTAGAGATAAAGTGCGTTTTTGAAAATCACTAAAAGTCCTGGGTTTTTGCATAATCCAGTGGGAAAGCTCTCCTCTGGGGTCCTGGCTGACGGTTGTTCCATGTATTTTGCTCAAGACCACACCGTTAGCCAGAGACGAAAGGGATGGCATGCACAGGTGGGGTGTGTTCTGGGTCAGAACTATTCCATGAGCTACGACTCCATCCTGCAGTCCCTCCTAACTGCAAAACGATCTGGAAAGGATGGGACACTGTGTATCCAAGAAGAAGAGTAAATGGATTTTGGTGAACGTCACTGTTATGCTTTGACTTTCTGGTCACCAAATATCCATTTGTCAAGTTCATCACATACAGAACACACTCCTCCACTGATAGGTTTTGGCTGTGTCCCCACCCAAATCTCATCTGGAATTACAGCTCCCACAATCCCCATGTGTTTGGGAGGGACCCGGTGGGAGATAAGTGAATCAAGGGGGTAGTTTCCCCCACACTGTTCTCGTGGTAGTGAATAAGTCTCATGAGAGCTGATGGTTTGATAAGGAGTTTCCCCTTTCTCTTGGTTCTCATTCTCTCTTGCCTGCCACCATGTAAGATGTGCCTTTCACTTCTGCCATGATTGGGAGGCCTTCCCAGCCATGTGGAACTGTGAGTCCATTAAACGTCTTTTTCTTTATAAATTACCCAGTCTTGGGTATGTCTTTATCATCAGGGTGAAAATGAACTAATATACCCACCTCACCAGGGGAGACGACCAAGGTCCCATCCAGCTCAGTGTTCAGGATTTGCAGAAGATGCCCAGTCCTCTTTCAGATCCAAATATGGATCCCCTTGGTCCAGGGACCTAGGAAGTGAAAAGAGAAGTGACGTGTCTCCCCATCACCCTGTCCAACATACACCCAACATGAAACACTAGAGCCAGGCAAGGATATCTGTGCACAGCAGACCCTGGTCCATGCAATGATAGATGGCCTGGAAGGCTAGGCCCAGCTTCCCTGCCCAACGTGGGAGGCTGTTCCATTAGGAAGTCCTCTGCCTGTCATTCCTCATGCCCTGACCTCATCTTCTGGAAGGCGCCCTATTGTCCACCACCATCTACAGCCACATCTACCCTGGGCACAGTCAGTATGTCTCCCATGGGGACTGCACAGCTTGTCTGGCCCACTTCCTACTGTGCAAGCTCAGGGAATCCAGAATCATTTTAATGCTCCTACCATAAAAGCCTTCTGTAATACAGGTGTGTTTTTCCTCTAACCACAAAACTGAGGGGACTTGGTGGAATTGGGAAAAATCATTTCCAAGTGCCAATAATCATACCAAAAGATTTTTGCTTTTTTTTCCCCCAGACATAGTTAGTAAATATCCATTAGTTTTTAGTTTCTCTATTCCCATACTCTTCTCTCTCTGTGTCAATTTAATGGCAACTTCCTTGAGGTTATCCGAGGGAAAAATAAAAAAAGAGGATTTGGCAAATAGACAGTATCCTTAATCTGTTCTTTGCTGCCAGGTTAACTTTTTTTTGGTTGAATTGAGAAGTCTTAATGGGATTTTGAAGCTGAATGCCTTTTCCATCTTGTTTCCTGCTGTTTGGGATCCAGAAGCACTTTTCCAACCTAAATTTTTGGATGATCTGTATCCCCCTTAGTTTTTATTTGCAGACTATTTCATTCTTCCCCAAGCTTGCCTCTTTCTTGTAAATGTGGGCTGTGACAAGGAGCAAGCAGTTCACACATTCGTAGTCTGGCTCTTCCCTGCACAGCGCAAGCCTCCACTGTGGCTGCCTCTGCTGTTCTACCCAGACGCATCTCTCCCGAATGTGGCATGTGAGAATATCCTGTGCTTATTACCGAATGCTAAGCCGATGCCATCTACTTTAAATTTTTGATGCTGCAGCATTGCACGTCAGTATACCAAGTTCTGTCATCATTGTGGTATGCTAGAAAGAGATTACAAATAGATCCTGAAATGTTAATGTCTTAAAAAATAATAAAATGATTTCCTTTTCAATGAACACTTCTTGACTTGTCTCCAGGGTAGCAGTCAACTCTCTTCCACACAGTCCTCCAGGGATCCAGGCAGACAGTGGTTCTGCTTTCTCAATGTGTGGCTTTCCAGGTGCCCTGCATTTGCTAGGAGAGGAGAAGGTCATGAAGAGGCACAGCGGCTGTTCCATGGGTCAGGCCGGGCAGGGTGTGCACCACTTCCTCTAACAATCCACTGGATGGAAAACAGTCACATGGCCACCCCTGACCACAAGGGAACTGCAAAATGCAGTCAGGGGGAGTGCGCAGGAAAAAGCAGAAATGTGTTTTCCTGAACAGTTCAGTTTGTGTTACAGAGAGGCTGCTAGGAAAAGATTTCCAAAGCCGCACTGTCTGAAGGCACATGCACATGGGGCCAGGGCCAGAGGCACTCGGAGCTTCTTGGAAACTTTGGAAGGGAGGTGCATCTGTATTTCTACAGGAGAAAGGAGTGTGAGGTTGTGTGGACAGCGGGTGAAGACAGAATTCTGGGCAGAGGGAGTGGTGTAGGTAGAGGCTAAGCTTGCAAAACCGTGACAGTTGACAAAGATACAAATAAGTTGGGATGGGTGGGACACAGGTAGGTGGATAAAGGAGAATGAAGAGTTAGATAGGGGCCTCGGGAAGACAGTGGGGGAAGGGCCTGGGGAAGAGGGGAGAAGAGGCCTGGAGGAAAAGAGCAGGGGAGGGGCTTGGGGGAGGGACAGTTAATGTAAATTTTCCAAGACCAGTGGCCAATCAGGCAAATTATGCTGAACCTAGAAAGAAACATGGATACAATTAAACTACATTCCTCATTACCTCAGGCCTCAGTAACTGAAATTCAGATGACACAGGTGGGCTGGTGTGGGAGGAAAATGGTTGGTACTGTCTGGCTTGCGC
Source organism: Macaca fascicularis (assembly GCF_037993035.2). Classification (NCBI taxonomy): domain Eukaryota; kingdom Metazoa; phylum Chordata; class Mammalia; order Primates; family Cercopithecidae; genus Macaca; species Macaca fascicularis. The sequence continues at coordinate 3,400,746 of NC_088384.1, read as the reverse complement.
CTGTCTGCTTTGATCTAATCCATTTCCCTGAGGGTCCCCACCCTGCCCCGCTAATGGGATTGTGCTTGCCTGCAGATTTGTCCTTCTATGATCCCAGTTCCCTTAAAAAGGCCAGATGTTGTCAGTGAAGAGGGACTTCAGAGTGGAAACAGGACCGACAGTGGGCTTTTAAAAATATGATTTTGAAAAACAAAATAGGATTTACGAAACTCGCCCTCTAATTACCAGTGAGACGTAGATGGGCGCGGGCACCTGCAGGGGGAGGGTGCCACTTGTTCCTGTGGAGTCCATGCTGTCCCTCCAGTTAGGCCTGGATCCCTGCCTCCTGCTCAGGCTGGCTCCTGACCTCTCCTGGGCCACCTGGAGCTCAGGGCCTCAGAGAATCACAGCCCTCGCCAGGGTAGACACCGAGCACTTTTTAAAACGTATTTTTCTTTTTTGAGATAGAGTTTTGCTCTGTCGCCCAGGCTGGAGTGCAGTGGCACTATCTCGGCTCACTGCAACCTCTGCCTCCTGGGTTCCAGTGATTCTCCTGCCTCAGCCTCCCAGGTAGCTGGGATTACAGGCACACGCCACTATGCTCGGCTAATTTTTGTATTTTTAGTAGAGACGGGGTTTTACCATGTTCACCAGGCTGGTCTCAAACTTACCTGACCTCAGGGGATCCGCCTGCTTCGGCTTCCCAAAGTGCAAGGATTACAGGGGTGAGCCATGGCACCCGGCCTAAAAGACGTTTTCCTATCATTGGACTGTAAGTGCTGCGGCAGGGGTCGCCGTGAAACTAACACAAGCAAAAGACAGATAAAGGGTGTGCTTCTCAAGGTAATTCACCCTTTGGGGAATTATGGTGATTCTATAATTCAGTGAAAAGCTTTTCATGTCACAAAGACATCAAGAGGAACCTGATCTATCTTTAAAACAATGGAGAAAATAGAACAAAACTGTTTAAAGAGAGATTATGAGCCAACAAGAGAAAACCGTGGAAAACAAATAAAAACCGTCCAGAACCAAAGGCTATATTAGAGGCAGTACAGTTCGGTGGGTAAGATGGGGAACTGACTCCAGTCAGATAGATGGTAGTTATGTCATCTGGACAAAGACAAAGGAAATACAAGATGTAACTGGTATTTTTGAAGAACTAAACAGAAAAAAATATATGTAGACATATAACAAAAGAAAGCTTTCCTGAAGTAATAAAATACTTGGAAGTGCAGATCAAAACAGTATGCCATAGCCTAAGAGAGAAATAATAGAAAAGAATCAACACTGCACAGATTCAGAAGAAGACATGAATATCCAGGAAAATCATATGAGGATCTTTAAGGGAGGTTGGGAGGTGGAACTGAGTTTGGCCTTAGATTTCCTATCGGCAACAGTCAAGAAAAGACACCCCAAACACAGGAGGGCAATCTTTATACAAAGGAAAGAAGGCAAATTATCCTTTCACTGTAAAGATAAGAGACAGACATTCCCATATGCAAAAATACAGAGATAATCGTACTCAAAAGTCCTTTTTGGGAAGAAAAATCCATCTCACAAAGGGGGGAGCCTGAATGAACACAAATGGAGAAGCAGCATCCAATAACTAAGGATGAACACTGAAGCCATTAAATATTAAAGTAAATTTAACTGTGAAAGCTGTGGGCTGGGTGGATTCCAAGCAGGAGGCATAGCTATTAATACAAACAAAATAAAAGTTATAGCATAATAGAAATGGGGCAAAGTGTAATTGTGTTAATTATTCACTTTGATGGGAGAGGGTCAATTACTACCGTACAAATTTTAAACACATACATAAAAATATGCAATGATTATATTTTCAACGGAGATGCCAAAACCCTTCAGTGGGAAAAGAATAGACTTTCATCATTCATGCTGGAACAACTAGATATGCCAAAGAATGGAGTTAAACTGCAAATGCACAACACATATAAAAATTAACTGAAAATGAATCATAGGTCTAATGAAAGACTTAAAACTATAGAAAATTTAGAAGAAAACATAGGAACGAGTCTTTGTGATCTTGGCGTAAGCAGTATTTTCTTGGATATGACATCAAAAGCACACTCAACAAAATTAAAAATAGATTGAACTTTATCAAAATTAAAATTTTGTACTTTTCATAATACTATCGAGAAAGTAAAAGAATCCACAGAATGTGGGAAATATTGGCAAATAATATATCTGATAAGAGACGTGTAACCAAAATATATAAAGAACTCTTACAACTCAATAATAAAAATATTTTTAAAAACTGTATTTGAAAATTGGCAGAGGATTTGAAAAGTCGTTTTCCAAAGAAGATATGCAAATAACCAATAAATACAGGGAAAGAGTCTAAACATAATTAGACTTTAGGAAAATGAAAGTCAAAACCACAATGAGATGATGGCACCAACACCCACCAGGATGACCATTACCAAAAGGACAAAAGCAACAAGTGTCGGTGAGAATGTGGAGAAGCTGGAATCCTCCTACACTGTATGTGAGAATGGAAAATGGTGAAATCGCAGTTAAACCCAGTTCGACTGTTCCTCGAAATGTCAAACATAGAATTATCACATGATCTAATGATTCCCCTACAAGAGGAATGGAAACATTTGTACACAAGAGCTTGTGCACAAATGTTTCCAGCAGCACTCTTCACAAAAACCAAAAGGTGGAAATGATGCAAATGTCTGTCGACAGATGAGTGGATAAATCAAATGTGGTGTATTCAGACAATGGAATATTGCTTGGCCATGAAAAGGAATGAAACCAATATAGGCTAGTGGATGAGCTTCCAAAATATTATGCAAAGGGATGGAAGCCTTTCACAAAGGCTGTATATGTGTATGATTCCATTTGGATGAAAGGTCCAGAATAAGCAAATCTATAGAGACAGAAAATAGATTTGTGCTTGCCAGGGGCTGGGGCCTGGAGGACATGGAGAGTTCAGGAGTGCAGGAATTTTTCTTTTTTTTTTGAGGTGATAGGATATTCTAGAATTAGATCGTGGTGATGACTGCATTATTTTATGGATATACTAAAATCATTGAATTGTATGCTTTAAATGAGTGATGTTATAGCAAGCCAATTATATCTCAATAGAATTGTCATAAAATATACAATAATTCCAACATCTTAATGCATTTTATACTAAATGTGTACACAGTTTTGAAACTAGAAACTCTTATGAAGAAATCTTTATTTGAAACTCCTTAATTACATTAACTTCTCTTCATTTAATTTGTATCTAATGTTTATATTCTTTACGCTTGACACTATTTGAAGCATTCTGTGTTTATTAATTCCTTTACTTCCCACAACTATGAGGATCTACTATTATTATTATCCCCATTTGACAGAGCAGGAAACTGAGACTTGCTTAGATTAATCTGCTCGTATGAGGCTACACAGCTAATCTGTGGTAGCATCAGGATCTGAGTGTGAGCAGTCTTTCCTCCGAGTCTTTCAGCCCATATTCTACGTTGCTTCTTCAAGTAAAATCGCGTTGAGTTCTTTTATTAAAAACTAGATAGGTTGGAGCCCATTTTCATTTTACAAGCCCATTTTATCTAGCTTCCACATTTATCTGCCAGTCTGTCAAGATATCCTTCAATCTTTACATATCCATAAAGGTAAGTCTGAAATAACCTTCTCTAAATATTAGCTATGGTTATTTCTGGGTTCTGAGAATTGCAAAATCTTTACTTTTTCTTTTGTCAGCTCTGAGTCACTTGGCTCTCTTATAATAAGCCTGTGCCATTTTTATAAATAATAAAAATCATTGTTCTTTTAAAATGGAGTTACCAATGGCAAGACGGGTAGACATATAAATAGACAAATGGATGCATGAATATTTTAGATAGATAGATAATAGAGATAGGTAGATCTCTATCATTTAGATTTAGATAGATAGATAGAGGTAGATAGACAGATATAGAGATACACAAATGGATGGATGGGTAGATTGAGAGAGAGAGAAAGGGAGAGAGAGATACATGGATGGATAGACAGATAAATAGAGATAGATGAATATAGATGGATAGCTAGACATGGATGGATGAATAGATAGATAGATAGATAGATAGATAGATAGATAGATAGATAGATATCAGTAGATGGAGAGAGAGAGAAAGGCAGGAGGGAAGCTACAGTTAGATGCAGATGATGGATTCTGGCTGAGTCACAGATCTGCTGACCGAGAATCTGGGCTGAGAGCTGGGTGTGTGCAGGCTCTCCTGGGTGATTCCAATGCAGTGAGTCTGCTGATTGCTATTTGGAAACTTCTGATGTGTGGGATCCTGCGGGTAACCAGACGCCTGGAGACCTAGGTGTTAGTTTTCAATCCTCCACCTAGTCCTGTCTAAGATAAGACGCTGCCTCAGGGGGCTTCAGTTTCCCAACCATTATGAACCACGGTGTGCTAAGAATTAGGTCCCTTGTCAGTCTGTAGGAGCCTTTCCTTCTTCAGGGAGCGGTGTGACAATGGCAACTGTATGTGACAGCACATTCTAGGTTGTTAATCTGTGTTCTTCTCTGGTGCATTGTTTTTAATGACTCCTTAATTAATACTTTATCTCAGAACTGCCTCAAACCATTCACCTGCATTGCTTCAGCGATGAGTCCATGTTCTTCCGTCCAAGCCCCCATCATTTCTACAGCCACTGAATGAAGTATTACCTCTTATAGTTTTGCAAATTCAATTCTGTTTGCTTTACTTTATAAATCTACACCCCTTCCTTCAAGAACCCCAGTCTTACCATGAATTCTTTCATTTATTTACTCATCCATTCATTTATCCATTTCCACTAATTCCAGGTACATTGTGGGCCAGTCATGATTTTAAAGGCTGGAGACATGAAGTATCCACCATAGTTCAGTTCTTGGTTGTCTGCAGGAGCACAGGCCACCTGAGAACTGGGAAGAGGTGCTGAGCAGCAGCCAGGTAAGCCGTGGGTCCATAGGTGACGCTTTCATTCATTCAGTGAGCACAGCATCCCACAGAGCACACAAGGCTTTCTCTAAGAATATCACAGCAGAGATAAAATTAACAAACCATGGAAGGAAAACAAAACTTCCTGCATTCATTCACTCATCCACTGCTGAATAAGCTGGGCTAGGTGTCAGGTGAGCCTGTTCACGGCTCTGCGGGAGCTCAGAGGCCACCTTGGGACTGATGTGAAGACAGTCATACATAAATAAAGAGGAAGGAAGGAGATCTCCACCCAGCAGAGTCAGGAGGGTCTGAGTTAGGCTTGGACAGATCATGGAGAGTTCAGTAAGTAATGAGGGGAAGGTATCCCATGGTGCAGGAATGGCACGGGTAATAGAGTGGAGGTCTGGAATTGTTGGGCAACCTGGGAATTAGAAATAGTTCAACAAAATGTGGGGTTGCCAGGTGAGAGGAGGGCAAGTCTGACGGCTGGGGAGGGCAGCAGGGTCAAGCAACAGGGCTGCATTTTTTCACTGAGGAGCCAGGGGCAGGCAACAGGGCTACACTTTTGCACTAAGGAGCTGTAATGTGCCCAAGGCAATGGCTGCCTGGAGCAGCACCTTACCCAGAGCACTCATGAGATCACACCTCCCTGGCCTTCGGAGGAGATGCTCTGGGGACAGGGAGATCAGTGCAAACGGTGCCTCTGATGGCAAAGTGGGCCAGAACAGTTGTCTCTGGATTGGGAAGAGGGGCAGACAGAGCCAAGAAAGTAGGAGGTGGACACTGCAGGATTTTGCGATTGGACACGGCAGCTCAGTGAGAAGCAAGTGTCTGGCAGAGCTTTCAGAAGGACCATTTGTGAGGTCAGATGCATGGCAAGGATCCGGCAGAGCCTTTAGAAGAATATTTGTGGCCAGGAGTGGTGGCTCACGCCTGTAATCTCAGCACTTTGGGAGGCCCAGGTGGGTGCATCACTTGAGGTCAGGAGTTCAAGACCAGCCTGGCCAACATGGTGAAACCCTGTCTTCTAAAAATACAAAAATCAGCCTGACGTGGTGATGTACACCTGTAATCCCAGCTACTCGGGAGGTTGAGGCAGGAGAATCACTTGAACCCAGGAGGCGGAGGTTGCAGTGAGCTGAGACTGTGCCACTGTACTCCAGCCTGGGCAACAAAGCGAGACTCCATCTCAAAAAAAAAGAAGAAGAAGAAGAACCATTTGTGAGGTCATATGCACGGTGATTTCACACACTGAGAAGACAACCAGGAAGCAGAGCAAGGTTTGGGCAGTTTTGGGAATGACTTCTGTGTCAACACAGGGCCAAACATCGCTGAGCCAGATGCTAACTGTGTTGCTAGGAGTGCAAAGAAGGGAGACATCGATGTCGGTTAAAGGGTCAGGGAGGCTCCGGGGGGTGAAGAGCCTCTGTTGAGTCTTAAAGGCTTTAGAAAATGTAATGTGTTGAAATCGAGTGGGAGGCTTGAGCATATCTCCCACAACAAGAACCGTGGGTGTCAATTTTTGCAAAATCGTGTTTAAGAGATATTCTCCAAGATGTTGGACTCTGTTGCTTTTTTTTCTTAATTAACTGTTTCCTCACTAAAAACAAATTACAGTGACAAAAGCTAAAATCAACAGCCTTACTTCATGAATTTGCTGTTGAAATAAATCTCATGAGGCCGGGCGCGGTGGCTCACGCCTGGAATCCCAGCACTTTGGGAGGCTGAGACGGGCAGATCACGAGGTCAGGAGATCGAGACCATGGTGAAACCCCGTCTCTACTAAAAATACAAAGAAATTAGCCAGGCGCGGAGGCGGGCGCCTGTAGTCCCAGCTATTCGGGAGGCTGAGGCAGGAGAATGGTGTGAACCCGGGAGACGGAGCTGGCAGTGAGCCAAGATCGCACCACTGCACTCTGGCCTGGGCAACAGAGTGAGACTCCGTCTTAAATAAATAAATAAATAAATAAATAAACAAACAAATAAATAAATAAACATCTCATGAAAGCATGCATAGAGTGTCTGCACACAGAACATGCTCTGCGGTCGGCCCTACACTCCCACCTTGGATCTGCAGGATAATTACATAGGAAATGCATTTCTGTCCTGATACCCTGGGCCTCTGTGGTCATCCTGCAGGCACGGGGCTTCCTGAGAGCTGCTGTGTGCAGCTAGGGCTCTCCATCTCCCCACTAGGCATCCTGACACCAAGCAACCACATTTTATCCCTGCAGTTGAAATGTTATGGCTGAAATCACCATATCCATGAGAAAGCACCATGTTCCGCCATAAAGGCAGATAAATACAAGATTAAATTAAAAGTTGAGTGCTTGCTTTGGTCTTTAGGGCTGATGGATAGGCCCAGCCTCCCTGGCCCTTGCTACCATGTGGGCTGCAATCAATGCCTCTGCTGCCAAAGGTGCCCGTCCAGCTCTGACTCCCCGCTCAGTCACTGGCAGTGCCCCTGCCGTGAACACCTTGAGTTATCACAGAGCTCCCTGCACACATCTGCACCATATAACTCAGCCTGTAAAGACGCCTTCCTTGCAGGGCCAAGTTCAGACTTTTCTTAGATGAAGCAACTATCAGAAAGAGGCATTTTATGATTTGGAAACTCCTGTTGTTATGGTTCTTCCAGGGCCTCCCTCAATCACGAGCCCATGTCCGGACTCAGAGACCCAGCTCAGCCAAGTGGTCAGGAAAGGTGCTTGCCGGCATCACACCAGCCTCCCGGGGCCGGGGGCTGTGGTCTCCTTCTTCACAGAGCAGCAGCTGAGCTCAAAATTAATCAATTACTCCTTCCTGGACGATCTCAGTTCTGTAAAGGCTTTGGGAGGTTTTCTACTTACTACCTTATTTCCACACGTCGAGCCTGGATGGGAGGGTACGCTTTCTAGATGTGATTCCTATAAATAACGGTAGTAATGCCAGCAATAAATACAGCTCACATCCCTTAGCAGGCGCTGTGCGCCTCCCACGGACTGCTTTATAGGAGCCGCTTCATTTAACCCTACAAATGGCCCTCTGTGGCATCAGCCCAGCCTTCCAGATGGAGAAAGTGACTTGCTCCAGCTGGCAAAGACAGGAGGAGAAGGTGGTGGTGGTGGATTTTGAACCCCAGGTCTCTGAGTCCATACATGGCCTTTCTTTGTTCAACATCAAATTGACATATAATACACACAGAAAAATGCTCATACCTAGGAGAATGTCTCTAAGAATTCTCATAAACAGAGCCCATTCCTGTGAACGATATTCAGATCAGAAAGCAACACGTCACCAGCATGGGAGGAGCCCAGCTTAGGAGGCCTTCGGGGCCCTGTCCACGCAGAGGCATCTGCCTAGGCTCCTGACTTGCAACTCGGTGTATTGCCTGTTTTAGGACTTTACACAAGTGTGTGATCATTCGGTGTGCGTTATATCGCACAGTTGGCATACTTCCCCCGGTGTTGTGTGTGAAGATCCATGCTGCTGCACTTTTTGTGTGTGACTGTAGATGGTAGAGTTTTCCTTGGTGTGTAGTATTCCCTTGTATGACCACATCACCCTGTATTCATTCGTTCCCTTGCCAGTGAGAATTGGAGCGGGTTCCAGATGTCTGCAACTGTGAGGAACGCTGCTAAGAAGAGGCAGCTCCGTGTTTTTTGTGGAAGCCGCATAGCCTTCCCGTGAGTGTCCACGCAGTCACTGGGAGCGCATGCCCAGTTGCAGGGAGGCTGCAGCGCCTTCCCCAGGGCGTTTCTCCCAATTGTCTCGCGTGCTCTCCATTCCGGTCCTTCACGGGCTCCTGAGTTCCAAGAAATGTGCAGCTTTCACTCCCTGGTGGCAAGTTCGTCCCCGGCCTGGCCCTCCCTGCTTTCTTTCCTGTGTCAGGAACCCGAACAGCCCTCGGCAGGGGAAGGAAGCAGGGTGTGGTTAACTGAACAAGCCAGGCGCTCCAGATATTATGCCTTTTCCTCTCTGTGCCTGAATCCGACACTGAAAGGAGGTTGCATTCTTCCAGTGGAAGCAAGAAAGGAAAATGGACTGGACGGGGGACCAGAGAAGCGCCACATCCATCCTAACACCTGTTGGGTAGACAACTCAATGGAGTCATCAAAACCCAGTAGCCGCAAACAGCACACAAAGGGGGTTTCTCACAAGCCCGAAGTCAGCAGATCTTGGTGTGGCTTTTCTGGGCGACCTGCTCTACACGTCCCGCGTGTTCCATGAGGGACCCCTGCGCAGCCTGGGGACCGCATCTCAAGGCGCGGACAGAGATCCTGGAACAGGCAGGTCCAATCAAAACCTGTCCCAAGATCTGGGGGGCACGGCTGTGAACATCCCAGTGGGCAAAGCCATTCCCAGGGATGGGTCCCGGGTGGAGGTTAGCGCTGCCCTCCGTGGGAGGGTGCAGCAAAGTGAGTGCAGGTGGTATAAATACAGGGTGGTGGGGAAAGGGCTGGGGACCGTTTCTCAATGTGCCACACAGCCTCAAATGTGGGAGCATCAGGAGAACATCTGCTCTCGTTTCCTGACTGAGCTGTGGCAAGGAGGGGAATTGCTCACTGAGGAGTGCTAATTAGGGAAATGGAGATTATTATAACGGGGTGAGGCTGACGATGCACGGGGACACCCGGTTGAGTGAGAAAGGCCCCATTCATGGTACTCACTGGGAAGAGAGCTTGAGAGCAGGCAGGGGGCCAAGGGGGGGCATGTAAGGAGAAGGGCATGGCCCTGAGCTCGCCTGGCTGCAAGAGTCTCCTCTGTAACCCGGGAGGCTGAGCCTGTTGAAGAAAACACATTCCCTCTTAAAAATCACACACCTTCCTCAATTTGCATTTCTGCCGTGTGTTTCATCCCCGGACATCAAAGATCCTGGCTCACCATCTCTCCTTCGGGGTTCAAATGGAAAATGTCATATCACAAGCTTCTTTCACATCTAATTACCGGGGCTGAATGCAGGGTTGCCTGGCCTGAAAGCAAAGAGCCCCTCTCCTCCCACCTGCTCAGTGGGGGCACACGTCTGCGGGATGCCTTCGGGCGCATTCAAAAGCAAGGGAAGATTTCAGCAAAATGTTGACAGAGCATCAGGATCTACAAAGCACCGAGCTCACTAGGACAGCAGGAAAGCAACCGGGGGATGGTGGTCACTTTTCTTTATTATTATTTTTTATTATACTTTAAGTTCTAGGGTACATGTGCACAACGTGCAGGTTTGTTACATACGTATACATGTGCCATGTTGGTGTGCCACACCCATTAACTCGTCATGTACATTAGGTATATCTCCTAATGCTATCCCTTCCCCCTCCCCCCTCCCCACCACAGGCCCTGGTGTGTGATGTTCCCCTTCCTGTGTCCAAGGGTTCTCATTGTTCAATTCACACCTATGAGCGAGAACATGCGGAGTTTAGTTTTCTGTCCTTGCGATAGTTTGCTCAGAATGATGGTTTCCAGCTTCATCCATGTCCCTACAAAGGACATGAACTTATCCTTTTTTATGCTGGTCACTTTTTTGAGAGGGAAGAAGAGGTGGTTTGTTGTGCTGTGTCGTTAGTCCTAGAGCCTGGAGACAAGTGAGCCAGAGCAGCCCATGGTGCAGAGCCCAGCTGCACACTCACAGGGGAAAAGGGCAAGGGATAAGGGGAAGGGGACATGGCACTGGCTGAGCTACCTGCTTCTGCCCGAAGTCATAGCCTTCATATAAAAGTGAACACTCTCTAGGTCTGGCTTGATCAATCCCATCACATAGATGCATCACCGGAGGCCTGAGATGTTGAATTACTTGAAGGAGATTCAGTCCCTCAGTGGTGTAGCTGGCTTGGAACCTCAGGTGTGGATCTGTCCTTACAATGGGGCTTTCTCCACCATCTCAGACCCAGGAGGCTCCCATGGGTCCTATGAGCTGTCCTGGTTAGCACGTGGCATCTGGCTACTGCAGGACACTCAGCTGCACTTCCACTTTTCCCTGTGGGAGCAAGAGGAGAAGGGCTGAGCCCAGAACAGGGGAGGGGATTAGAGTTCTCCGTGGTGACCCAATGGGGTCATGTGGGAGGTGCTGGGCAGACTTTTGCTGAGCATCTACAGGTGATTCTACTGCTTTGAGGGGCCAGAAAGGGAGAGCACGTGTCTGACTTGTCTCAGGCTGCAGTTGCTGCGAGGACAAGCCACGGTGGCTCTGGTCTCTGCGATCACAGTGACTGCCCCAGATGCATTCCTGGCGTGGTCTTACCCACTGGCTGTGAGCTACAGCCACAGAGAGGAGCCAATAGGAGAAAATTTCTGCTCAACCCTGCCAAGTTGAGCAAATGCAGAAATTCACTAATGAGCAGGCAGCCTTCTCCCTGTGGTGAGCAGGGGTTACACTGTCACTGAGGTCAGGAGCTCTGAGCCTGCCTCCGGCTCCTCTGGTGGACAGTGTGATGGCCTCACAGCCATACTGTGGCCCGAGAGCAGTCAGCATCATCTGTCTTAGTCCATTTGGGCTGCTGAACAAGGTACCGTGGACTGGGTGTCTTAGAAACAACAGAAACGTATTTCTCATGGTAATTCAGCTCCGAAGGCTGTAAGTCTGAGATCAGGGTGTGGGACCTCCCAGGTCCCACCTCCTAACTCTATCATGCTGGGAGTTAGGGTTTCAGCCTCTGAATTTTTGGGGGGACACAGACATTCAGTCCATCGCTCTATGCATCCTGAAGGAGGATTCGAGGGCCTCTTGAGGATGTGCCCTGGATGATCCACAGAAGCCTGGTGTCCACTTTGTCCACTACACCACCATTCAAAGGACTGAAAAGCCTCTAGTCTCTGCCTCCAAACGAATCCTGGACGTGTATCCTCTGTGGTGTCACCTAAGAGCAATGAGGAAGGTAAACGGTCAGGTCGTGAGTGCTGGCGTCTCCCATAAGAGTGGGGAAAGAGAGAGCTGACCCTGGAGCTGTGGAAGCTGTCAGTGCCATGGCCCTGTGACAGGAGACTACTGAGTCAACTTTTGAAAACGGCTCATTTGCCCTTTCCGGACCAAAATGCCACCTCGTCACCAGTTCGTGATGTGGCAGTCCACAGCTTCCAGCTAAAATGCTTGTGAATGCACAATAGAAAAACAAAGGTGGGAAATCGGCAACACTGAAAACTAAGGTGGACATTCACACTCCCGATAGAATCAGAGAAGAATTCCCAATAACCAACTGGGACTGGAGGTAGGCAACAGCTGGTGGCCTTCACTTGCTTTCTCTGGAGATGATGTGACCTTAGCCATAGTGGGGGAGAGGAACAAGTGTCCTCCCTCTCATAGATGCGTCTCATGCTCCAACATAAGGTCTGCTCAACCAACACTCCTGAAAGTCCTCCTTTTCCCTGGTTGTGCTTTCTGAGGCAGGCAGGAGGGTAGATCCTGTTCCTATGTCCCCACACTCTGCCCCCACTAGAAAACATCCATGGAAGGACTCCAACTTCCAGCAAACCACGCTGTAAAGCCTCCACAACAAGGCCCTCCGAGCAGAAGTCTAGATAGGAAGGCTACAGAAAGCACAGGCTGGCTGCTGGCTACAGATTTTCAAGTATCACAAATGTTTGATGTGTCAGAGAACCAAGCATTGGGCAATGAAAAAATTAGATACTCAAACATCCACCTATCCTTCCATTGAATATTCATTCATTCATCAATCCATCCATTCATCATTCATTCATCTATCATTCATCCATCCAGCCATCATGCTTCATCCATCATCCATTCATCCATTCATGCATCCATCATCCACCCATCCATTCATCCATTCATCATTCATTCATTCATCTGTCATCCATCCATCTAACCATCATTCATTCACCCATCATACGTTCATCCATTCATACATCCATCTTCCACCCATCCATTCATCCATTCATTCATCCATCATTCATTCATCTGTCATCCATCCATCTATCTAGCCATCATTATTCATCCATCATCCACCCATCCATTCATCCATCCATCATTCATTCATCTGTCATCCATCCATCTAGCCATTATTCATTCATCCATCATCCATTCATCCATCCAGACATCCATGCATTCATCATCCACCCACCCATCCATCCATCCACCCATTCATCTATCCATCCATCCATTAGTCATTCATCCATCCACCCCCTTTCCATCCATCTAGCAATCATTCATGCATTCATTCATTCATTCATCATTCATTTATCCATCCACCATCTCTCCACTCATATAACTGTCATTCATTCATCCATCCATTCATTCATCCATCACTCATTCGTTCTTCCATCCCTCTGTACATCTACTCATTCACCCAGCAAATACTCTCAATGGACCCACATGTGATGGACACTCTTCTTAGCAGTTGGGTGGCAACAGAGAATAAACAAACAAAACTTCTTTACTTGACATACAGAATTTGTATTACAGTGTGTAGAAATAAAATAAGTAAATAAATGAGTAAATATGAAAGATGTTAGATTAAAAACTTACGAGGTAGTAAAAAAATGTGGGGAGCAGAGCGTTTCTGCAGTGAGGACACTGGGATTTTAATAGGGCTTTTAGTCAGCACAGAGCTTCCTCAAAGCAGGACGGAAGTGAGGGAGTGAGCAGTGGGAAGGACAGCCCAGACAGGGTTGCAAGCACAGACGTCTGATTCCGTGCTGGGCAGGGGAGTGAGGAGCCCAGTGTGACCAGAGTAGAGTCAGGCTTGGAAGTACATCTGATAAGAAACAAAACAGGGCAAAGAAGTCAGGGATGAGGGCGTGGGATTTGGAGCAGACAGGTGGTATGATCTGCTGTATGTTTTCCAAGATTCCTTTGGCCCTGAATGGGGGCTTGTGAGGCAGAGTGACCACAATAAGAAGTCATGTTTGTCTTTTCTGCTACCAACAAAATCTCACAAAGCCTCTGACCCTGTGATGATGGGTAGCTCTCCAGAGGATTGGATAGAACGGAGCACACAGCCCCCACCATCCTTCCCTGAGTCACTAATATTCCTTAAAACACAAACGACCCTGCTCCTTGCTGTTTCCTACACAGGAGACAATGTCTGACAAAGTTAGTGACCATGCCTCTGTAGTCGATGGCCACATGGACTGTTTCTTCCACCCTAACCTGGGTGTGACTCTTGATGGAACTCTTTCTTCCGCCCTCACCTGCTTTCATGTGATGTCCAGCAAGTCTGATGTGATTCTGCACATATGGCGCCTCTACCGCCCGGATATAAACTGTCAGTTGAAACACGATTTCGGGGCAGTTGGACAGAACCTTTCTGAAAGGCTTCTCCCAGGCTGTGGTCCTCAGGCTACAGTCCTCAGCAAGAATTCTGAATAAAGCTCACTTTAATTCTTTAAGAGCTCATCTTTTTTTTTTTTTTTTTTCTTTACTCAGCTGATGACAGTGGGGCAATTATGGAGAAGAAGGAGAGCAGACAGAAACAACTGTGATAGGAGGAGAATGATGGTGCTTGGACCAGTCTGGGGTCAGGGGAGGAAGAGGAATTGGCTGGATTCTGTGCTAACTTTGAAGGGATTACCAGCCTGATTTGGTTCCAATCAGCTACTGGATGGCAGGGTGAGGGGAGAAAGAAAGCAATGCTCGGAAGAGCCAGGTGAGCTCCCACCTCTGTCCCGAGCACCTGGAAGGATGGAGTTCCCGTTTGCTGGGTTGGGGAAGATGGTGCAGAAACAGGCTGGAAGTGGGAGGATGGGGAATTTGGTCTTGGATGTATCGGACCAGCACAGTGCACCAGGCGACTCAGGTCAGCCACCAGATGGTATCTTAGGGGTCAAATACACCAATCGGCCCTGAGAGCAAGCAACACATTTACTCAGGGAGAACATTTGTAGGTGAGGATAACCCAAAATTTCCATCTAGAGACATACAGTAGCTACACAACAAAGAAAAAGGATATTTCCTCGAAGAGAGTGACCAGGGTTCTACTTTTGACTGCAATTCACTAAAAGAAAAGATGAACACTGTAGATGATGCTTTTATGAGGAGCAGCCTTGAGAAAAAAACACAGCAAGATGGGAATGGCTGGTCACAGAGGGCTCCGGGGTCGTCCGAGATTCTGCCTGCCCCTTCACTCCAGGCAGCTCTGCTTGACAAGTCTACAAAGGGGTGGCGGTGCTGGCCTCTCAGATGACGAAGGCAGGAGCAAGGTCAGCAGTGCATCACAAGGCCTCGTTCCTAACAAGAGCCCCTCATTGCCTGGAGGAAAAAGAGGAATAAAGGAGGTCTAGGTTAGTAAAGACATAGCTACATGGCTGAGTAGGTCTCTGGGACCTTGTAAAACAATGGAAATCAATGAACATGTCAGGAGTAATGAAAACACCTGGCACCAACATCGAAGATAGGAGGGAGTCAAAGTTGCTGTTGTCTAACACTCACGGCGTTTGATGAGGAGGACAGATGCGCTACTTAACGTTACACTCTGCTAAGCCTAAAAATGGTGAAAAATTAAGGACAAACATTAAAACATTAAACATGTAACATATAATTTTTAAATCATAAACAAAAAGTAGGAAAATAAAAACAATTCAGTGAAACCAACATAAAGAAGAAAGAACAGAAAACAAACAAATGAAGAAACATGGCAAATAGAGAGGACAGACTCGACAGGCAGAAATGAACTCCAAGACTTCAGTAATCTAAGATTCGTTGAAAAGGATTGAACTCACTAGTTAAAATATAAAGTCCCATATACCAAAAAAGTAAACACACAAAAACAAATAAAACACCCCAAAATAGACCAGCACGTGTGCTGTTTGCAAACACCTGGAAGCCACCTGGGACGTGGTGACATGAAAAGTTTGGCAGAGTGGGGAGAGAAATGGTTCATACCAGGCCAGTAACAAAAACTAAAGCTCCAAATGAGCTGGTGCAAATATACTGATATATGAAATAAAATCTAAGGCAAAAAGCATTATTATGAATAAAGAGGGCTAGTTTAGAATGATTGAAGGACTAACTCATGAGAATAAATCACCAATAATGAGTAAGTATGCACTTAATAACATGTCCTTGAAATAGATGTAGCAGATCCGTATGGAGTCATAAGAAAATTCTGCAACCCACACATATGCACTCACACACACACACACACACACACACACACACACACACACTCATGGTGGACTTTAATGCATTGCTGAGTAACTGATGCATCGAGCTGAATGAATATCCATATGCACAGGGAACAGAGATAGACTCCTCAACTCCTGCCTGCTTTTGTAAATAAAGTTTTATTGGAACACAGCTGCACTCACTTGTTTATTTCTTCATTGACTTGGCTGCTGTTTAGCTAGAGTGGAAGAGTGGAGAAGTTGTCACAGAGACCGTCTGGCCCAAAAAGCCAAAAATAATTTACTATTGACCCTTTACAGAAAAAGTTTGCCAATCCCTAACATGGAAGCTTTCAAAAGCATAGTGAGTGTTCTTGATCAAACAAACGTAAATAGAACTACAGTCATGCATCACTTACCAAGGGGGACACGCTCTGAGTGATGAGTCGTTAGCCAATTTTGTTGTTGTATGGACATGAGAGTGTACCTGGACTAACTTAGGTGGTCTACCCTACTGCACACTGGAGCTGTGTGGTGGGACCTGTCACTCCTGGGCTACACACCTGTGCAGCGTGTGACTGTACTGCATGCTGCAGGCAATGGAAACACTATGGTGGTGTGTATCTAAGCCTCTCTAATCTGTGTATCTAAGCCTCTCTAAATGTAGAAAAGACACACCAAAAATAAAGCATTATAATTTTATGGTACTACCCTTGTAATCCAGTCTGTTGGTGACCTAGAAGTCTAGGTGACACATGACTGCATACCCACCCCAGTTAAGTAAAATATCCTTCTCTAAAGAGCACATTATAAAACTTGACCACATTCCAAATCACAAAGTAAGTCTCAAAACTACTGAAAAAATATCAATATCACACAGATCATGTACTTCTACTGCAATTTGATAAAAATTCATTTCTAAATGATTTGTGGTTAAAAGGAGATAAGCAAATGGAAAAGAACAGATTTGAAACCAAAAATTAATGAAAATGCTACTTATCACAAAGTGTGTGATGTCGTGAAGGCAGTACTTAAAATAAAATTTATACCCTCAAAATGACTATGTCTGACAAGGGAGAGATATGATAAAAATTAATGACTGAAACGTCCTCCTCAAAAAAATTACAAAAAGAACAAGATGAAGCGAAAGAAAGTAGAAAGAAAAAAATAAATAAGTAGACACGAGTAAAACATGGGTCTTGGGCATGAGTTAGGGCGGGCACAGAAGCAAATGGTGGAAGTTTCCAGGGCGGATGTCCTCAGACCCAGGAGCTTATTCCATCACCTCTGCCCCTTCATTGGGAAGATTGTGTCTCAGCATAGGAAAGTCTTTTAGGTTTTATGAAGGGGAACTTTCCATTGTTTGACAAAGGCCATGACTCTAACCTGGAGGAGGGACTGAGTTCTTCTTGCCCCACAAAAACCCTACTTTAATGTGTTGAATTTTGTCTCCAAAAAGTGGTATGTTGAAGTCCTAACCCCAAGTACTGCAGAATGTGACATTATTTGGAAACAGGATCTTTTGTAGAGGAAACGAAGTTAAAATGAGATCCTTAAGATGGGACTTCATCCAACGTGACAGCTGTCCTTAGAAAATATGAAATGTGCACAAGCACAGAGGGATGAAGGATCGGAGCGACATCTCTCTACGCCAAGGAACACCAAAGGTGCCGACAAACCATCGGAAACTAGGAAGAGGCGAGGAAGACGCTTTCCCTGTAGGCTTCAGAGTGGCAGTGGCCCTGTGGGCACCCCGATTCTTGATTCCCAGCCTCCAGATCTGCGAGGCAGTCAGTTTGTGTTGCTCCAAGCCGCCGAGTTAGTCATACTTGGTTTCAGCAGCCCTGACAAATGCACCTGCTGAAGATGTAGCTTCATTTTGTCATTGCCAGGCCTGGGCAGGCCGTGGTAGGTCTGCTGTCGCCAAGAGGTATCTTCCTTCCTGCTGTTTGTAGTCACTCCAGGGCCCAGGTAGGAAACTGGGGAAGCCAAACCCATCCTCCCACTTGCCTCTCCCTGCTTTATGTCTCCGTGTTGCTCATCGCTCTCTAAGGAACGGTTTTACTTATTTCCGTGGTCAAGAGTCCCACTGCCTCCTCTCCTGCAGAGTGAGCTATGTGAAAGTGGGATTGCCTGTCTCGCTCCCCACCAAATCTCCACTGCAGCCCACGGAGCCCGAAGCTGCTGAGAGCTCCGTGTTTGTTGAATGAAGAATAAGATGAATGAAATGACACAGTTTTAAATCCATATTTTTATTTTGACCCAGAATACAAGCATCATGAAGATCACATAACCCAATAAATGTTCGAAATTAGCTAAGAGAACTTATCACAAAACATAGTGAGAAAGCACGCCATATACCAGATACCTGCTACAAAGCCACTGTCATTATTAAAAAATCTCAAACAGCATAAAAATAGACACAGAGAGATGAGCAGACTAGAATAGGGTTCAGAAATAAAACGCAATATCTTGAGGGATTTAATATAAAACCAAGGAACTCTTGTAATTCAGTGTGAAAATGATGGTTTATCATCCTAATTAAAAAAAAAACAAAGCTGAACTCCCACTTCACACCATACACAAAAATAAATTACAATGAGAAGAGAAAATTTTTAGAATAAAATTTTGAAAGCTACAGTTATACTTTTTTTGTGTTAGGGATACATTTATAAATTAATTTTATGTAATGCCTCTCCCTTCCAAAAAATATCTAACAATGAAATGAATTTTCCTGTGGGGGAGAGAGAGAGAGAGAGAGAGAGAGAAAGAGAGAGAGAGAGAGAAAGAAAGGAAGAAAGAAAGAAAGAAGGAAGGAAGGAAGGAAGGAAGGAAGGAAGGAAAGAAAGAAAGAAAGAAAGAAAGAAAGAAAGAAAGAAAGAAAGAAAGAAAGAAAGAAAGAAAGAAAGAAAGAAAAAAGAAAGAAAGAAAGAAAGAAGAAAGAAAGAAAGAAAGAGAGAGAAAGAAAGGAAGGAAAGAAAGAGAGAGAAAGAGAGAAAGACAGAAGGAAGGAAGGAAAGAAGGAGAGAGAGAGAAAGAAAGAAAGAAAGAAAAGAAAGAAAGAAAAGAAAGAAGGAAAGAAAGAAAGAAAAAGAAAGAAAGAAAGAAAGAAAGAAAGAAAGAAAGAAAGAAAGAAAGAAAGAAAGAAAGAAAGAAAGAAAGAAAGAAAGAAAGAAAGAAAGAGAAAGAAAGAAAGAAAAGATAGGGAGGGAGGGAGAAAGGCCTATTGATGTGTTATATTTTATTGGGAGGGTGCAGAAAGATAGTAGTGCATGGATTACCCCATCTCCCAATTCTCCCATTCCTGCTCAAGGATAAAATGTTAGGAGTTTCAGAACTCTCTCTCTCTGATTGCAGCCCTCAGGATGGGCTAAGACCCATCCTCCCAGCAGGGTTGAGTCTTGAGGCATTGTCTACTTGGGCTGCCTGTTAACCCCAGGGAAGAGGAGCCAGTCATGCTCAACCCACCCCTGCCTCTCTTGTCCTTTTGGGATGCCTGTTCTCCATCTGCTCTTCGCCAGATGTAAGCTCAGAAATCAGTGCAGGGGAGCACTAGCAGGTCAGGAGGTCCCAGCCTCAGCGGCATCTGCAGCCAGCTCTCAGTCTTCTCAGATGCCTGCAGACACATGGCTCACTCCTCACCACTCCTTCTCCCCCACAGGACTGTCACACCAGAGTCAGAGGACGCATCTTTCAGTGGCTTCTTTGAGAAGTGTGAGGTTTTATTTATAATTAGCTCAACTCCTCTTTCCTTTTAGATAGAAAATATTGGCAGTTCTACAAATCAATATCTGTTCCTTTCTAGATTGTGTTGATCAGCACCAAATTATCTCAGTTTAGTGACACATAGTTTGATAAAGGACACTTAGCCCCAAGCCCCAAGCACGTCAATATGACCTTAGCTTTGATTTTTCCAGTGGAAGAGGTCCAGCAGCATTCTGTGGAATAAATTTACCGTGTCTAATCCCATAAATTCCTTTACCTTTTTCATCCTGCAGGGAGCTATAGGGCCATGAACAGAATTTTTAAATTATATTAACACAATTAAATGGGATATTTCTTAAAGTCCTTATAACCTTTTCTTTTCACAGTCAAGTTCCCTAAAATAATTTCAGCAAATTTTTTTGCCAACATATTAAAAAATCACAGTAAATAATAAAACGTGAACCCATGGACTCACTCTTAGATTTCCATGATGCTATCATTTTGCCATAATTACTTCAGGTTGGACAAGAGAATTCTACTAAACACATCCCTCAATCTCCACCCACATTGTGACTCATGTCAGAGAAGGGATCCAGACAGCTAGAACCAAAATGGCAGCTTTATTATCATAAAAGCTGGACTAGAGGACACTGCTGTAATAGGTGACCACATAAACGGGTTTGCTAATGCTACTGGGATTAATCATGGTATATCCATAAAATAGAATATCACTTGACCAAAAGAATGAATGACGTGATGATACATGATACACATGGATAAATCTTGAACACATTGTACTCAGTGACAGAAGCCAGTTACGAATGACTGGATTCTATTTGTATGAAATGTCCAGAATATGTAAACCTGGACAGACAGAAGCTAGATTGGTTGCCCAGACCCTAGTTGTTTGAGGGTGATGTCAGAGTGAGTGTTAATGAGTACAAGGTTTCTTTTCGAGGTGATGAAAATGCTCTAAAGTTAGATAGTGGAGTGGTTATACAACTCTGTGAATATACTAAAATCCACCGGATTACATGCCTTAAAGAGATGATTTTTTTGTTATGTGAATTGTGTCTCTATAAAGCTGTTATAAAAAGGTTTATGGCTAAATTATTCAAGCTAGCTCATGTGTCATTCAGAAGCAGAAATATACATATATATGGCAATTAAAATGCCCATACAAATAAATACAGTTACTTAAAGGCAATTCATACTAGAATAGAAATGGGTTATGTTACTTCTAAATTCTGGGAATGGTAAAATAGCTTATACTGAACTAATCTTTCCATGAATGGAATTGTAAACTCCAGGTCAATTGTAAAGACAAATATCTAGGTTATTATAAAGATGACTGCCTGAAGGCACTGGGATGTGCAACCCAAAGCAAGCAGAAATTGGATGTATCTGCTGCCAACCAGAGAAAACACAGTGTGTTACAGGGTGATCAAGACATTCAACTGCATGAAGTTAAAATATTAATATTTTTCTTTTCCTGACTTCTTTAAAGAAATGTACACTTAAAGCAAAAATAATAATCAATTTTGGTGTTTATATCATATATGAAAGAAAAATATGTAACAGCAAGAGCACAATAGGCAGTCAGGGGAAAGAGAAGGCTCTGACATTGTATGCGAAAAGCATATTATTTACTCAAGATGAATCATGATGAATTAGGGACGAGTATTGTGGATCTCTTGAGCAAGCACTGAAGGAAAAATAGAAGAGGTATAGGTAAAAATCCAACCGAAGTTATAGAATGGAACACTAAAAAATACTTGACTCAGCCAAAATAAAGCAGGAAGGAAAGGGAAAAGAACCAAAGTGCATGGGAGAATGGAGAAAACAAGTAGTAAAGTGGTACACTTAATCCCAAACATATCTACAATTACGTTAAACGTAAATGGATCAAACAGACTAATTATAAATCACAGTTTCTCAGGCTAGATTAAAAATGAAAGACTCAACTACATCCTGTCTATGAGAGGGACGTTTTAAACAGAAAGACACAAATAAGGTGAAAGTAAAGGATTAAAAAAGATACGGCATGCAAGCAAGAAGCAAAAGAAACTTGGGTGGCTATACCAGACATAGTAAAGTTCAAGGAAAAGTGTTATACAGGTAAAGAGGGCCATTTCATAGTGGCAATTGGAAAAATCTATCAAGAAGTTGAAAAACACAAACTAAAATTTAATGTATATAATATCTAATAATGGAACTTCCAAAATACATGAAGCAAAAATTGACAGAACTAACGGGAGAAAAAACTCCCTAATAATATAGTTGGAAACCATAATACCTCTCTCGATAGAAGAACAAGACAAAAACCAGTGAGGATATAAAAGATCTGAAGAACACAATTAACCACCTGGACCTAGTTGATAATTATAGAACACATGCCCAACAAATGAAGAACACACTTTCTTTTCCAGTGTAGATGATACGTTCACCAAGATAATCACAATGTGTGACAATAAAACAAGTCACAACACATTTAAACAGAATCGCATCATACAGAGTATTTATCTGAAGCAAACGGAATTAAGTTAAAAATGTGTAAAGATCATCTACCTATAAAAAGTAGCAAATGTTGAGATGACAATTCTCCCTATTGACCTATAAATGGAGAGAAATCGCAATCAAAATTCCAGCAATTTTTATATTAGTATAGCTGGTGCAATTTTGAAAAAGAAAAATTTGAGGTTATCATACCACCTTATTTCAAAATTTAATGCAATGATAATGGTCAAGACAGTGTAGGACAGTCTCAAGTCAAGATGAGTGGATGAACTGAGCAGAATGGAAACCAGAAAGAGACAATGTGATCTGTGAATTGATTTCTGGCAAAGGCGCTATTTTAAATTTTCATTTCCATCATTACTTCTAACATAGCTGCAATTAATTTTGGTATTTATTGAGAGATACGATGACAAAATTTCCTCCTCCTCCCAAGCACAAATCAAATATCCCAGAGCATTTCAATGCAAAATCCAAATTTTCACAAAAAAGTGTGTATTTAATTTTAATGCATTATTTTTTCTCATTAAAGAAATAAATGTTTACATTTAAAACTGTAAGAGAATGATGAAGATACCAACATCATCTGAATTTGTGAAGTTATATGATATATCATGACACAGTCATATTGTCCATCCATGTCCCATTGCTGTGGGTTGGAAGGGATGGGGTCAAAACTGCTCACTCCATGAAGACACTCAAGGCAAGTGTCTCTCTTCTTGTGACTCTGCTATCCCAGGGTCTCGGTGTCCTCATCTGGCTGGCAAAAGGGGGGAACAAAGAAGTAGCATAGGACCTCAAGATTGGTTTATTCAGGGTCAGACCTAAAAGCAACACACATCACTCTGCCCCAGTCCACTGGCCAGAACTCAGTCACACACTCTGCTCATCAAAAGTGAGGCCGGGAAATGCAGGCTGACTGTGGGGCTGGAAGGACATGGAAGGGCCCGGTGGACTCATGGCACGCACCCAAGCACCACACATTGTGAGAGCTTTCTCTGTGCCAGGCTCTGCTTGTGAGCAAGAGCCCTCTGAGACAGCAATGGGAACCACCTGCGTCACAGAAACACAAGCTCTGGTGATGATGAAGCCAGGTCAGCAGTGTGCAGATGGAGGCGGTGAGGTGAACTCAGGAGACATTGAGCAGGACTTGGGGATTAACTAGACTGGGAAGTGAACGGCACAATGAGGGAGAAGAAAGTCCCCTAGAGACCTACACTTCTTAATGCTGAAGGCCTGAGCTGGGGGTGAGGCCACAGATTGAACTGGGGCCACACCAGGGAAACACAGGTGGGTGGACTGCTGCCCTGAGCAACTGGGACCGAGCTGAGCGTTTGCTATACTCCCCAGTGCAGTCCCTACCGATTCTCCCACTGCCCTCTCACGGTAGAGAAGGGCAGAAAGGTGCTCAGGCTCCAGAACCAGACCTTGTAGGCATCAACGCCTGTGCTGCTCCTGGTAGCTCTTACCGTGCCTTGGGATGTTGCATAATCTCTCTGTACTTCAGTGTCCTCTGTCATAAAATGGGGACAGCAGTAGCTCCTACTGCATGCCAGTGTTGGGAGGCTCAATAATTTGAGTGACGTGTGTGGAACTATGCCTCTATGCCTGATGTGGCCAGTTAGACATCATCCTCTTACAAGGTAGTCTCAGTCCACACCCAGGGGTACTCTACCCTTAGTGCCAGGCTTCCATGCCAGGCTTCCGTGCCAGGCTTCCATGACTTTACTCCCTGGGGTCCCACCTTCCTGGGGTGCCCCACCCTCCTCTCACCCCTCCTCTTTCTGAGTCATTCCTCGGCATTCTGCAAGGTGCAGCTCAGTTCCCGGTTCTCCAAGGTGTCCTGGCTGACTGCTCCCCACCAGGATTATCCTGGGAGCTCCCAAGGCACCCTGACCTTGGGTCTCCACGGTTTCATGAGGAGCTTAAGCTAGAAGTGGTTGGAGGAGATGGGGCTGAGGAGAGCTCTCTGGCTTCTAGTCTTTTCCCAGTACCCTGACACCTGATGCAGAGCCTTCAACCTTCAGCCTCCAGCCATGGCTGCCAGCTTCCTGGTCCTGATGCTACCCTCAGGCTAAGAAGATGACAGAGTGGAAAACTACCAGGATGCTGTCCTGCAGCCATGTGAGAGGGAGCGTTTCCAAGTGTTTCCAAGCACATTTGGCTGGTTTCTCCCTGTGAGAGCGAGTTAAATGCTTTAAGACAGGACATGTTGTCCTGAGAGACTGATTTGCAATTTATTCGAATGTAAAAATAACTGGACAATAGCAATTTCTCCCCTGAATCTTTCTCATCGGGTAGGAAATAAAATTCTTATGTGTTATAATAAAGATTGTATTTTTGTATCTGTGGCTTTTATGAAGGGCTAACACTGATGTGGGTGAATTCTTTGAGAAAATCAAAAGATAAATCTTATAAAAACAGTTAGCAGCTCTTAAAACAGACCTCAGATTAAAACGTTGTGAGGTCTCTAAGCACAGGCTGGAAGTGTTGCTTTGCTTTTGTTCCTTTTTTTGTTTACACCTTGCCTTGTTTCAAAGAGGACTGAAGGTGGAAAACTGAGTCAGATCAGGAATTTCCACATCCTGTGAGGACGGCCCTTGGCTTTGGGGCTGGGACAGCTTCTGTGGACTCCTGGAGAAGACACATGATCTGGACCACACTGGCCCTGGCGAGATCCAGGCAGATTCTCCCAGCTGTGCTGTCAATCCAGGGCAGCAGCCACCTTGGCTCATGGTACTAGTGGGAAACTCCCAGAGTTTGTCCCTGCAACCCCACAGGTCAGAGGAGCTCCTGATGGATCACTGAGCACATTCTCCTGCCTTCAGAAGATTCCCAACCAAGCTGCCCAAGAACAAGCGTCAGCTCCTTCACAAAATTTAACTTCCTTCTTCGAAAAGAAAATGACTCCCCATTTCCCATAACATGACATCCACAGTCATGGATCCCACATCCAAAGCCCCCTGCAAACCAGCCCACCAGGCTCCCTCAGCCAACTTCTTTTAGCTCTTGGCTCCAGACAACTGTAGGTGATGGAGAGATAGAGAGCTCTTCAGAACAAAACGTCTGGAGTTTGTTCCAAATTCAAGCAGAGCTAATTGGGCAGCTAAGTTAAGCCACAGTGGCATTTGTAGGCACAGTTTCCCACACGGCCACAGGAGCTGTGAGTTCCAGGAGGACAGGGTCCATGCCACATCCACCTTGTTGAACATCTCACACACTAGCGTGCACACAGCAGATGCTTAAAAAGTGCTATTTAATTGCAGACTTTTAGGAAAAACCCAACCTAATGAAAGGCTGCCACTTCCTTTATTTTTTTTTTTTTTAATTTTCTGAGATGAAATCTCCCTCTGTCGCCCAGGCTGGAGTGCAGTGCCATGATCTTGGCTCACTACAACCTCCACTTCCCAGGTTCCAGTGATTCTCCTGCCTCAGCCTCATGAGTAGCTGGGATTACAGGCATGCGCCCCCACACCTGGCTAATTTTTTTATATTTTATTTTTGTATTTTTAGTAGAGATGGGGTTTTGCCACGCTGGCCAGGGCCGGTCTTGAACTCCTGACTTCAAGTGATCTGCCTGTCTCGGCCTCCCAGAGTGCTGGGATTACAGGCACGAGCCACCACCGTGCCTGGCCTGCCACTTCCTTTAGATGTATAGCATACACACACACACATCTACCCCAAGGAAATCTTTTAAAAGACAACAGACCAGATAAACACACGTGGCCATCTTGGACCATGGGGCAGCCAACAATGTGAGCACCGTTAGCCCAGATGGGCCCAGAACAGCAGAACTGCGTAGTCAACACATGTATCATGAGAAATGTTACATGGCTGTCTTTTACAATGGAGTTTCTCAACCTCAGCATTTCTACTGGACACTGCTTTGCCCTGGGAGGCTGTCCGGTGTGATCCAAGAAGTCGAAAACATTCCTGACCTCTACTCTACAGGGCCAATAGCCCCTCCCCCACGTCCTGACAATAAAAATGTCTTCAGAAATTTCCACGAGTCATCTGGGGGGGCAAACTGAGGTTGAGAACCTGCTTTAATCTTCTAACTTTAGAGACAAATAGTCATGTGGTCTGTGTGAATGTGGCAAGGGCTAAGTCCCGCACTAAGCCCAGAAACAGGGTGTTCTCCTGGAGGAATGTGGGAGCTGCCCTGTCATCTCAGGGCTTCCTTTCATCCCACGCTGCCATTGCTACTTGCCACAATGAGGGGTACTGTCCCTGCCTCTGTGAGAGCACCTGAGCTCCCCAGCCACTGGGGCCCACCATGGAGACAAGCCTGGGCACCGCATCACATTCCCGACCCTAGACAGCCTGTCCAACTTCCAGCAGTGTCCCTTTCCCTCCACATCTGCCCTCCCATGCTCAACTTGACTCTTTCTAGGGATACAAACAGTTAGGAGGTGTCTGCAATGTCCTCAGGACACAGGATCAACGTCAGTATGGAACAGTAAACCTGGAATTGAGAAGGGTGGCGCGCCCACCCAGCATTGCCAGCAGTAAGCCCAGCACTGGGTGCACCATGCCCACCCAGCATTGCCGGCGGTAAGCCCAGTACCAAGTGCACTATGCCTAACCAGCACTGCAGGTGGTAAACCCAGCACCAGGTGCCCCCGGCCTCCACACTCTGATCCCTCTGCAGGTGGGCACATCCCCTGGGGTCCTCCCTCAGCCGACTGTCATCCCCTTCCGAATGTGCATTGGGTTGTTGCTGCTGCCACATTCTTTCTCCCAGGACCTGTGTGGCTCTCTGGATCTCACTCTGCTCCCTTTCATGTTGGTCAAAATTTGGACCCAGAGACATGTCACCCTCACTGGGGAGAGGGTCACCTCATGCCCTGTTCCCCTACCTTGGAGGTCACCAAGCTGCTCACATTTGGAGGTTCTGCTCATATCCACTTACTGCTGATCTAAAAGGCTGCCAGGTTTAATAGGACCCAGTGGCAGGCCCCATAATGAGTCATGGAATGCATAACCTTTAATAACAAAAGCTTTAAGGACGCAGGAAAAACAAGGCGGGCACTATTGCAACTGTTAAACCCCTGCCTTCCTCACTGCGCCATCGCCCAGAGGGGTTCTCTGATTAGGAAGTCAGATGGCAAGGCTGGGTCGGGGGCAGCTCTGGAGTCTCTTGCGATCCTGTAAATGAAGGATGTAAATGAGGGATGTAAATGAAGGCACTTGGGTGGAGCTTGGAGTGATAGGGACCCCAGTACTGGTCCTCCACAGACCCCAAGCCTAGGACACGGGGTGGGGGTGTCTTGAGAAAGGGGAAAATGTCAGGGCAGAGTCTTGGGAGTGGATGCTGCCCAGAGGGCCTCCATCCCCATGTGTGGATGACAGGAGGAGTCACAGGTCACAGGTCGAGGAAAAATTCCAGCCATGCTCTCCTTTCTCCTCCCCTTGTTCCCCTAGGAGAGCCTGCCCCGGACTAGCCCTCTAGACGCTCTTCCTCCCACCTCTCCACCCTTTTTGGGGTCTGTCCCAGGCGACCAGAAGCTTTCCCTCTGCCTGGCCCATTGAACACCTGGAACCCTGTTGCCTTGACCGAGGACACAATTGTACATGGTGGGACTTCAGTTGCAGGCTGAGGCTGGGCCTGGCGCTGTCCACTCGGGTCTGCTAATTTCTGGTGTCTCTTGCTTCTCTCAGTCACGCTAACTTTTTGGGGTGCTCCACAGCTGTGGTGTCCCTTTTCATCCCTCACCTCCTGCAACCTTCATGAGCTTCTTGGAAGGAGTTAGCACTTCATCGCCTGACAGAAGAGGAAACTGAGGTGCAACACTGGGCCTCGAGCCCCGGCCGCGGGTCCTGGGCTGCTGTCCTCAGAAACCCTCTGTACCACAAAGGGCCGGTATATCCCTCAAACTCTCTGTTTTCCTTTTTTAGATGCTGACGGAAGCACAATTGTCACTGACTTCACTATTGGAGACGAATGTGACCATGTTGGCCAATTCTCCTAAGTTTTCACGGTTTCTCACTAACAATGAATGCCTCATTCTCAACAGCAAAACGGGGCTCTGGGGGCGTGGGCCGCCCACTCCTCTGGCTGGGCCCGTTCAGCAGGCATCCAGCATCTGTCCTGAGTGCTGGGCTGTGAGGAGGTCTGGGGAGGTGACCCAGCTGTCCTCATCAGCATCCCCAGCCCTATGGGCTTCAGGAGGGGCCGCCCTGGAGAAGTATCCGTGGCCCAGAGGTCTAGGGATTGTTGGCTTGAGGAGCCTCCTTTCCTGTGCCTCTGCCCATTTTCTGGGCTCTGACAAGTTGGGCTCAGTGTGGGGATTGCCTGGTGGGCACACGCCCCTCTCCACCTCCTCGGGGGCCAGCTCTGGTGCCAGCAGATCCAGTTCAGCTTTCCCAGAGCAGGAGCCGGGGATCCGCATCAAGGTGGGTCTGGTGAGTCTGCAGAGGTGAGGCCCTCTAAGGTGACCCTGGGTCAGCCCCTTATACTTGGTGGGTGCTCAGTAGCTGTCTAACCAGATAAAGAGACAGGTGGGCTTTGTTTTGTTTCCACGGAAAGTGCGGACCAAACTGGGATTCTTTCCAGCCACATGCTGGAACCAGCTCATGCTGGCTTCGGAGAAAAGATGGCTAATTTTCCAGGAATATTGTGGGGTGGGTGCAAACGTAGGTGAGGTAGGTTGAATAGTGCTCCCTTCCCCCAAGAAAAGATAGGTCCCACCAGATCTGTTCATGGCGAGTGTCCTTATCTGGAAAGGGGGTCTTGGCAGGTGTAATTGCGTGAAGGCTTCTGAGGTTTCGAGTCGTCTCTAAATCCAGTGGCAGATGTCGTTATTAGACAAAGATGGGGGTGTGAGAGTCACACACACAGGACGGAAGGCCTTGGGGTGATAAAGGCAGAGATTAGGATAATGTATCTGCAAGCCAAGATGCAGCTGGAGCCGGGCACGGTGGCTCATGCCTGTAATCCCAGCACTTTGGGAGGCCAAGGCAGGCGGATCACAAGGTCAAGAGATTGAGACAATCCTGGTTGACACGGTGAAACCCTGTCTCTACCGAAAATACAAAAAATTAGCCGGGCGAGGTGGCGGGCGCCTGTAGTCCCAGCTACTCGGGAGGCTGAGGCAGGAGAATGGCCTAAACCCAGTAGGCGGAGCTTTCAGTGAGCCAAGATCAGGCCACTGTACTCCAGCCTGGGCGACAGAGCAAGACTCCGTCTCAAAAAAAAAAAAAAAAAAAAAAAAAAAAGATGCAGTTGGAGCCACCAGAGGCTGGAAGAGGCAGGAAGGATCCTCCCTCAAATCCTACAGAGGGAGCGTGGCCCTGCCTACACCTTGATTGCAAACTTCTGGCCTCCAGAACCCTGAGCGGATGAATTTCTGTTGTTTAAGCCTCCAAGTCTGTGGTAATTTATGATGGTAGCCTGAGGAAGCTAATACAATAGATATGATTAAAATTATACTATATAAATTTACAATTCAATAAAATAAGGGCAACACATACTTAAAACTCAGCCCTTCCTAATCGTCTTATTATGGCTCACTAGGAGTTTTGCTTCTGAGTCTCATTTGTGTCTATTTCTTCCCTATGGTGGAATTGCTCTGTAACGACACGCTGCCACTCACCTCTTCTCAGCTGCACCTCCAGTGCGGTGTGCAGCTTCAAGTCAGCCCTGGTGGGGGTATTTACAAGAGGGAAATTGGCAAACACAACAAGGCAGCGCTTGGCTCATGGTTTTGTTGATTATCTGGAGGTAAAGCGGGGAGAAACTGCCACTGATGTACGTTTAATGTCAAGGTGAACCCTTGCTATGTTGTTACATTTTGTATAGCACTGAAAAATGCAGAAATGTTCATCTAGATCTTGAGAACTCAGACCCAACCCAGAGCCGTTGTACGGGTCATTGGCCACTGAGTGAACTTCCAGCATGTCTTTGTTGTTTTACTTTTATTGTCTGCATTCCCTATATGTGTTGTGCTTAATGTATGTAAATATGTAAATTTTATGCATGACTCATACATTTGGGGTTTTTTTGGTAAATAAAAACAACCAATGTTCACGTAGAAGCTATGCTCATTCATCAATTGGGATTATAGGTTGTCAGCACATACAAGACTTCAGCAAACACTCAGTGAAAATATTCTGTGAGAATTAATTGCCTAGGTGGAATTTATAATCCATAATGTGGTATATAGTCTATTATCATTTACAAATTACATAACACACATCCTCTATGTTAGCAAAATTAACAACAAACAGATGCTGTGGAGGTTGAGGTGTTGGACGAGGTTCTGGCCTGCCTTATAAGGGGTTTTGTTCCTAACCTTCTTTGGGATGAGGTAGGTAAAGTCATTTTACAGCTTGAGGCCACTGAGACACAGGAGTGGTTTGACTGTGTCCCTCTGACCAGGTGTTCCCACTGTGTCCCCTTGATGGCCTGGACAACTCTCCCTGCACCATTAATTGATAAATAAATTGGAGAGAGAAGCAGGGCTCTCCCTGGGGTCTTGACCCCAGAGCTCTTTCACCTGCCCCAGTATGAACCCCTCCACTTCCGCCCTCTGGTCCCCCTTACCAGATTAGATGAATCCTCCCTTCTGAAGAATTGAGTCAATTCATGCTTCCATATTTTCCTTAAAGCCTCAAGGACTCGTGCAACACAGAGAAACAGGTGTCAGAGGGAGGTTAAAAGGACAAGTAGGATCCATGAAACTGCTTTTGCTTGAGATAGGAGCTTTGGCCACCTCATCTCCAGTGGAGGCAAAGGACAGAAAAAAAAGCCAAAGCAGTATAGGTTAATAGTGGAGACCTAATTCAGTCAAGTGGAAGGGACGAAGTCTGATAAATTTTCAGTGGAGGTGGCACTAAAGCCATTTATTTCATCATTTATTCTTCCGGCAGACACTGGGGCAATTCCTGAGCACAAGATGCTGTTCCCGGCACTGCATGTATGTTACCTCGATTAGTCCTTACAACAGTCTTCCAAAGTAGCTGTTACCAGCCCCATCTTAAAGAAGATGCAGGTGGGAAAATGTCAGTGTCAGACCCAAGTTGCCATCATTAGCAAATAACACTATGATATTTTCACCCAGCACTGATGACAAGACTCTTTCCACAAACCCACGTTGTCTCTGCTCACATTTTAAATATGAAATATATTGGCCGGGCGTGGCTCACGCCTGTAATCCCAGCACTTTGGGAGGCTGAGGCGGGCAGATCAAGAGGTCAGGAGATAGAGACCATCCTGGCTAACACGGAGAAACCCTGTCTCTACTAAAAATATTTAAAAATTAGCTGGGCATGGTGGCGGGCACCTGTAGTCCCAGCTATTCGGGAAGCTGAGGGAGGAGAATGGCGTGAACCTGGGAGGCAGAGGTTGCAATGAGCCCAGATCATGCCACTACACTCCAGCCTGGGTGACAGAGTGAGACTCCATCTCAAGTAAATAAATAAATAATATGAAACATATTAATAGCAGCTTTGAGCAGTGAGTGCTCTGAAAAATTCTTCAGACACAAAATCCCCCAGATTCTGGGTAAATTACAAGATATATAATTTGACATGTTTGAATAGGTTCAAAGGAAAATACTGAAGTTACCTACAGAGAACAAATAAATGAAACCATAAAAGTTGGTGCTGCTCTGGAGGAAAAGCCAACATTGAAAACCCAGGATTTGGGGGATCATTTTGGAGAGGTGTCAGGAGACTAGGATTTGGCTCTTTTTTTTACGTAGGAGCTAAGGCAAGTTCTCTGTGTAAAGCCAGTTTTCTTGAGGAGCCATATCCTCAGAGAAAGGGTGGGAATTAAAAATATCTACCCACTGCGAAGGGAGATGACATGAAAATGTTTCTGCTACTGTCCCAGGTAGAAAAAATAATGCCAATAATTATTGTCATGTTCCATTTCAAGCTGCCTCCATTGTCACAGTGTCTTCATGTTGCTAGCTTCCCTTGGCACCTCATAGTGATGATATTAATATTTTCAGAAAAAAAAATTCAATCCAAATCCCTCAGGATTCTCATAGATTTAATTCAGCCCAACATGTGGGTGGAACAAAACATAATCAAAACTAAGCACTAAAAATGTTATCAAAAGCACAAGGAAAAGGCTGCCAGGAGTAAGAATCAATTTAAAAAGGGGAACAGATTTAGCAGCACTCCCCTCAATAGACTTTAGATATTAAACTGTTAGTAGCAGAATACGAAATAACACAACATGAAAACATTTAAAATAAATGTGATGTTAGCAAAATGAGTAAGAAGGAATAAACTATCTAAATGACCAGGTTTCTTAAAGAATTAATAAAACTTCTGGAAATTAAAAACATAGTGACCAAAGTGATGGGTTAATGAATGGATTAAATAGCAGAGTAGATACAGCTAAAAATAAAATCAAAGAAATGGAAGATAGATTAGATTAAATTACCATAATGTGGCCGAAACAAAGATGATATGAGGCATGTGAAAAGGAGTGAAGACACACAGTAAAACCAGAATGTCTCACATCCATACGTCGGAGTTTCTATAAAAAAAAGCCTAGAGAACGGGGAAAAAGAAAAATTGAAATGATAATGGGTGATGAATTTTTCAGGACTAATTAATCTTTTTTCAGAAGAAAAGCATGAATTTACAGATACAAACACACTAGCAAATACAATCAGAATGATACGTAAAAGAAAATAACACTTTGATCCATCGCAGTAAAATTTTACAACACACAGAACATCTTGAAAAGCCTCATAGAGAAGAGAGAGATTGCTTAGAAAAGATTAACAATTAGATTGACAGCAGATCCCTAAACAGTAATAATGGGAGCCACAATAATTGTGTAATAACATTTTCAAAGTATAAGGAAAAATCATGGTTGGCTTATAATTCTGTGTCCAGTAAAAGTACAAAGGTAAAATTAAAATGTTTTGGAAGAAAAATATCAACAATTTTTACCAAAAGAACTTCCTAACGACAAGTCAGAAAGAAGGAAAATGATCCAAGATAAAACCATGACATGTAAGAAGAAATGAGCTGGG
The DNA here is from genome assembly GCF_037993035.2 of Macaca fascicularis. Lineage (NCBI taxonomy): Eukaryota > Metazoa > Chordata > Mammalia > Primates > Cercopithecidae > Macaca > Macaca fascicularis. The sequence goes on along the minus strand of NC_088384.1, from coordinate 3,367,584 downwards.
CATGGTGGCCAGCGTCTGTAATCCCAGCACTTTGGGAGACTGAGGAGGGTAGATCATTTGAGGTCAGGAGTTCCAGACCAGCCTGGCCAACGTGGCAAAACCCTGCCTCTACTAAAAATACAAAAATTAGCCTGGCGTAGTAGTGCATGCCTATAGTCCCAGCTACTCAGGAGGCTGAGGCAAGAGAATTGCTTGAATCTGGGAGGCAGAGGTTGCAGTGAGCCAAGATCAGGCCGTTGCACTCCAGCCTGGGTGATAGAGCAAGACTCTATCTCAAAAAAAAAAAAAAAAAAAAAAAAAAAAGGAGAGAAATGTTGGCCAAAACACTGATGAAAATAAAAAATATGAGACTAAAGAATAAATGCTGACCACATTGGTAAAATGTGTGTAAATGTGAATAAATATTGGCTAGTAATCATACATAATTTATGAAATTTAAGAATAATAATACCCAGTCTAATTAAAATACTGAAAAGCAGTAGGTTTTAGACTTTATTGGGGAATAAGAGCTAAGGTTATGGTGCTCAGATGTCTGTGTCTTTCAGAAAAGATTGCATTATTCATTACCTTTAGCATTGTCAATGAAAAGTGAGCATGGCAAAATTTTTATGATAATTTAAAAAGTATAAGTGGGAAAATGATGAAAGGAGAAAAAAACCCAAACCAGTCTAAAAGAAACTAAAAAAAAAAAAAAAAAAAAAAAAGGGAAACTAAGAGACAGCAAGTTTGCACAATGGGAAACCTATGATAAGGTGGCATAACAATAAGTATAAATGGAAAAAATTAAATGCTTAAAATACATGACAAAATAGACAATCACATCCAATTTACATGCTTAAAAACAGATACACAATGAAAACAAAAGGTAACAGAACTGGTGAAGATGAAAAGACAGAAAATTTGTTTGTAATCTATCTATTTGTTGCTCAACAAACACTTGCTGAAAGAAAGTTGGAGAAGCTCAACTGTTAATAGCAGAAAAACATACATCTGAGAATATGTACAGAAATAAAGAAGGTCCCAGTGGCACTTCTTCCATCGGTAAGGAAGGTGCAGTAGTTCTAAACTTGCAGGCACCTAATGAAGTAGCCTCAGTATTTAGGAACATTGACAGAACTGCAAGCAGGAATTGACGAATCCACTATCGTTGTTGGAGACAGCAACACAAGTCCTGCAGGAATGCAGTGAGTCAGCAGACAGAAAGGAAGTCAAGATGTAGAAGAGTGAAGCTACCAGATAAGCTCACCGCAGTGGGGGGAGACCCAGACCCCACATGAGTCTGCACAGCCTTTTTACCTACAACTGGAAAGTTTACAAAAATGGGCCACTTGCAAGTCCATGAAACGGTCACTATAGATTTCCAGTAAGTGTATTATTCTGAGTGTGATGAGAAGGAGACTGGGTCTGGAGAAGAACCCTCAGCTACCTTGATCATTCAGTTCATGCACATCTTACCTGCTATTACAGTTCTCTAGACCACGCATGCCCCTGGTCTCTTAAAATATATTCCATATTGGAAAAATAACTAATGGGCACTGGGCTTAATACGTAGGTGATGAAATACTCTGTATCACAAACCTCCATGACATAAGTATACCTATATAACACACACACGTACCCCTGAACTTAATAAAAGTTAAAAAAATACATATATACTCCATATTTTGCTCTCCCTTTCCAGGTCTCTAATGCATAAATGAAGTTGAATCAGTAGTTTAAATACACTAAGAAAAATACTTGTTTAAGAGGAAAGCACTGGCAAACTTCCAAAGATGTTTACAAACTTACACGCATTTGTCAGACATGAGGAAAAGAGGCAATTTCTCCAACTCATCCTACAAGCCTATTCTAATCTTGATACTCAAACCAGACAAAGCTAGCATGAGCAAAGAAAATAATAGAGAGGCCTCCTGCATAAAATTCCATGGAAATAAAAGTCCCAATCCCGATATTCACCCTCCTCTCCCTTCCCTCCTTTCTTTTCTTTCTTTCTTTCTTTGTTTTTTTTTTTTTTTTTTTTTTTTTTTTTTTGAGACGGAGTCTTGCTCCTGTCACCCAGACTGGAGTGCAGTGGCACGATCTCAGCTCACTCCAACCTCTGCCTCCCTGGTTCAAGCAATTCTCCTGCTTCAGCCCCCCGAGTAGCTGGGACTACAGGTGCTCACCACCACGCCCGGCTATTCTTTTTGTATTTTCAGTAGAGACGAGGTTTCACCAATGTTGGCCAGCCTCTTTTCTCTTCTTCTTTCTTCTCCCCCTCCTCTCCCCTCCCATTCATTATCCCTCCTTTTTCTCCTGTTTTCTTCCTGTTTTTTTCTTTTATTTTCTCTTCTCCTCCTCCTTCTCTTCCTCTTTCTCTGTCTTTCTCCAATTACTTGGTTTAATATTTTAAATTGCATTAATCGAATTTGCCACATTACCATGTTAAAGTAGAAAACCCATGTAATTATTTAAATAAATGCATGCATACAAATGAGTTAATATAATTTGAAATCACCCCTGATCAAAAGTCAAACCAAAAATATCTTTTACCAAAGTAAATGTGATTCTATCAGTTAGGATCTTCAGAAAACGTAGAAATTATCCTAGGTATTTCAAATGAAGGGAATTTAACACAGAGATGACTTATTCATGTATTGGAAGGCATAAGGAAAAAAATTTTAAGTGAGGTAATTCATATGTAATAAATTACAGAAGCAGTTGTCACCACTGGGCTGAAGCTACTCAAATTTTAATGTGGACCAAAATTTAATGTGTATGGGGAATAGATGCTTACTCACGGCTGGGGGTGACTCAAAGAGCCTCCCCCCACCCCACACACACCCCAAATGATGGGTGCTCAGAGCTCGGGCTGGGGTCCCTGTATGTGTGTGGTGTGGTATGCAGCAATTCTCGAGAGATGGCTGATGGTGCCTTGCACGGGTCTTGGAGCTGGGAGCACACAGAAATCGGATGCGGTGCTTTGGGCTCCAGCTTCCTCTGTCTGCGGGACAGGTGCTGACTGTGGCTGCAGCCAGAAAAAAACGTCTACTGATCTCTTTTCTGTAAATCAGCAATATTTAAGATATAACTATTAAAAATATTTGTAATAGCAATGTAAGGTACATAGGAAGAAATCCAATGAGATATGTGCACAACCTCACTAGAAAATTATACGTTTATTTTGAAAAACAGAAATATACTGAAATACATTCCATATTTAAAGTGAGAGATTCAATATAGAATGATGTCAGATCTCCCTAAATTGAGTCATATTTTCAATGAAAATCTCCGTACAGGTCTTTGTGGAAATTGGCGGAATGATTCTAACAGTTACACGGAAGAACAAGGACCAACAGAAAAGTCTCTTTTCTCGTCTTTCTGCTTTCCCTGCTCCCAGCAGATCCTCCCACTAGCAGGGCCCAGTTGGAAGCCAGCCAGCAAGGGAGTCTGGGAAATTTAATTTACAGGAGCTCAGCCCTGGCATCGCGGAGCAGGGTATAGAGTGGGAGGTTCTTAGCTGAGATGAACAGGTAAACACTCAGATCTCCATCAGGAGCCTTCAGGGTAGCCCCCACCTAATAACAAAGCAAGGGACCTAAAAAAATCATAAATAAAAAGGAATAAGTCTAATATCACACCTTTTATATGAAAGGTTTGGACAGTATGATAAAATAAGTTTATATATATATGTATATATGATATATAGATATACAATACTTCCCTTTACATTTTATATATATATATAAAATATGTAAAGGGAAATATTTACCTTTCCATTATATATAATACATAATATATATAATGTAAAGGGAAATATTGTAACTATTTGGAGGTATAATAATCATCTAAATAGAACCCCTGATGCATTCTACAAAAAATATTAAAATTAGTATGCACTGGATATAAGTACAGCACTGGATATAAGATCAATACATACAAAAACCAATGATCTCTTTTCTCTAAATCAGCAATATTTAAGATAACAACAATGTAAAGTACATAAGAAGAAATTTAACAAAATATGGGCACAACCTCACCAGAAAATTACACATTTATATTGAAAAACAGAAATATATTGAAATACATTCTGTATTTAAAGTGAGAAATTCAATATGGAATAATGTCAAATCTCCCTAAATTGAGTCATATTTTCAATGAAAATCTCCATACAGGTCTTTGTAGAAATTGGCAAAATGATTCTAACAGTTACACAGAAGAACAAGGATCAGCAGAGGCCATGACTCTCCGGAGGATGACCTCGAGGCTCTCGAATCTACGTTCAGGAACCAGGGATGGTGCTGGCGCAACGACAGAGAAAGAGCCTGATGGACCAGAACAGAGAACCCAGGGTCGGAACCAGAAGAGGATGACACTGTGACTCGGTGCCGGAGGAAGAAGCATTCAGTGTGTGCTTCAGGACTTCTACTTATCCACATGGACCAAAACGAAAAGTAAAAAGAAAAGATGCATTTCTGCATCCCTACTTTACAATATTAAAAACATCAGTTATAAATTATTCGAATAATTAAAAGAGGCCGGGCACGGTGGCTCACACCTGCAGTCCCAGCACTTTGGGAGGCTAAAACAAGTGGATCGCTTGAGCCCAGGAGTTCAAGACCAGCCTGCGCAACAAGGCGAAACCCCATCTCTACAAAAAATACAAAAAATTAGCTGGGTGTAGTGGCGCCTGCCTGTAGTCCCAGTTTCTACTTGGGAGGCTGAGATGGGAGGGTTGCTTAAGCCCAGGAAGTTGAGGCTGCAGTGAGCCATGTTTGTGCCACTGTACTCCAGCCTGGGTTAAAAAGCAAGACCCTGTCTCCAAAAAAAGAAAAAAATAAGAATTAACAGAAACAAAGCTATAAATATTTTAAAATAAAACATAGAAATACTTGGATTGCTTAAACACACAAAAGCACTACCTATAAAGCATTTAAAAATAAAAACCTGTGTTTATGAAATTACATCATTAAAAATAGAGAAAAAACACAAAATACAAAAAGATTTTTAGAGTAAATCTAATCGAGGAGGAGTTAGTATCCGGAACAGTAATCTCCTATAAATCCACAAGAAAGAGACATGCCAACCAATGAAAAATGGAGATAATACATAAAAACATATTCTGCCCAATAGGATACATTAATAGCTAACAATAATTTAAAATAATGGCCAAACTCTTTGTTCATGAAGAAATGCAAATTAAAATCACATTAAAAGTATTTCCACCCACCAGACTGATACAAATTAAACAGGCAGATCATACCAAGTGTCGGTGAGAATGTGGGTAATGGGAACTTTCACCCACTCCTGGTGGGACTTGGGAATTGATAAAAATTACATTGGAAACGTGTAAGCTGTTGAAAGGGTGTACTGAAGATGCCGGTCCCATGCGGTTAGTAATTCCATGCTTGGGTCCATCCCTGAGGAAATGTTTGTATATGAATGCCAGGCCGGGACTGCTGGGAGAGGTGTCTGGAGATGTTTGAAGCTTCATTCAAGACGTTTGAAGCATATATCAGTGAGGAGGAATACAAACAAGGGTAGCTCTCAAAAGCAACATTGAATGAGAAGGAAAATAACATATAGGCATATGATACCAAGCACATAAAGCTCCCTCACTGAAAATGTTACAATGTATCTTTTAGGAATAAAACCGAAGAATTAATAAGTAATGAAAAAGGGGCTCCTGGTGAACACAAAATTCACAGTGGGGTTTACCCTAAATAGATTTCCAGAGGGGCAGAATGGAGGGGGGTGGGGGTGACACAGTGACCTTCAGTCTCTTCACCTTGATGGCAGGTGCACTAATACCTGTTTTACTGTACTTTCACCAGACACATTACTTGTGCACATATATCAATGTAGTTTTTTAATGGGATTAATGTACAATTATGTAATAAAAACGAACTCATCACAAATGAGACAAATGCTTAATAGTAGCTGATACTTCTTTACCTCATTCTCTCTCTCTCTTTCTTTCTTTCTTTCTTTCTTTTTTTTTTAGATGGAATCTCACTCTGTTGCCCAGGCTGGAGTGCAGTGGCACGTTCTCAGCTCACCACAGCCATCATGCCCGGCCAATAGTTGCTAATATTTCTGGTGCCCCTTCGCTGTGTTGGGGCTTTTCTTGTCTTCACAAGGTCCCTAGGAGGGAGATAGTGCTGCTATTCCCATTTCACAGATGAGAAAAGTGAGGCACCGGCTGGAATCAGCCTTGGTGTGGCTACTACACTATCCCATGTCCATCTAAAATAAAACATGCTGGTGCTGAAACCAACTGAGGTGAGGGGGCAGCTTGGAGGACATGGCCGTGAAATTAGCCAGCTCTGTGCTGACTCTGAGAGGGTCACAGGAAAGGGGCCAACACCCACTCCTTGAGGGAGCCAGAGGCCACGTGAGTGCAAAGGCAGATGCCTGACAGCTGCAGTTCTGCATCCAGGGTTATTCGATCCAGGCACCTGCAGAGCTGTGTTCTTTCTGGAGGCTCCAGGGGAAGATCCGTCTCCAGCTTCTATTAATAGCAGCACCCTGTTCCTTGGCTCCTGACTTCTTCCTTCATCTTAAAAGCTGGCAAAGACAATCAAGTCCTTCTCACCGAGCATGCCTCTGAAACTTTCTTCTACCTCCCTCTTCCACTGGTAAAAAGCTTGTGAGTCCCTTGGGCCCATCAGGTGAATTTCCTTGTCTTAAAAGGCAGCTGATTAGCAAACTTCATCCCCTCTGAATGCTCACTTCCCTTTTTCTTTTGCTGTTTAAAGTAGTAAACAGTGCGAGGGATTAGGATTTGGGCATCTGGGGGTCATCATTCTGTCTACCCCAGGTAAGCTACGTCCTCCAGCAGAACTTTCTCCCTGTGTGGAAGCCCAAGGACACACCACTCGGCCTCAGGTGACAGCAAGTTGGGGCCTGCTCCTGAGCCAATGTACTCTCTCAGGTACCTCTGTCAGGAAGGCGGGACCCTGAAGCCTGCAGAGGAGCCCGTTTAGCCTGTCAGTTATGCTGGGAAGCCTGTGGCACCTCCATGTGTCAGGTTAAGATGCCCGTCAGCACTGGATACCTCACTGCATGTTCTGGGACTGACAGGTGCGGCAGGGCCACCTAGGGAAGAGTGTGAATGGGCACTGCCACTGGGAGCACCCAGGGGTGTTGGGGTAAGATGTGAAGAGGAAGCGGCAAGGTGCCTGGGTGCTGGGAGGCACAGGTGCAGAGCAAACCAGGCCTCGCTCCTTCTCAGTCAGAGTTTCACTCACACCTTGGCAAGGTCACCCCCGACGTCCACAAACCAGGCCTTGCTCCTTCTCAGTGCACTGCACTGGAGCTCAGAGCTTCACTCACACCTTGGCGAGGTCACCCCTGACGTCCATTCTGCAGTGCCGCCGGCCTCACTGTGCAACCTCCTCGCCATGTAACCTTTCCAGCACCCCTCCCCAGCGCAGGCCCAGCTGCTGCATGATGGATCCATCCATGGGGGACGCAGGGGGGCCCAGGCCACCTCCCACAAATGATCTCGTGATAATTCAGTCCCATCGAGTGCCTAATTGCCCTCTCTCCTCCGTTTCTGTTTAACTAGTTTATGAGTCTTCCAAATTGGATTGTGAACGCTTTAAAAGAGAAATGCATTTCCTGCTTGTATTCCACGCACCATTTAGCTTGGGGTCAGGCATGCAGTGTGTGCACAAAGACAACTGAGCCACAACTGGAGAAAGCCTTTCCGATTCCAGCACTGCCTGTCTGTAGTGGTGTGATCACGGCAAGCCCCTTCCTCCTCCGTTCCTCACCTCCATCCTTCCGTCGTGTGCAGTGTGAGGGGAGTGGGCCTGCCACCCCCGAGGACCCGTCCACTCTAACACTGGGGGTCCCACCTTGGCTGGGCCAGACACCATCTAACTCTGGATGCTTTTCCTATCCAAGGCAAGGCCCAGGGCCCCACAGCATCAGGGTCCCCTGGGAGCTGTTACATTGGCAGCATCAGGGTCCCCTGGGAGCTGTTACATTGGCAGCATCTCAGCGCCCGCCCAGTCCTGCCAAGTCGGGCTCCACATGTGGGCAGCATCCCTGGGTCATCCACACTGAAGCTTCAGAGCCTTGCGTCCCATCCCTGGCACTGTGCCCACTGGGCTCCAGAAGAATCACTCAAGGGCCCACTGAGTGGAGGACTCCAGGCCCTTCACCGTGTCGATTCTGCTTCTAGGAAGGGTGTGTATGAGTTTGCTAGAGCTGCCCTAAGGAAACACCACAGTCTGGGTGGCTTTCTTGCCTCACAGTTATGGAGGTGGAAGCCCCAAATCAAGGTGTCCACAAGGTCACCTTCTTCTGAAGCCTGGGAGGGAGAATGGGTTCCAGGTCCCTCTGGAGCTCTCTGGCTTGCAGACGCCGTCATTTCCTCGTGTCTCTTCTCACGGTCTTTCCTCTGTGCCTGTCGGTCACTGCGTCCAAATTTCCCCTTTATGGGGACACTTGTCCTATTGTCTTAGGGGCCCACTCTACCCTCGTGTGACTTCCCCTTAACAAATTGTGTCTGCAGTGACCCTGTTCCCCAGCAAGGCCACATTCTGAGGCACTGGGAGTTAGGACTTGCATACATGAATTTTGGAAGGACACAAAACCCATAGCCAGACCTCTGAATCTGTGTTTCAATAACTTCCTTACGGGATTCTGGAGCACAGCCTGGTTTGGGAACCTCTGGAGCTGGCAGCTAAGGCTCTCGAGGCCTGAGTGCAGTGCACGGCATGTGGGGTATGGGTGGAAAGGGCTGCTGTGCCCGGAAGTTGTCCCCAAGGCTCTGATCTGCAGCCCCTTCCACTGGGGAGGGTGGTGTGGGTGGTCCCTTGTGGCCGGTGGCCAACACACATCATTGACGTGGGCAGCCCCCACTGGGGGTGCTAAGTGCTCTCCTTTTTGTTCTCTACTGTTCTGTTCCCAGAATGTAGACTTCCCCAGAGGGCTTCCTGGGTGGCCTTTCTGTGCCAGTGCCTGTGTGGTAAGGCATAGCACTGCGCCCCCGGGCTCCCCTCAGCTCTTGGGGCCCTTCCTGTGGCGTTGGTTTGTCCCAGTGTGGGTGTGCACCTGCCCTCTCCGCAGTCTGCTTTCTTACTCGGATGCTAATACATTTTTTAAACACCGACTTGCCTGGAAGTGTAGCTGACCCTGATGTAAGACGCTATCGCCCCCATCAAGGACAAGCCTCCACGCTGCAGCCGGGACAGCTGGGGTCGGGAGGCAGCAGGAGGCCAGAGGCCGTGCGCACATCGGCGGTCCAGAGGCATTCGCTGTGCTCCATCGCTGGGGGTCTGGCACTGACGACCATGGGAGGGGCGTGCCCTGTGGAAGGTGGCTCCACTGTCTGTGTGATGACTCTACAGGAATCCAAGCAGCCCCCATAAACTGCAAAGCACTCTCAGGAAAACAAGGCCCCTGCCATTCCCCTCCTTGGCCAGTTCCTCCTGCGGGGGGGCTTTGTCCCCTAATCTCTCAGGCTTCAGACTCAGAATGTGGATTCATTCTTCTCCCAAACTCCCTAAATCCCATCAGGGGCCAAACCCAGTCGATTCTTTGAACCAGAAAATTGTGTCAGCCTTAGGCAATACATAGTTCAACAATTCCCACAGACCTGTGTCTGGCAAACCGGCAAACTAACGAGGACGTCAGGGTAAGGCAGACAGGCTTCCCCACCCCATTGTTCTGGATCCTGAGAACTCCAGGCCCTGTGAATGTGGAGGCTTCTGGCCCTGAGCTCCTCTCTGCACTGCCTACGCAGAAAAACTCTTCCAAGCAAGGGGGTGACTGTGGGCAGAAGAAATGAGGGGAGAGTTCGCTGCCTGAGAAACAGGGCTTTAACACCATTCTAAAGAACAAAGAATGACAGGGCCCATTACAAAAGATCTTTATCTAATCACCCAGCAGCCCTGCAGGACCCTCCTTGATAATGGGCTGGCTTTTCATTCATTGCAGAGTGTGTGCTCAGAGAGAATGAGACTTGTTTCTGGAATAATAGGCCATAATTGAGATCTTCCATTTAGGCAGACAGCCTCTCCCTCATTTAGTCCGGAACAGTGGAGTCTGACGGCTCCGCCCCAGCTCCTCTGGGGGAGTGTGGACGGTGTGGAGCGGTCAGTGTGAAAGGCAGGGGCTTACCTGCTGTGAGAGTCCCCGCCACCGTGTCTGAAGCACACGGTTTTAATCAGACGGTGAATCCTCACTCCCAGCCACTTCTTTATCTCTGCAGGAACATCTGGAGGAGCTGGTTTGTCAGTGCTTTAGGGTGTGGGAGGAGGTAACAAGTCCTCTCCCTTGGCTGACGTGATTTTCCGTAGTTGTACAGGAGTATTTATCAGCTAGGGCTGCTCTTTCCTGGTTCATAGTCAGGATCCAAGTCAGATCTCTTTCTCTAGGCAGCCCACTAATGGCTGTGCACATTGGTGAGGTCACGTTCTAGGCAACCTGAGCAGAAAAGAATTGAATACAGGGCACATTGTTGGATGGGCTGGAGAAGTGGGGGGCTGAGCCTGGCATTTGTGTGTAGGGTGCACCACCACTGCTGCCAGCAGAAGCCACCCCAGAGACCGCTCTACTGCCCATGACACCCATAAAGCTGGGACTGGATACCAGAAAGCCACTCGGACTGTTATGACCACCTCAAACACGTGTATCCCATGACCTTGCATGTCAAAAGCACACAGAGGAGGATGGGCTCCATTCCACCCAATGCAGGGTGAGAGAGGTGGTTGGCAAAATGTTCTTTCCAGCTTTTCAGCTTCTGCTGGGAAAAGAGTGAGACGGAGGCTGAGAACGCCGTGCCACGGTGTCTGTACCGTGCAGTGTGGAAGCCGGTGGCTAATCCCAGGCACAAGAGGGTGGGGCGTTGGCACGTTTTCCAGTGTATGATTCTAGTACCATGACATTGATGGCAGCACTCGTGCCCTCACCGAGGCCAGGAGGAGTCAGGGCTCCCTCGATGACTGGGGCCCCAGTTATCTCTATGTTCCACACCCTGGCCACAAGGGACTAATTGTGACACGTTTGTAGGTGTTGAACAAAGACCAGCAACTAATTTTACCCCTGAAATTTCAATTCTGTCTCACTTGAATCCATTGCAGTCAGTAAAGGTCTGCTCTTGGAAGGAGAAGGGGTGCGTGAACTTGGAGGTTGAAGGAAATCATATCCACCCTCTCAGACCATTGCCAAAGTAACTGCAAAACACACCCGGCCCCGTCTCTACTAAAAAAATACAAAAAACTAGCCGGGCGAGGTGGTGGGCGCCTGTAGTCCCAGCTACTCGGGAGGCTGAGGCAGGAGAATGGCGTGAACCCGGGAGGTGGAGCTTGCAGTGAGCTGAGATCCAGCCACTGCACTCCAGCCTGGGCGACAGAGCGAGACTCCGTCTCAAAAAAAAAAAAAAAAAAAAAAAAACCACACCCGGGGCAGAGATTTTGTTTGCAGGTGATGTGTATGTTATGGCCTGTTTGTCACACCTTCCCTTTTCCCAGAACACCCAGAGCATGAAGGGGGCACCAAGCGGAGGAGGTTCTCGTGCAGGTAGAGACCCTCGGGGATTTTTGCTGGGCCATGTTGAAAGCCGTCCTGGGCTGCTTGCGGCCGGTGAGCTTCGGGTTGGATGAACTAGTTCTGGATAATCCAGGTGGGCCTGACTCATTAAATTGAGGACCATAAGAGCAGAGCTGAGGATTCACTTCCTGAAGAAAGACTTCCACAGCGCTGCAGCCTGCCCTCCTGGGGCCTGCCCCACCCACAGACCTCCAACTTGCCTAGCCACACCCCCCAGGTCGCCTAAGGCTGTTCCTGGCACTAAATCTCTTACTATAAATCCCTCCAGGTGCCCCATCCCCACCCCCACATTCTGTTTCTCTGGTTGAACCTACTCAGGAAAGGCCTGAGTAGCCGCTACCAGAATCACTTGAGTGACCCATCTTCCGAGCAAAATGACCACCCCCGCAGCCCTGGAACCCGGGGCCCTTTTTGGATCCTCATGGAGCAAGGCGTGGGCCCAGGTTCTGCCACAGGAAGTCAGTGCGTCCGTGGGGCCAACTGAATCTCCTGCTGTGGCTTGGAGCAGCGTTCAGATATAGAAAAATGATGCCACGCGTCTGCCCACGTTCAGAACAGAATTGAAGAGAAAACCACAAAGGGAGAGTAACATCAAAGTGTGAGCGCGCCCCTCGTCTCAGACTGTCCACCGTATTTCCCATGGATCAAAAGCACAGATGGAGATCTGAGCTGTTCTCACACAGATCAGCTGTTCCAGGCTTTGGAAACCAGGGTGTGGCTGTGACCCACCTGAGAGGAGAAACAGCTGGGGGAACCCCACATTCTCCCCACATTTCCAAAGGGGTCCCTGGAAAGGAGAGCCCAGATGGGCAGCAGAGGTCTGGAGGTGCGACTAAAACCTGCATCCACAGTTTTCAGTGACGGCAGCCGTCCATCCAGGGGGTCCAATCTTTTGGCTTCCCTGGGCCACGTTGGAAGAGGAATTGTCTGGGGCCATACATAAAATCCACTAACGCTAATGGATCGATGAGCTTAAAACACACACACACACACACACACACACACACACACACAAACTTATCTTTTTTTTGTTTTTGTTTTTTATTTTTATTTGAGACGGAGTCTCGCTCTGTCGCCCAGGCTGGAGTGCAGTGGCACGATCTCAGCTCAGTAAGGGGGTGTCAAAAAGAATGTACAGGATTCAGGCTTGGATTTGAGGGCTGTGGAGGGGTCCGAGGAAGGAGGAGTTGGATTCTGGTAAGAGGTAGAAATCTTTCCTGTGATCAGATATCTTTTTAAAAATTGAGATACAGGGCAGGCACAGTGGCTCACACCGGTAATCCCAGCACTTTGGGAGGCTGAGGTGGGCAGATCACCTGAGGTCAGGAATTCGAGACCATCCTGGCCAACATGGTGAAACCCTGTTTCCACTAAAAATACAAAAGTTAGCTGGACGTGGTGCTGCATGCCTGTAGTCCCAGCTACTCAGGAGGCTGAGGCAGGATAATCGCTTGAACACAGGAGGTGGAGGTCGCAGTGAGCTGAGTTTGCACCACTGCACTCCAGCCTAGGCAACAGAGCGAGACTCCGTCAAAAAAAAAAAAAAAGAGATACAATTCACATACCGTAAACTGTACCTTTGTAAAATACAACTCTGTAGCTTCTTGCATATTCATGAAGTTGTGAAACCATCACCACTATCTAATGGCAGAAGCTTTTCATTACCCCAGAAAGGAACTCTGGGGCCATCCTCAATCCCTCTCCCGATGCTCCCCTCAGTCCTTGGTGACCCCAAATCTACTTTCTGTCTCTAGAGTTTTGCCCGTTCGGGGCATCATGTGTAAGTGGGGTCACACACAACGTGGTCTTGCGTCTTGTTTCTTTCACCGAGCGCCGTGTTGCAAGGTTGATTCACGGTGCAGCATGAGCGGAAATCCCGTTCCTCCTTAGGACTGAATAACGGTCTCTTGCATGGATGGACCACATTTTGTTTCTCCAGTCATCTATCCGGCGCCATTTAGGTTGTTTCTATCTTTGGGTTCTAGTGAATTATGCGGCCTTGAACCTTTTTGGAAAGGTTTTGGTATGGAGGTGCGTTTTCAAGGCTCGTGGGCGTATACCCGGGAGGGGGTTGCTGGGGGCAGGGCTGGTAATGATTTATTTATGTTCTGTTTGTGCATCTGTCTTGGAGGGGAGCCTGAAATGAGGATGAGGCTGGGAGGATACAGCTGCCGCGTCACTGAGAGGAGCTGGGAAGACAGCGCTTGGCATCTTGCGTTTTGCACAGTGGCCTTGTTTTCGACTGTGCTTAGACGTAATTTTGGAGTCGTTTTGTTCTGGGTCTCTCTTCATCATGATCCCAGACCAGCCTTGCCCACCCTGGGACTTCTGTGAGGTCGTTTTTATGTCCGACAGGAAGGCACCACGACCGTGCGGTGGGCTTGCTCTGGGTGGGGCGTCGGGGCAGCTGCCATCATCCTGGTCCCCAGTGACATCCTGTGTGAGGGGAGGGAGGGTCTGAATGCCTGCAGTGAGTTCCCTGGTGTGGCGGGCGGGTTGCCTGTCTGCCCGGCCACCCGACATTGGCCACTGAGCAGTTATAACTGCTCAGAATGCTCAGAGCAGGCAGAGTCAGCAGGGCCACAGTGGACCCACAACCCCTTCCACACATGACTCTTCCTCTTGTATAGGCCACCAGGCAGCTTTCCTCTCAGTCCCGGACACTTGATGTCCCCCACGCAGCCCTCTCTGCCCATTTCACGTTGCATCTTAAGTGGCATTTACCAAGAGCCACCCCCACCCCGGCTACATCAGATGTCCCTTCTGTGCCCCCCAAAAGACTCCGAATTTCCCCTCAAGGGGGAATCAGAGGAACAGGGAGCAGGGCAAGGGCCATGCATATTTCCCACGGGAACCAACTCGGCCCTGGTACCTCTGCCTCCAGCCAACACAGCCCAGCCAGTCCACAGACAGTTGCTTCTCATCCAGCTTCCCCTCCTCTGTCCTTTGCAAAGCAAATATGACCCAATTCCACCCAGCCAGCAAACTTGCAGAACTCTGTTGTCCACAGAATAAATCCTAACTGATGCTGGGATCTGAGCAACCCCCCTGGCCCGGAGCGTCAGTGCCCTGGGAGGTCCTCAGGCTCTTCGGGGTGTGCTGGACAGCATCGCAATGAGCCGGGAGCAGGTGTCTTACCTGAGTCAGGGCTGGAGCTTGGGAAACATTTGGTTGTCAACCTCTGTCCCCTCCAGCTAATGCACATAGCATTTAGATTGTGCTGCATCTTGACAATGACTCCGTAATTATGTGGGAAGGAAATGCTGCGCGGTCCACACCTGGCATCACATTCACCAAGACTGCTGTCTACATTCATGAACTTGTTTGTTGCTAGAAGATTCACCAAATGCAGATGTGATTTTATTAAAATTCTTGACAATTCCCCAAATGCTTAGTTTGGGGTAAATTCTGCCCTGCATAAGATAAAAAGCCTGAAGATTTCTCCGAAGTTAAGAATGACATTTCAGGTGAATTATAAGAACAGAATGTCCTTTTCTATTTAAAAAATGAGGTAAACTTCTCCTGCAGCATGCTTACCTGTTTAAAACTGGATGGAAACCACATTCCAGCACAACAAAATATCCCCGACACGTTCTTCTAGGGTGGTGATTGTGATGTCTGTCATGAGTGGCAATGCTTAAATATTTCAATTCGACAAATGTGTATTGTGCACCTGCTATGAGTCCAGTCATCTCTGGGCACAGAGGAAGATATTTTAAAAAGAAAAAAATGGCTGGGCACAGTGGCTCACGCCTGTAGTCCCGGCAGTGGGAGGCTGAGGCGGGCAGATCACCTGAGATCAGGAGTTCGAGACCAGCCTGGCTAACATGGTGAAACTCTGTTTCTACTAAAAATACAAAAAATCAGCTGAGCGTGGTGGTGCATGCCTGTAATCCAAGCTACTCGGGAGGCTGAGGCAGGAGAATCGCTTGAACCCGGGAAGTGGAGGTTGCAGTGAGCCGAGATCGTGCCATTGCACTCCAGCTTGGGCAAAAAGAGCGAAACTCCATCTCAGAAAAAAAAAAAAAAAAGTATACGAAATAATGACAATAAACTAACCAGGACAGACCCATATAAATAAGTGCTGACTTCAAAGTCTTCTTCTTGGAGGAAGGGAGGACTCCTTTCCCCGGGCCCTTAGCGGCCACGGCTCACTCTGCCTGCTGCATTTCGTTTTCTGCAAGGAGCCTGGAGCTGCTGATCCGCAGATGGATTATGCGGGTCTTTTCTAGCAAGGAGATCCTGAAGGTCTGTGACTATGTATGGTGGGCAGCTTCCCCATCTCCTTTCCTTAACCCTGCGGCCGACATAGCTGCCACTCACCGCTGTCCGAGTCTTCCTCACCTCCAGACCCAGGAAAGCCCACACCTGTGGCTGGATTTGACCTAAGGTCTGGACCAGGAGGTGACAGGGGTGCTTATTTCCAAATGCTGCACTCGAAAAGCCCTTCCTCACCAAGGCTGCAGAGAAGGCTGTGGACCAGATGGCTCTGCCTCAAGAAAGGGGAACATCCAGCAGCCTGGGGCCCTGAAATAAGGTGTGGAACAAAGCCCCCTGCCTATGCAGGACAAATAATATGAGCAGACAGTGATCTGTATCCGTGTGTGTGTGTGTGTGTGTGTGTGTGTATTTATGTCACTAAGATTCCAGGGTCATTAGTGACTGTAGCACAGTTTAGCTTGTTCTGGTCGCTGCCGCCCTTCCCACTCCCCACCTACATTTACCAAGTGAAAATCCATTTTCTGGCTCTTGTTACAAGCAGGGAGATCTAAAAACAGAGAGAGAGAGAGAGAGAGAGAGAGGGAGGGATCAGGGATGATGGATCCAGTGGGTTCTGGTTTCTTTTTAACTTGGTGTCTAAGATGTTGCTCTTATAAAGATATGGAATTTGGTCAACCTACTTGTAGAAACATTCTTGGAGAAAGAGAGACACCATGACACGTTGAGAACACATAAAACAGCCTTGTCTTGTATCATCCAAACTTGACACTATTGAGCTTTACATTTGATGACTCCAGAGTTCTTTTAACCATCTTTTTTAAGAATACAGGTAGGTTACCGTATACTATGTGAGCGCGGTGGCTCACCTCTGTTATCCCAGCACTTTGGGAGGCCGAGGTCAGTGGATCACGAGGTCAGGAGATAGAGACCAGCCTGGCCAACATGGTGAAACCCCATCTCTACTAAAATATAAAAAATTAGCTGGACGCAGTGGTATGCATCTGCAATTCCAGCTACTCGCGAGGCTGAGGCAGGGGAATCACTTGAACCCAGGAGGTGGAAGTTACAGTGAGCCGAGATCCCACTACTGCACTCCAGCCTGGGCCACAGAGCAAGTCTGCATCTCAAAAAAAAAAAAAAAAAAAAAATTCCTGGTTTGTTTGATGTTCCTGATGATTAGATTCATCTGACAGATTTTTGGCTGAATGCTGCATAAATGATATTTCGCCTTTCCAGGGACTCACGCCCAGGTGTGCATGACATCTGTTTGCCCTCAGTCGATCGTGTTAATTTTGAGACTTGGTTAACGTGTGACCTGGTTTCTCCACTGTGTAGTTGCTATTTTTAATTTTGCAAATTAGTAAATACTTGGTAGGGAGATAATTAGATTATATACATATCGTTTTTCTCAGCAAACATTCTCATATTTAGGATCTAGGATGATTCTAGCCTGAATCGGTTATTACTAGGATGAGGGTAAGTGATGATTTTCCAACTTTTGGTGTTTGTTAGCGGATGTTCCACTCTAAGGAAAAGCCTTTCCCGTCCCTCCATGTGTTCACTTATTGATGTATCTATTATTTATTTGTATGTATTTATGTCAGCATAGCCTCACGCGGTTCTTGTTTTATTGGATGGTAATGATCTGTCCCTTGCCACTTGCTCCGGTGCTCACACTGTGTAGCTTTGGCCCAGGTGCTCCAAGGAGCAGGCTTCCCGGGACCCCTCGGACCCACCCCACCGATTTTGAGGAAGCCCCTCATTTTGGGCTCGGTCAGTTGTTTAAGGCTCTGCTGTGTCCTCCTGCTTCAGGTCCTGAACCAGCCATTCCCACCGAGGCGCGCTGCTGCCTTTCAGGGAGGAAAGTCAGGCCTGAGAAGACAGGGCAAAACAGAAGCAAGCTTCAGGTCATGGGAGACTAGAGAGGCGGGGCCCCTAAACATGGTGCAGGTCACAGGAGACTAGAGATGGGGGATCCCTCAACACAGTGTAAGTCACAGAAGACTAGAGAGGGGACCCCTAAACATAGCATGGGTCACAGGATACTAGAGGGGGGGACCCCTAAACCCAACATAGGTTACAGGAGACTAAAGGGTGACTCACCCCTGTGATACCAGCACTTTCGGAGGCTGAGGCAGGAAGATCACTTGAGCCCAGGAGTTTGAGACCAGCCTGGGCAACATAGTGAAACCCTGTCTCTACAAAAAGCATAAAATTCAGATGGGTAAGGTGGTGTGCCTCTAGTCCCAGCTACCTGGGAGGCTGAGGTGGGAAGATCACCTGAGCCTGGTTAAAATAATCAGGAAGAAATCAAGACCAAAGTGAGGTCCTTTTTCCCTTCTCCTCTTCCTTCCTTCCTTCCGTCCTTCCTTTCATCCTTCCTTCTTCCTTCCCTTCCTTCTTCCTTCTTTCTTCTTTTGCTTGCCTTCCTTCCTTCCTTCCTTCCTTCCTTCCTTCCTCCTTCCTTCCTTCCTTCTGTTCACTAACTGAGAAGCCACATGGTTGAGCATAGAAAGGAAATGTCTGATATTCTTTGGAAACCAGACTGAGAGCTTATCAATGACGTAGCTTCTGGTTGGTCATTTCAGTTCCCTGGGCCTCAGTTTCCCTGTGTGTTGGATAAGGACACTGAGGACACCTACATGGCACAACGGGGTGGGAGGTGCATAGGACTGGGCCCCAGTCTGGTGACCTGGACCCCAGCCATTGTATTTCCCCTGTGACCCACAGGCTGCAGGTGGGGCTGCAAGTGACCTCTGGGAACCCACACCCGGAGGAAGAAGCCCCGGAGAACTGGGTGGGAAGGTGAGGAGGCGGGCAGTGGACCAAGCCTTCCTGCCGGGCAGAGACGGGACTGGCTTTTCTTTTTTTTTTTTTTTTTTGAGACGGAGTCTCGCTCTGTGGCCCAGGCTGGAGTGCAGTGGCCGGGTCTCAGCTCACTGCAAGCTCCGCCTCCCGGGTTCACGCCATTCTCCTGCCTCAGCCTCCCGAGTAGCTGGGACTACAGGTGCCCACCACCTCGCCCGGCTATTTTTTTGTATTTTGTAGTAGAGACGGGGTTTCACCGTGTTAGCCAGGATGGCCTCGATCTCCTGACCTCGTGATCCGCCCGTCTCGGCCTCCCAAAGTGCTGGGACTGGCTTTTCATAAGATTGTGCCTTTCAGCAACATCGAGTCTTCCAGGAAATGTGCTTACATTCGCAAAATGTATCAAACAGAATGAAACTATCTAAACAACCATGACTCAAAGGCTTGCTTCTGACTTAAGCAAATGGAGTTCAGTTTGCAGTTTGCAAATTCTTCCCTGGAGTTAAATTTTTGAGTCACTGTGCGCAATCTTGCTCTTTAGAATAGTTTTCAAAGAGAGAAAATGCCTAAAGCAAAAATTCTCAATTCCGCAGTCACTTCCTTAGCTCACCCGCAGCCTGGCTCCCAAGGCAGGAGAGCGGTGAACATTCTACCCACATCTCCCTCTAAACACATCCAGCCGCCTCTGGAGGGGACGGGAGAGGCTTCTGGCCTCCTCCTGGGGCTGACGGAAGTGCTGGGGAGGGTCCTGGGCTGCACCATCCAGAGATGCAAAAGGCTTACCATGGACAGGGTCTGGGGAAATTTGTTCATTATTTTAAGTGTGAACGTTTAATGGCTCCTGGAGAAGGTATGGGTAGACCCTGGGCCTCAAAGCCACTCTGAGCAGCCACGTCTGGAGGCCCCGGGGGCGGCTAACTCCTGCCCATCCCTGCTGCCTCCCCCACCACCTTCCTCAGTCCCAGATTCCCAGGGACAGAGACAGACAGGCACGCTCCTCTTGGCACCCTCCCATTTGGGGCCACCAGTCCCTGCCCTGGCCCCAGCGAGTGCCCTAAAGGGTGGGTAAAGACTGCAAGAGAACGGGGTCTCTCTATTCCAGAAGCTGCTTACACCTCAGCTCAGGGCTGACCTCTGCGAGGGACCAGGCCCTCCCGCTCCCCCGCACCCACTGGGTCCCTTTCTCCATATCCACCCTCTGACCAGCTCGGCTGCCCCAAGCCCTCCTTCTACCCACGGATGCCTGCTCCGCTCTCTGGGGCGCCTGGAAAGGGGAAGGTCCTTCCACCACAGCCCTGGGCTTCCGATGTTTGCAGGACCTGGTCACGCCCCACCCCCTCGGTCAAGCCTGTGCTCACACATTTTCTGAGATAGTGTTTGTTACAGGTTTCCCCAGTGCCTGCTTCTGCCCCGAAAGGTGACAGGAAGCATTGGCACAGTCCCTGCCACTCTCCTGGAGGAAGGCTGGGCGGGTCTCACGCCAACACTGGGAGAGTTCTGACAAGGTGGCTGGGCCTGGGTTCCATCCTGGGTTCTGTCCTGCGCCTCTCTCAGCAAATGACACCATGGACCCCTCATTCCTTCTTCAAACACTCTTTCCTCCTGGCTTCCAGGACACCTGGCTTCTTCTGCCCCTTTCTCACTCCCTGCCCCTCTTCAGGCTCCTGCCTGGCTCATCCTCATTTAGGTGAACTTGACACCTGAGTACCTGCGGCTCAGACCTTCCTCTCCTCTTCCCTGTCCATATGCAATCAGTGCCCTGGGCAGTATCCTCCTGTCACCTGGTTTTAGTACCATCCATCTACAGAGACTCCCAAATGTGTAGCTCCAGGACATGCATCTTCCACCGCTCTCTCCCTCTTTCCCTCCCTCCCTCCCTTCCATCCATCCTTTGTCCCTCTGTCCTTCCTTCCTACCTTCCTCCCTCCCCCTTCCTTCCTTCCTCTCTCCTTCCTTCCTTCCTTCTTCCTTCGTTCCATCCATCCTTCATTCCTCCCTCTCTCCTTCCTTCCTACCTTCTTCCCTCCCTTCCTTCCTTCTTTCCATCCATCCTTCCTTCCTCCCTCTTTCCTTCCCTCCCTCCCTCTCTCCCTTCCTTCCTTCCTTCCCTCCCTCCTTCCTTTCTCCTTTCTTTCCTTCCTTCCCTCCTTCTTTCTTCATACACACAGCTGAACACTCCACAGAGGCTGACATTCAACAGACATCTCAAATGGAACACGCGTGACTCCAAACTCTTGATTTCTCCTCAAAACCTGCTTCTCTTCCATTTCCTAATCTCTGTAAGTGGAAAAACTCTTCTTTCTGTTCCTGAGACCAAAGTCCTCAGCAACGTCTCAATTCCCCTTTCATTTTCACTCCTCACCTTCAGTCCATGGGACATTCAAAACCACACCAAGAACCCCACCACTCACGCACAAGGCCTCCCCCTCCAGCCCTTGGCCCCACCGCGATGCCCTCACCTGCTGTGTTCTGCCTGCCGGTCCTCTGTTCTCCATGGAGCTGCCTGGGGGATGCTTACCAGTCTGATTTGTGTCTTCCTTGTTGATAATTAACACTGGACCCCTCATGGGGATGTGTACTCCACCCAGGAGGGCAGAGACCTGCTCCTTCAGCAGCCGCGTCCTCCTTGCCTGGGACAGTGCCTGGCACCTGGCAGGTACTCACTAAATGTGCTCTGGCAGGTGAAGGAATGCAGTGGGCTGCTTTCCTCCATGAATGAGCCTGTGCATATCTGCCATGTTCCACATGTAGTTCACGGAGGCCTACAGTGTGCACATATGCTAAGGCGGCGGGGGGGGGGAAGCAGAATATGGGGTGAATCAAATATAGGCTTGTGGCGTCTTAAGGAATATGTATTTATTCGGTCTTTGTCCCCACTTCCTGGCACACAGCTCCTAAAGCCCTTGACATCTCTGGAGTGATGAGGGTCTTCGTAGGCCAAGGAGATGACAGGGGCCAGGGCCCCAGGGAGCTTCAGTTTGGGGGCTGGTGGCCAGGAAGACCAAGGCAGAATTGGGGGGTGAGACTTTCAGCCCCATTCCCAACTTCAGGAAGGGAAGAGGGGCTGGAGGTGGAGCAGTTACCAAGGACAGGTGACGTCATCAGTCCTGCCTGCAGGGCGGAAGGGTCTGGGGCTGCTAGACTGCTGACCCCATGCAGATGTCTGGAGGGCAGCTCGCCCAGAAAGCACGTGCAGTCTCCTTGCCCTCTCTCCTTATTCTGCAAACGCGTGCAGGATCCTCACCCTCCCTCCTTACACTGCATCTCTTACTTGTGGCCGTTCTTCAGGCGGATCTTTTATAAGAAGTTTTTGAGAATAAGTGGTGGATTTTCCTGAGTTTTGTGAGCTATTCTAGCAAATTATCAAAGGAGGGGTCATGAGAAGCCCTGATTTCTAGCCTGTCAGTCAGAAGTACAGGGGCCACCTGGGACTTAATGGCTGACATCTGGGATGGGCGCAGTCTTGTGCGACTGAGCCCCTCACCTATGGGTCCTGTGCTAATTAACTTGTGGGTAATTTGTGTCCATTGTGGGGCACCCAGCTCGTGTCTGGAGAGTTGAAGAATTGGTTGTCTGTGTGAATAAAAAGCACCATGCTTTAGTGTCAGAGTGTTCTGAGTAAAAACAGTTCCAAAGACCTGACCTCGAGGGTTTCACCCCTGTTTGGGGGAGGCTGGCCAGAAGGAGTGAGACAGGAAGTTTCCTTCCCTTAGAATGTCAGTTCCCCAGCCGGGATCCTGTGGCTTCATGGCTGTGTTCACACTCAACAGTGCCAGCAAGCAGGAGGCTGCTGTTGAATATGCAGAAAGAAGGGAAGACGGAGGGAGGAGGAGGACTCCGGAGGAGGGAGGGTCCCTCCGATTGGCCTTTCTGCCTGGCGCCATCCTGCCTCCGCGTTGGGACACCCCAGCGCGACCATCTGTCTAAGCGTCTGACCTGACCAACCTGGCATTTCAGCCTTCTTTGGGGAGAAGTGGTCCTTGGTATGCATTTAATTTCATAATTGCAGTCTCCTATTTGTCAACTTCTCTACCTTCGGGAAGCAGGAGGAACACTTTCAGCCAGCGTCTGTGTGATTTCAGAGCGCTGCCCCGAAGTAACCTCTTGTAAAACCCCACTGTGCTACTAGCTATTGAAATGTATAGCTCTCGTACCTCTGGGAGAGGTGAAAGTGTTTACTGTTCTTTAAATAAATAAGGATGTGTGTTAAGCATTATGAGTGAGCCTGGGAGTCGGGGATGGAAAACAGAGATTTAGGATTTGCAGTGGAGGAATTGTAGATTTTACTCTTTTGGGTTGGAGGTTTGGGTTGGAGGCTGGCAGAAAGCACTGGTGCACAGCCAGCGGGGCAGGGCAGCTCCCAGATCTCAAAGACCCGGGAAAGCCTCTGTCTGAGCAAGGTGGGGTGGATGCATTCATGAACAGCCAGTGAGTCCATTTTCACTTTGGTTAGAATAAAATGAAACCTACTTGCAAATACATCTGCATGAAAACAAACAGACAATAAATAAACGCCCACATAACAAAATCAGTCAGAATACACATAATAAATAAAACTAATAAACAGCAGCCCTGCCTCTCAGAAGCTGTGTGACCAGCAAATCTTTTCCTTTTTGGAGCTTCCATTTCTTCTTCGGAATAATCTGGAAAATATTTCCTGCCCCCTGGCATTGTTGGGGGGATGAGGTTCTGCTAATGCAGTGAGACGTCTGCTGCCGTCAACGGCAGAGGCCTGGTCTGGACGCACAGGGCGCTGCTGTCTCAGGAGGACTGGGTTTTAGGAAGAGCTGGTGCCTGTTTTAGAGAAGGTCACAGGACACAGTCAAACTCTCCATGCAGATGCTTTCTCCACTCCCAGATGTGTGGATGGAGACTGAGGGGAAAGAGGCGAGTTTGATCCCATCAAGGCAGGGCACCCGTGGCCTTCCTGGGGGGACCACCCACCGCCCCTTGCCACGCATCCTGAGTGATGGTGTCCAGAGGCAGGAGATGGAGACGCCCAGGCCTTCGTCAGCTCCGAAACACAGACCACATCCTCAAGGAGTCAGACCAGCCATTTTGCTGAAGGCAAAACATCTTAAAAGAAACAAGTCAAGACTAGGCATGATGGCTCACGTCTGTAATCCCAGCACTTCGGGAGGCCGAGGTGGGTAGCTCGCCTGAGGTCGGGAGTTCAAGACCAGCCAACATGGTGAAACCCTGTCCCTACTGAAAATACAAAAATTAGCCAGGCGTGGTGGCAGTCACCTGTAATCCCAGCTACTACGGAGGCTGAGGCAAGAAAATCGCTTGAACCCGGGAAGGGGAGGTTGCAGTGAGCCGAGATCGTGCCATTGCACTCCAGCCTGGATGACAAGAGCGAGATTTCGTCTCAAAATAAATAAATAAATAAATAAACAAACAAGTGAAACGTGGAAAGAAACATTGCCATGGCTCTGACTTCATGAATTGGCTGATTTTCTCTGGGGCAAAACTTCGCCGTGTTCCAGGCAAGGCAGGTGGACGCCGGGGTCTTCGCAGGTGCGTGGTGAACGCAGCGCGGGGCTGTTTCCCCCACCCCCCGGCCTGCACATTGCCTGTGTCAACAAAGGCCAGCTTTCTCCTCATTTTCTCCGCGTTGCTTTCCGACAGCAGCTGATTAGGGAAACCCAGAGACAAATGGCCCCAAGGCCTTCGAGTGACCCTGTGCTTTGTTACCATTGTTCGTCTCAGCCATCTCCTCGCCAGCCAGCCGCTCTTTACCTTGATGAGGCAGCGCCTTTCTCCGCTGTGCCTGTGGCCTTGCCAGGTGGACTTCCCACCAGGGGACAAGGAGTTTGCTCTCTGGGGAGCCAAGAAGCTGCCAGAACACTGCAGAATCCCAGGCAGGGAGAAAGGGCAGAGGCTTCATTCAAACTCCAGAGTCTTCCTCCAAGGCGGCAGCAGCACAAGCCCTGCTCACAGTTAGAAACTGGAGAGGTGGCAACGCGAGCCGGAAAGCATTAGGGAAAGTCCGGAAACAAGCCCAGCAGGCAGGGAGAACTTGGCCACGCTGTGTCGTCCCTTTCTGACAACTTGGGAGGATGATATTCCTCCTAAATAATGGAGAAGCCCTGTGCTCCTTCAGCAAACATCCCTGGAACATTTCCTACAGGGCAGGTCTTGGGACAGCCTTAGGACCAAACATAGTGAAAGCATCCACAGTGGGAGAGGAGGGGAGGCCAAAGGAACATCAGCAGCTGGCGGTGAGCGCAGCAACCCCTCATCGGACCAGACCTGGGGGAGCCGGTCCTGGGGGAGCAGCAACCCCTCACCGGACCAGACCTGGGGGAGCTGGACCTGGGGGAGCAGCAATCCCTCATCGGACCAGACCTGGGGGAGCCAGACCTGGGGGAGCAGCAACCCCCCACTGGACCAGACCTGACAGCCGAGGACCGGAGCTGTGTCTCATCCATCACTGTCTCTCCTGATCCCATCAGCACAGTTGGGAACAGCAGGGGAAAGTGTCTTGAGTGAATGGACTCAATAACTTAGATGCTGTTGGAATCCAAAAGACACATCCAGGACAAAGCATCGGTAGAGGAAAGCACATTCCTGATGCTGACCCGTGAACTTCTCACACTCCAGAGTCCTCCTTACAGGCGGCAGCAGGACCTGTGCTTCCCAGATGGAACAGGGGTCGCTGTGGCCCATGACCATCAAGACAGGTGCTGTTGAATGCCCCTGCCTGGCACAGGGGTTGCAAATTCTGAGGAAAATGGGCAGCCAGCATTCCTGCTAGGCGTCCATTCCCTATTTCTCTCTGTGACTCTGCTGTTTCTCGGGGAAGCAGAATCTCGCCCATTCCACCTTCTCCTGGCCTCCCCGGCACAGCCACTACTCTTGTACAATTACTGCCTTCAGAGCCTGTTGTTCTTCTCTCGAACTGACCTGGAGGAGCTAATTACCAACAGCACTTAGCACAGCTCCCTTCTTCTTATAGTACACGGGGATCCTTTAATGTGTTGTGACATTAAACATCCGAGTAACCCAGATGGGTGTTGTCTGTCGTTAGTTAGGGTTCTCCCAGAACCATTAACGCCCACGCATTCCAAACCCAACATTGCACAAATCTGACTGGTATTAGAGATGTTGTGTGCTGTCGCCATGGAAACATTCTCCCCCACCCCACCCCCACCGCCACTCCCTGGTTTTAAGCTTAATTTTGTAAAAACATGCAATTCAGCTGGCAAGAGCTTTCAGATTTAAATATAGAGATTGGATTAAATTAGTGTTAAAGTGGAGTTTGAATCCATAGTGCAAGAAACGAATAAAACCTGGTCATGTTAAGGGATGGGGTGGAAAGCCGAGATGGGGCGTCAGCACCGCGCCAGACACCTGCCTCAATGTCAAGTAGTGCTCCATTTAGCTGCAGGTCTTGGGTTTCAGTAGCGTGTGTGCTCAGACATCTTCAAGGGGAAAAATTAGTTTAGGTTTTTGTTTTTTTCAAGTACGTCTCTGGATTGTGCCTGCATAACTCATTTCTTCTTTGTGTTTGGGGTGGGACGCCCAAGGCTGCAACTTCTTCTCCACTTCTTCCTCCTTGAAGTTTGAGTTGGCCTTGGGACATGTTTTGTTCAATAAACAGAGCAGATAAGATGTGCATCCTGGCTTAGGTCTCACAAGGCTCTGCACACTTTAGTGCCTGCAACCGCTACCATCAGAGCAAGCCCCAGCTAGCCTGCTAGGTGATGAGGAGCACAAGGGCCAGCCACCTCCATCCCTCAAGCCCATAGCTGCACAAGTGGGGCCACCAGCTGCTGGCTAACCCCCATCACATGCTTTAGAGAGCCAGGACTCAGAGCACTGCCCAGCTGGGCCCAACTCAAATTGTGAGCCCACAGAACTGTGAGCGAAACACATGATTATCGTTTTAAGACGCTCCATTTTAGGGTGTTCAATTGTACAACAAAGGCTTATTGTTACATGATCCAACAATAAAGCATCGGATTAGCCTTGTTGCATGAAAGTAGAAAAATAACTGTTACTTTAGCTGTTTAATGTAGGGCATTGATGTTTTCTTGAGAAACATGGATAATTTCTGTTTGTGGAACCCTATGAATTTCAGACCCTGCAATCTTCCATGTAGCAGCTGGCTCCCGTCTCTCTCAGCCACACAAGTTGGCAAATGGCGCCTGCAAGCCAGGTTGTCCTGGGGCCAAATTACAAAGGGCTCCAAGCTGCTGTCCAGATCTTTGGTTGGTCTGAACGTTGAGGGGAAATGAGCCACAGATCCAGTTTGGGAACTCGGTCTTCCTTGTAGCAGGAAGCTGTTTAGGTTACTGACATGATAGTCCAAGCGGCGCTCATGAAATGGCAAGCAAAATGAGCATTTCTGTGCACAGCACGTGGCATGGAGTATGAGCTCGCATTTGCTGAAGGAGCAAATGACAATGGTCCTGCCTCTGCCACGTGTTCAGTGCCCTGCTCAGTGCGAGTGGAAGGAAGCCACCCCGGGATCAAGGCCTTCTGGGCTATGGTCTACTTGTTATGACTATAGGGGTGCTTGTCCCAGCCTTTATTTTAGGGCACATGTAAAATAACATCATCATCTTTGTAGCACTTTCTTCACAGAGTCTCTTAGCACTTTATACGTCACTCAGCACCTAACTTGTGAAAGGCATTTTCAAAATAACAATGATAGTTACGATTTTTTGGGTAGTTGATTGTTCACAGACAGGACTGGACAATGCTCAGAGATCATAAACAGTCCCGTGGCGTGGTTTTCACCCAACACGCTAGAATTAGACACAAGACTTGCTATCTTCCACGCCACATCATATTTTGTCTCTCTCTTTCATGGAAATGAGACATTTCATGGGCAAGAAAGCAGGCAGAGAGCCAGCCTTTGATCCGGTTGTCCGTGCTGCAGAGAAGCATTCACACACGTGGACCGGACAAGGTGGCTCAACGGCTTTTAGCATTTGCATGCGGAAGGCATCAGACATTTCATATTTGTAATCTTATCTAATCTCTCCGACAACCCTTCAAGGCAGATGGCACTCTCCTGTGGTGAAGATGAAGATGCAGGGGCTCAGGAAGAACAAAGCCCTGCCGGAGGCCCAAGGGCAGCACAGGAGGAGCCGAGGTGTAAACCCACAGAGTGAACAGAGACCCCCACCAGCACCCAGGCTTGTCCGTGGGTTTCTTCTGCCCCGTCTTCCTTTTCTAAGAAGCCTGTTCTCCAATGTCTTTCCCAAAATATCCAGGGGACCCTAACCAACAGAAAACATATCCTTCTGGCATGTTTCTGGAAGAACCACCATTCAGAGTTGCACAAGGTACTGGAGTCTAAATGGGCATCTCAGAATGATTTGGTGAAGGGCGCTCATGAAAATCCTTTGTCAGGATGGATGCACTGGGCTAGTGTTCAGGGGCAGCCATGGACCATCTGCCATAGGGGAGCTCATGCCAGCGAATATGCTTCACGTGACTGTTCATACAACTGAAAATAATCCTATAGCGTCGTTTGTACATTGGCCACTAAAAGGTTGGAATGTGCCTCTTACCGACTTCTAGGAGAAGTTGCAGTCTCTCCAAAATGTGTTTCATTTACACGGGCAAGTCCCACATTTCAGTTATTTTTATAAGTCTAAGATATTATTACCAAGTGGCAGAACAGTCGGTGCTAATTACTGCTTGGTTGAGTTGCTGGCCTTTGTCATTAAGGCAGAAGTAACATCTTGCTAATTCTATGTTTAATTCCAAGAAGCCTCCCTTGCACCTGCTCTCTTTCAGGAAGCTCAGCTCCAGGGAAGTGGTGGCCATGTCTTCTCATCTCAATTTCTTAAGGGCAGTGAACCTACTGTGTGCCAGCAATGGTAGAATTTCAAACTATTTGACCACGAGCTTCTTCAGCCCATCAGAAATACTTGGCAATTTCTGCATCTTCTCACCTTGTCTGCATTTTCAGAAATGTTTTCAGACCCAGTAATGTAGAGAGAGGCAAGCTGAATTAAGGTGAGACCCTCTTCACATGAGAATTCAGTGCAATATGACCTCAAAACTGCAGTTTGTGAGTACTGCGTGCAGGACCATCTGCTTAGTGCTGGGTGGCATGTGAGAAAGGCAGTGATAACACCCATCTCACGGCAGTGTTGTGAGAATGAAGCCAGTTAATACAGGTGTTGCACTTAGAATATTAGCACCTTCCTTAGGCAGCAGTAAAATCCAGCTGTCATCATCATCATCATCTTCATCCTCCTCCTCTTCATCACCATCATCATCATCATCAACCTCCTCATCATCATCTTCATCACCATCCTCCTCCTCATTATCATCATTACCATCATTACCATCACCATTATCATCATCATCACCATCACCAACCTCTTCATCATCATCTTCATCATCACCATTGCCATCCTCCTCATCATCATCATTACCATCATTACCATCACCATTATCATCATCACCATCGCCAACCTCCTCTTCATCATCTTCATCACCATCATCATCATCACCATCATTACCATCACCATCCTCATCATCATCACCATCATTACCATTATCACCATTCCCTCTCCTTGAAGCTGGGTTGGCCTTAAAGGCTCAGCTGACCAACAGGGTGGAGAGGAAGGTACCTTCTGGGGATCCTGTACCTGGGTCTCTTGGGATGCCCCCTGGAGGACCTCAGCTGCCCCAGCAGAAGAAGCCTTGGCTACAGAGCCTCAGTGACCATGTGAAGCTACTGCTCCAGCTGAGTTCCCAGCTGACAGCATCCACCCCCAGCCACAAGAGGAGCCACCTTGGATGGCCAGCCCAGGGGTCTTCAGCCATCTTCATGCCCAATCTTTTGGCTGCACTTGCTTGGGAGCCCCTGGGGCAACCCGGAGGACTGTGAGCATTGAGGATTTAACCAAGCTCTTGGGTGGTTCTAGCTGCCGAGAACTGTGAATGTGAGCTCATGCCAGAGCTGGATTCAAGGCTGTTCCTGTCACTCCTTGGCTGTGTCACTTCTACTTCTTGGACCTCCATTTCCTCGCCTATGAAACAGAGCTGTTCATGGTCTCAGGCTGAAGTGGCTGCTGTGAAGATTTCCTGTAAGCGTGTGGATGGAACAAATGCATACGTGCAGCTATTGCCATGGTTATCATGTTTCAGGCATCAGATGTGAAGGTAAATGCAGACACAGCCACATCATGCCCTTGGAGGATGGATGGTGGCCTTTTCCCAGCATGGGGCTGGGAGAGGGGGTCCAAGAGATTTGCCAGAGGGCCTGGCATTACCCATCCTGGGCATTTCAGGCTCTACATCTAACACAGTATGCAGATTTTTCAAATAGGGATGGATATACAACAGGTAGTGATTGCCTAAAATGTGAGAGGCTCCACACAAACACATCAGGGCAGCCACACCCTCACTCCTTCAGTACCTGTTGGTTTTGTTCCATTGAGACCTCCTGAGTGGCCTCAGGACCCCACAGCTCCACTGTGGAGGGGCTGAGATTCCAACCATTCCTGTACACCGAGGGGAGGCTGTGTCCTTCTGGGCCCTTGCTGAGCTGTCTCGGGCAGCACGACTTCCAGGCTGGAGGGACACCCCACCCCGGCCTGCTGTTGGGGAAGGCTGCACAAAGGCCAGAGCACATTCATCCTTGGAGTGAGGCCAGCAGTGCTGTGAGTGAGAGCAGCCCTCCCCATGGCAGGTGGCAGCGTGGTCCCAGGCCTTGGACCCAGAGCCCTGAGGCATCCCACATAAGTGAAAGGCTGATGTTGATTGGTTTTATGGTCTAAACCACCAATACAAAATCAAGCAATGGCGGCACCTTGTACCGAGCTCACACAGCACACAGTGACTTGGGTTCCACAAAGAGCCTCCATCAGGGCAGGTGCCATCAGTCACCATCAACCACCCAGGAAAACTCGATGTCCGTGGAAGCAGGGCCTTGCTAAGGTACCAGCCAGAGCTTCCTTGGCTCCCTGACACCCTGCTCTTGGCTATTCTGGCAGCATAAACAAAGATGGAATCATTAACTCAGGAAATCTCCTGCTCCCACTCAGCCCTCAAGGCTGTGCTGGGTCCTGGGGAGATGGGCACACCAAGAACACCCCCTGCCCTTGGCTCATATGGGGCAGTTGGGGGGAGTTCCATTTGGGGAGGGTGATTACAACCCCACAGCAGTGCTGGGACAGGGTGACTTGGGGTCTCCTGGGCCGTGCAGCTTGGAGTGAGGGAAGAGCTTCAGGGGCATGAGCTGGGGCACAGGACGGGCCTTCAGGAAGGTGTTTGACGCCTATACTCACTGCAGAGGACAGCGTGAGATTCCCTCATGGGGGCAGCACGAGGGAAAGGAGGGGATGGCTGAAGCATTGCAGGCCCATCAGGCCATGTGGTCCCACCCTGGAGTGTGGAGGGTGCACCCTCCTGAGGCTACTCATAGCTGCAGCATTTACACTTCACCCACAACTCCATGCCTCTTTATTGACAGCTCAGGTGAGACATCAGCGCTCTGCTCAGCCTCTCCCACCCACCCCGATGGGGCATGATGCTCCCAGCAGACCTCTACTTTCACTTCGGATTCAACCCTAAGAACAGATCAAGATACTATTGCATCTTTTCCTTTACACTGCAGCTCGTAAAGGCGCCCCTTGAAGGAGATGGTAAACCCATCTGGAGGACCGCCTCCCTCCCAGACACTGGATGATTGTGCTGCACAAGGGCCGGGGGTCCACTGTGGCTGAGGGGGCAGCATCAGAACAGAAATGGGAGGCAAAAGTACCCACCTGCACCAGGACAGCAGGACATCCTCCTGCAGAAACTGGAGTCACACCCGTGCAAACTTTGCAGGCCGAATGAGCGCAAAGGTGCCTCTTCCTCCAAGGATGCCTTTGTCTGGCCCTTCTGAGGGAGACTAAAATCAGTCACACTCTCCACCCAAAAGCTGAGAGCAGGTGCAGGAGGACATGTGGCCTCAGGGAGCCGAAGGCAAGGCAAGCCCAGGGCTGCACGGAGCAGTGGCCCGATCAGGATTCTGACATGGGGAGGGAGACACCTGCTCCAATATCATAATGTAATAAATGGGTAATTGTTACTATAACTAAAATGCTTGTGATAATAGCAGACCTTTATATTTGTGAAACCCTGAAGTATGTTTGAGTATTGTCATAAAATGTGGGGAAATAAGGAACACTTGATTATTCATTAAACCCTAGAATGTTCCAACACCAGGATAAGTAATTTTAGGACAAATAAAATCAGCCATCCAACCCAAAATATTTCCTATGTGCAGAGGAAGTTAAGTGGGCAATTGGGTGAACTCAACCCGATTAAACAATTATGCCCAAAGGCAGAGATGTCTAAATGGGGCCCACGCCTGCCATGAAAAGATTCTTTTTAATATTGTCAGCAATTTTGCTTAATAAATATTTTTGCATAAACAGAGAATTAAATAGATGAAGATCTAATGGCTGACCCAGAAGATGCTATGTGCTGGATGCTGATCCAGCCTATGGGAGCGAGATCGGACGTGCGCCATGGCAGGGCCAGGTGAGAACACCAACAACCTCCACAGCAGAGCCGTGGGCGGAGCAGAAAGGCTGACATTGAACAGGAAAGGAGGCCGGTGCCAGGCTTGAGTCTAAAACAGGAGCGGGAGCACCTGCCTCCAAGGCACCCCAAAAGGGACTTCGCCTCTGACTGGTGGTGGCAGGACCCAGGATGACGCACTGAGAGAGCATGGGGTGTGACCTCACTGTTAGACACGGGCATGCGCTCCCAGCACACACCATGCAAACACAAATACACCATACACACAACACACACGACAGAAACGCACAAGAACCCCGTTCCGTGCGCTTGGGTGTGCGCGCCCCCGCTGCCCTGCTCTGAGGGTCTGTGGCCTCCGGGATCCCGCTCACAGCGGGGTCCCGCGGGTGGAAACCGCCCCAGATGTGCCCTTTTTTCATCTCTCACAGCCTTGGGTGCCTCCTGCTGCCACATCTGGGCGAGCAGCAGCGAGGCCATCTCCGCAGGAAAAACCAGACTCCTCCTCCTGGGTCCCGGCCTGTGGCCCCAGCCACATCCACACCCCACGCGACAGGAGGGAGGGAGGCAGTCGCAGGTGGAAGCCCGGGCCTCTCCTGTTTATGGTATGTTTCAAACAAAGCATGGTGTATCCTGCGTACAGTGTTGACCTGGCACAGGGAGCTCCGTGGAAGGAAGCGCCTCCTGCATGGCCCATGTGTTGCCTGAAGGCCCCAGTGCAATGCTCGCCCGGCTCGCCAGGCCTGGGGTGCGCCCTGTGCGGTGTCCACCACCATCTAGGGAAGTGGCCCTGCGACAGCTATCAAGCGGACGAACGGGCTGGGACTTACAAAAGTTAGGTGATTTCCCTGAAGCGGCAGGGCTGTGAAGCTAAACCGTGTAAAATTGCCAACTAGTTAACTACTTTTGTACCTAAACATGTAACGGTTTAAAAGACTTTAAATGAGAAGGTAGCAGAGTCAAGACTCCGGCTTCCATTTTCTGGATATAGAATTTAATTCTTTTTTTTTCTTTTTTTTCTTTCCTGAGACAGAGTTTCACTCTTGTTGCCCAGGCTGGAGTGCAATGGCCCGATCTTGGCTCACTGCAACCTGCACCTCCCGGGTTCAAGCGATTCTTCGGCCTCAGCCTCCCAAGTAGCTGGAATTACAGGCGCCTGCCACCACACTGGAGTAATTTTTGTATTTTTAGTAGAGTTGGGGTTTCACCATGTTGGCCAGGCTGGTCTCAAACTCCTGATATCAGGTGATCCTCCCGCTTTGGCCTCCCAAAGGGCTGGTGTGAGTCACTGTGCCTGGCCAGAATTTAATTCTAAATGACCAAATTATTATCATTTTTGAAAAAATGAGGATTTTTAAACCTTCTATCAGCCACTTAGAGGCCTTTGGATGCATTATGATTTTGGAGTCTGACTATACCTCCGAACTCTTCAGGGGTGAGGTGAACACACGTGTTCTGAATGGAGACACAGATGCTGGGCGGAAGATGGCCTAGCTGGGGTCCACAGGTCATGGACAGGCATGCTGAGAGTGGCCACAAGGAGAGGGGAGATCCACCCCTCAGCAGCTGTGACTTCTCATGGTTTATGGACCTTGTCTCCTTAAATGTGGTGTGCAAGAATCCGGGGGCACGATGGGTTATCCCACAGACAAATGTGAAACTGAGGTCCAAGACCACACACTTAGCAAGGCAAGAAGCTGAGATTTCTGTCTATGCCTGACTGCCTTGAAAAGTCAACATTCTCCCCATTGCATGGGGATCCCACCTAGCCTCTCGATTCTCAGGTCAGGCGCCCTGATGAACACAAAATGCATCACCAAGAATGAGGTGAGTATCCCCGTAAGCAACAAGTAGGTGCTTCTGGAAGCCCTGGACACAGAAAGTATCCCCGGGCAGTTCTGTTCCTCAACCCCAAGCCCTCAGCCAGCTCTGTAGGCGAATCTATCATGCGCATGTCACCCTCTTTGTATTTTCCCCCAAATGCAGTCCTCCATTCAAAAAACTCAATGACACATGTTTTCAGCAATCATTACTAACCTTATTACATCTCAATAATGCCACAGACCGAAGCAGAATCCAATTGCAGCGCAGACTGAAATGACCTTCTTGCAAAAGAGAGAAGTGATATTCCCAAGTCTGACAAGCAATTTTGAATGCACTGTCTGTTAATACTGTGATAATTGTTTGTTTGTGCCACCTTGGGAGATGGCAGCCACAGCCCTGGGCAGAGCCAAGCACGGGGGACGTGTCTGTGACAAGTCTCCCACTGGTTATTTATAAATCATTCACAAATAGTCAGAGGTCTTCTGGGTGGGAATGGGGGAGGAATCCTGACAGTCTTCCCTGTCTCAAAATCTGCAGCTTTGTTCTGCATGAGGTCTGCATGGAGCAAGGTCCCCGAACAGCCCAGTTGCTGCTTCATCCCAGACCACTGGCCGGATGCTTCTCGGTGTGCAGATCCCTCGAAGAGCTGGAAGGAGACTGTCACCCGGCACACAGTGCTGAGACAGTGCAGTCCTGGGCATTCTCATCTACGGTGCTGCTGCTGTCCTTGTTACTCTCTCAGTTAACATCTGTTGAAAGAATGGGTAACAGTCCCCTTGGCGTCTCAGACCCACCATAAATGCTCTGTTGAAAATCTTTCGGCCTTCGGTGTACAGAGGGTGCGTCTCGTCGCACAGCACAGGGAGCAGGCACGCTCTCTGCTTTCCGGTTCCATGTCTGTTGATCTGAAGAAATCTACAAAGAGCACCTGGGGCTCTCAGTGAGCTGCCCCGGCCTGCCTGCCCCTCAGTCAGGGGCACCTGCAGAGTCTCAGACAAAAGTGCTGCCTGATTTTCCATAGGTCCTCAGAACAGGACCCCACTCCCTGACTGGACCAAATACATCCATCAAATGTAATAAAGAAAAGGGATGCAGAAGCTTTCCCTGTCTGATCCTTCTGCAAAACCAGGTGCTGGTGGGAGGCGCGGAACAGAGGAAGGAGGCTCGGGGGGATCCCTGCCATCCCTTTCCTAGAACAGGGTGTCTCGGGGGAGGGGGCTTCTCAGAGCTTCACAGGGCTGGGCTCGGGAGCTCCATGTCAGAGTCTGTGTTGCGGGAACCCTTGTGTTCTCACGAAGAGGCTGCCACCAGAGTCCCACGGTAGCTGACCTTCGGCCTGTCCCCAAGGACACATGGCCTGTCCATTGCCGGGGTGGGATCTGGTGCAGCAGGCCCTCCCCAGGGAAAGGCGGGGGTGAGGCCCTCCCCAGGGAAAGGCGGGGGTGAGGCCCTCCCCAGGGAAAGGCGGGGGTGAGGCCCTCCCCAGGGAAAGGCGGGGGTGAGGCCCTCCCCAGGGAAAGGGGGTGAGGCCCTCCCCAGGGAAAGGCGGGGGTGAGGCCCTCCCCAGGGAAAGGCGGGGGTGAGGCCCTCCCCAGGGAAAGGCGGGGGTGAGGCCCTCCCCAGGGAAAGGCGGGGGTGAGGCCCTCCCCAGGGAAAGGCGGGGGTGAGGGTCTGCGCTCCACGCACCTGCCGCCCGCAGCAGAGCAAACACCTGGCCACGAGGGAGGAGGAGGGTATTCACGGCCAGGAGCTCAGGCTCAGTGGGAAAATGGCAAATATACATTTAATTGGTGGGACGGAAAAGGAAGACTCCTCAAACAAAAAGTGGAGACTGAGATCACACGGCAGACTTTAACCCAAATGGATTCTGCACCCTCCCCAGACAGGGTAACGGCCATGCTGTTCTCATTACTTTTCTATAGGTAGATTTATTTCACTTCCCTATAGACAGATTTATTCCAGAGGCCATGGACCCGGGACACCTGGAACCAGCATGTTTTTCCCTCCTATATTCTCAAGCTACCCTCTTGCTCTTATGCACCCGTGAGCCATTGTGGCCACAATAACACAGCCCTCAATGGACTCCAACACCAAATACCAGGACCCTCGATCTGTTTGAAGGAACTTCTCTAGAGCGGGTGGCTTGCTTGGTGCTTCCTACATTCTGTGGGTGTGGGGCTGGCACTGGTCACTTAAAAATAGAAGCACAGGACAGGCCTGGCTAGGATTAACGGAGATCAAAGGATCCTGAACAGCCTTCAGGGAGAGCCAGAGGGGGTAAAAAGGCGGAAGCAAGCTGGACTCCGCTCAAACATGGAGAGAGACTCTTCTGTGCAAAATTAGAGTTGCAAAGGGAACTGATTTGAACTTTTCATTTCTTTGGACGTGAACTTGCAAATTTTGGGCTTAACTTTAGAAAGCTATTGAATATCTGGACTTAAATTTTCTCCTACATCTTCCATGGTGGGAGATGTTTCGTAAGCATTCTAATCTGGCATGCGTGTAAGCTGTTGACATTATATAATTTGTGGCACACAGGCCCATTCCGTAGTTTCTGGTGATTTACATGGATGAG
The DNA here is from genome assembly GCF_037993035.2 of Macaca fascicularis. Lineage (NCBI taxonomy): Eukaryota > Metazoa > Chordata > Mammalia > Primates > Cercopithecidae > Macaca > Macaca fascicularis. The sequence continues at coordinate 3,331,109 of NC_088384.1, read as the reverse complement.
TTAAGCATCATTTGAGATGGCAAATAGAATAGGCAGTAAATTCTCAGAGGAAGGCACATGCTTGGATCAAAATGCTGTTCTGGATCCTTCTAAGCCCTCTAGAAACAGAAGCCACACTTGCTACCAGTGACCATCCAAGGGTACTCTAAGAAGCAAGGGGTTAAGAGTAACCTTCTAGGACCACAGGGGTTGAGAATAACCTTCTAGGACCACAAGCAGGAGGTCCAGGGAGACTGCTGGGCCACTCCCCAAGGTGACGTCCACTCTGGGTTGATCAGAACCAACCATCCCCAAGGGTTGAGACGGTAACAAGCTGCGTAGACATCGGGACCTCCCTTCCTGCTTTACGTGTCCATGAGCTGTTGGAGGTGCTCTTTCTGCCTCTCCCCTACCCCTCCTGTCCCAGATCTGTGATGGTGAGAACCAGTATCCAATGGTCCACATTTTTCCTTCGAGTGAAGCTCAAGTATTAAAAGCCTGGGTCTCCATTTGGTCTGCCCTCTCTCTTCCCCTCCCTGTGGTCATACCACCACCTGACCCATAGTTCTGAGAGGGTGAATTAGATCAAGAGGTGAGACAGCAGAGAACTTGACTCTGGCTAACACCAAGATGCCCTTTTCAGCTACTGTACCTGAAACAAAGCCACTGTTTTGGCTTCCATCTCTTTTCCTTCCTATGGGATTTATCAAGTGCCTCCTTACCCTCCTCCCACAGGGGACGGAGCATGGAGCATGGAATGCAGTGGAGAAGGAGGCTGAAGCTGTGTCTGAAAGAGCCTAAATTCCAGGCTGAAGTTAGCATCTCACTGGAGTGTCCATGACCGCCCCTGAAGGGTTTGCAGCAGAGGAGGGTCGTGACCAGGGTGGTGTCCTAAGACGATCATTCTGGTGGTTGTGAAAAGAATTCTGGAGGAAACCTTCCGAAATCAGAAACCTTCAAAGGCTTAGCCGCCTCTGTTCTGTGTGCTCGCTGATCTCTCTCCTGGAAGCATAGCCAGGCCGGGAGGAGGTCCCTGATCTCTCTCCTGGAAGGATAGCCAGGCTGGGAGGAGGTTTGGCCATTTGAGAACAGGCCATGGGCTGGATCTGGTCTGGGAGCCATAGTTTGCTGACTCTTGGTAATAAAATAAATCTTGAAAAACCTAAAGGAATTGAACATTTGTAAAAGATATGTTCTATCATTACAATGGAGTTAAATTAACAATCAACAACAGAAAGAAATATGGGAAATCCCAAAATATTTCCTAAATAAATTATATTTCAAAAAAGAAACCACAAGATAAATTAGAGAATATCTTGGACTGAATGAAAATGAAAATACGGCTGGGTGCTGTGACTCACGCCTGTAATCCCAGAACTTTGGGAGGCCAAAGTGGGAGGATCACGAGGTCAGGAGATTGGGACCATCCTGGCTAACACAGTGAGACCCCGTCTCTACTAAAAATGCAAAAAATATTAGCTGGGTGTGGTGGAGGGCACCTGTAGTCCCAGCTACTTGGGAGGCTGAGGCAGGAGAATGGCGTGAACCCAGGAGGTGGAAGTTGCAGTGAGCCAAGATCACACCACTGCACTCCAGCCTGGGTGACACAGCGAGACTCTGTCTCAAAAAAAAAAAAAAAAAGGTAAAAGAAAATAAAAATACAACATATCAAAATGTATTAGCTGAATTTCCAGCAGTATAGGGAAGGATATTTCATGAGATGTATACATTTTACAAGCATGTATAATGTCAGAATGATTATATTAGAGACAATAACATCTAAATCTAGAATATGAGCTTCTACCTCATAAGTTAAATAAAGAAGAGCACATCAAATTTAAAGTAAGTAGAAAGAAAAACTCAAAATAAAAATATCAATTAAATAGCAAACAGAAAAATAATACAGAGAAAGTAGTGAAACCAATACTGTATTGTTTAAAAACATCAAGACAGATTAAATAAATTGGTCAAGGTTTTAAAAAAAGAGAAGATACAAAAAGACAAACTCTGCAATGAAAGAGAAGACATAGGTACAAACTGCAAAAATAAAGCAATAATAAGGAAACGTGCAATGAATTAGAGAAGTTAGATGAAATTGATACGTTTCTTAAAAGATGAAATTTACTAAAATTAGCTTCAGAAAAAAATCAGAAAACACGAATATACCAATAATTAAGTAAAGAAGTTAAATTAGTAATTAAAGATCTTTCCACGAAGAAGAGATTCAGATCCCTCCCTTGGTTAGTTTTATCAAACATTTAAGGAGGAGAAAATGTCAACCACATACAAACCCTTTCAGAAAATAGAAGGAGCGAGAATATTTTACAACTAATTTTATGAGACCAGTATTGTGATGTAAGAATTAAATAAAAACATCACAAAGAAGAAAACTAAAGATTAATATACTTTATAAACCAAGATGGAAAAGTCCTTAACATATAATTTTAGCTAACAAAATCCAACAACACCTAAAATATTATGCAACATGACCAAGTGCATTTTATCCCAGGAAGAGCAGTTTGGTTTAACATTTGAAAAAAATAGATGAATGCAATACACCATATTAACAGACAGGACAACAACCACCACATGACCTTCTTAATGGATGAAGAAAAAGAACGTGTCGAATTCAACACACATTCATGATAAAAACATAAAAAAAGACATCTATGAAACATTTGTCCAACATATGACCATAGCGATGAGGAAGAAGAATGAAAGCATAGAGATTGCAAAGAAAGGAGTAAAACTGCCTTTATGTGAAGATGGCATGATATTCATATACGGAAAGTCATAAGAAATCCAAACAAAAACTACTGGGACTAGTAAGCAAGTTTAATAAGATAAATCTTAAAGATAGATTTCAGGCTGGGTGTGGTGGTTCATGCCTGTAATCCTAGCCCTTTGGGAGGCTGAGTTGGGTGGATCACCAGGTCAGGAGATCAAGACCAGCCTGGCCAACATGGTGAAACCCCGTCTCTACTAAAAATACAAAAATTAGCCGGGCGTGGTGGTGCTTGCCTGTAGTCCCACTACTCGGGAGGCTGAGGCAGGAGAATTACTTGAACCTGGAGGTGGAGGTTGCAGTGAGCTGAGATCGTGCCACTGCACTCCAGTCTGGGCGACAGAGCAAGACTCCATCTCTAAAAAGAAAAGATAGATTTCATTTTACACGTTAACAGCACACAATCCAAAAGTGAAATCCTAAAAACTTACATCCACCATAAAATACAAATTAATTCATGCTAAAATAAACCTTAAAGAAGTGTGAGACCTTTTCATTGAAAACTACAAATAATTTCTGAGAAACATTTAAGAAGACTAAATAAATGGCAAGGTATGTCATGTTTAATGGATGTGAATACTCAATGTGTAGGGGGCAATTTGAGTCAATTGGAATATAGTCAACACATACTCTATCAAATTCCCAACAGTCAATTTTGAAGAAACTGAAAAGCTGATCATAAAATGCATATGGAGATAGAAAGGATCCACAATGCCTTAAACAATTTTGAAAAGATCACAACTGGAGGATTTGCATCACCAGGTTTTGAAACCTACGATAATGCTCACTAATTAAGACAAGGTAATTTTTTGTTTGTTTGCTTTTTTGTGTTTTTTTGTTTGTTTGTTTGTTTGTTTGTTTTGAGACGGAGTCTTGCTCTGTCTCCCAAGCTGGAGTGCATGGCAAGATCTTGGCTCACTGCAGCCTCCGCCTCCTGGGTTCAAGTGATTCTCCTGCCTCAGCCTCCCGAGTAGCTGGGATTACAGGTGCACACCACCATGCCGGCTAAATTTGTTTTTGCATTTTTAGTAGAGATGGGGTTCCACCAGATTTTCCAGGCTGGTCTTGAACTCCTGACCTCAGGTGATCTGCTCGCCTCCACCTCCCAGAGTGCTGGGATTACTGGTGTGACCCACCGTGCCTGGCCAGACATGGAAGTATTGCAGTAGGGATAGATATACAGGTCAACCGAGTAGGGCTAAGAGTCTAAACTCATACTTTTTAATGCCAATGCAATTTAATCAGTGATTAAATTCAAGCCGTTCTCCTGCCCCAGCCTCCCAAGCAGCTGGGATTACAGGCATGCACCACCATACTCGGCTAATTTTTGTATATTTGGTAGAGATAGTGTTTCGGCATGTTGGTCAGGCTGGTCTCGAACTCCTGACCTCAGGTGATCTGCCTGCCTCAGCCTCCAAGTGGTGCTGGAACAATGAAGTATCCATAGGCAAAAAAAGAGAAACCCCTTAGACCTTCACCTCATATCACACATGAAAACAAACTCGAAATAAGTTCCATGCAATGGAATACTTCCCAGTCATAAAAAAGGAGCAAGCTCTTGACACACACAGTGAAACAGAAGAATCCCAGAGCACACTGCATGTGAAAAAAGCCAGATTTAAAAGCCGATGCACTGCACGATTCCTTCATATGACATTTCAGAAAAGACAGAACTACAGGGACAAAAATAGGTCAGCGTGGCCACAGGCTGGGGTTTGGATAAGGAACTGGCTACCCAAGGGTTTCAGGGAACTTTGTGGGTAAGGGAACCGTTCTGTATCTCCAGTGCCTTGTCAGTTACATGACCATGAACTGTTTTCCAAAATCCACAGAAGGTGTATGAAAGGCGAATGTTGCTGTGTGTAAAGCACGCCTCAGCGACTCTGGAGTTTGGAAACAAGCAAACATAAATAAATCCCCACCCAGCCCCGCCAGCTCCAGGCTTATGGATCCCCTCCAGTGCCCGCCTCCAAGATCCAGGTCCTCCCACCCACAGTCAGTAGCTTCAGCTTTAGAGAGGGAAGGATCAAAGACCATCAGCTCCAGGGCTTGAAATCATGTTACACTCCTGTCTTCACCTTCAAATCCCATTTCCAGGCTCCATACCCCAGAGCCTGTTTTCTCATCTGCAGATTAGTTAATTCCTGTGTTACAATCAGGCCGCCCAGTGCACACGTCTGCTCATGCACATGGCTCCTGGCACGCAGAAGGGGTCTGCTTTTCCCTGTTCCTACGGCTGCCATGACAAAGTCCCACAGACTGGCTGTCTGAAACCAAAGTCTATTATCTCACGATTCTGGAGACCTGAAGTCCAAGATCAAGGCGTGAGCAGGATCAGTTCCTTCTGTGAGGCTGGGTGGTCGGAGGGGAATCTGTCCCAGTCTAAGGTGTGAGCAGGGTCAGTTCCTTTTGTGAGGCTGAGGGGGAATCTGTCCCAGTCTGGGCATCATGGTGGTTTCAGTCATTATTCAGCTGGTAGATGCACCCCCCAGACCTCAGCCTATCTCCTCCCTGGGCCTTCTCTCTCTGTGTGTGTCCATCTCTGTGTCCAAATGTCCCCTTTCCATAAGGACCCTCATCAGAGTAGGGGCTGACCCTGCTCCAATAATGAACTCATTGAACCAACACATCTGCAGTGATCTAGCTGCCGAACAAGGTCACATCCATCATGTTTGTGGAAACACCCTTCAGCCCATGATGAGGACCAAACCCCACATGAAGAGGATCCCTCAGTTGAAAAAGAGAAATTCTTAGATAAGAAATAAAGGAGCATTGACTTATGCCTGTAATCTCAACATTTTGGGAGGCTGAAAGGGGTGGTCATTTGGGCCCAGGAGGTCGAGGCTGCAGTGATCCGTGATGGCAGCACTGCACTCCAGCCTGGGTGACAGATTGAGACCCTGTCTCTGAAGAAAGGAGAGAAGGAAGGAAAGGAAGGAAGGAAGGAAGGAAGGAAGGAAGGAAGGAAGGAAGGAAGGAAGGAAGGAAGGAAGGAAGGAAGGAAGGAAGAAAGGAAGTAAGGAAGGAGGGAGGGAGGGAGGGAGGGAGGGAGGGAGGGAGGGAGAGAAGGAAGGAAGGAGAGAGAGGAAGAGAGAGAGAAAGAAAGGAAGGGAGGAAGAAGAAAGAGAAAGAGAAAGAGAGGAAGAAAGAGAGAGAAAGAAGGAAGGAAGGAAGGAGAAAGAGAAAGAGAGGAAGAAAGAGAGAGAGAAAGAACGAAGGAAGGAAGGAAGGAGAAAGGAAAGGAAGAAAGAAAAGAACAGAAAAACGAAAAGAAAAAAATAGAAAAGAAATAAAGGCTGCAAGAATACAAACCAGTTGTTTCATCTACATGGACACCTGCTCATCTGGAGAACCCCGCGCTGCCCTCAGTGCCCTGAGTCAGCCAAGAGTTGGGAAACAGCTGGAGGACATCCCGAGGAGGGCTCCCTGGCCAAGGCCCACTCCACCTAGAACCTTCGTCCCACTCTTGGCAAACCTCACTTGACTCTTCACAAACCGGGACTGAGCCTCCCTTTTACACCACCCCAAGGTCGTCGCCTCACCTCACAGGCTGAGCTTCCCTTGCACATTGGCCCTTGGGGTCCAGAGCAGCTGGGCGGGCCCTGCGGAGCCTGATTCGCCTTTGGCCCCTGGGACAGCCTGGGGCAGCCGAGCCAGCCCCAGCCCCCAGAAAGGCAGTTTTGTGATTTTTAATTGAATGTTTTCCAATTTTGTACACGAGCCCGGAGGCAATGTGCTCTCAGAGGGCACGGTTTTACAAACTGGAGAAAAACGAAAATGAAATAATTGAAGCCTTTTCACTCTCTCGTCTTATTATACCTGATGACAGGACGAGCGTGGCTGCACACGAGCCAGAAGAGCCGCGGACGTCTCACCAGGAGCAGCCTCCATGCCCCACCAGAGTCAGTATGCGGGAGGCCCGTGCCTGCCTGAAACCTCACGACCTGCCGGACCCGGACCAAACCCTGACCTGTGCCTTCCCCGCACAGTCACTTCGGCCAAGGCCCCACCCACCCTCCAGCTTGTGTGACTCATGCCTCGGCCACCGACACAGAATGGGCAGGAGTGAGGCCCAGTCCCCAGCTTTGGCCATGACGGGCATCACACCTGCTATGCCATGCCCCCAGTGTGCGCAGACACACCACACACACACACACACACACACAAACACACCCATACCTATGCACCACACACACCATAAATGCCACACACACACCATACACACACACACACAAAAAAAAACACACCCATACATACACAACGCACACATCACAAACACCACACACACCATACACACACACCATACACACACACCCATACACACACACCATACACATCACACCCATACACACATGCACACACCTCTCAAGCACCATACACACACAAAACACACCCATACATCTGTACCACACACATCACAAACACTACACACACACCATTCACACACACACACAAAAAACACCCATACATGCACAACACACACATCACAAACACCACACACACCATACACATCACACTCATACACACACGCACACACCTCTCGAGCACCGTATACACACACAACACACCCCTACATATGTACCACACACATCACAAACAACCCCCCCACACACTGTACACATCACACCCATACATACACACCACACACATCACAAACACTACACACACACCATACACACACACCACACCAAACACACACGCAGACACACATCTCAAACACCATACACACACACACAACACACATACATCACCACACACACCACACCCTACTCCATCTTATACACAACACACAATACACACACGTCACACACACCACTGACCACACACAACCACATACATGACATGCACACACTATGCACACATCACACACATATGACACACACAGAGACACACAAGGGCACAATCACTCATTTTGATAAGAGACTCATTGAAGTGACTCTCTGCAAATTGTCCCAACAAGGCACATCTGACACCTCACCCAAGGTCGTAAGGTCCCATGGGTGAGTCCAGCCCCTAGCCTGGCCACCAGCCTGCCTCCTCAGCGCTCTGCCAAACTGCATTTCAAAGAGTGCTGTTCCTCTTTTCTGGCCATGAGCACAGAGGGGAAGCCTCCTGCGTGCTCACCACCTACCCTCCAGCCTGGAGAAGGCCTGCTAACCTCGGATCTCAGGGGAGAACAATGGACTCCACACAGAGGGGCTGAGGTGGGAAAGGAGAAAGGAGAGAGGGGAGAGAGGAGAAGGGAGAGGGGAAGAGGAGTGGGACGGGGAGGAGAGAGGGGAGCGGAGGGGCAGGCAAGGGGCAAAGGGAGAGGGGGGAGAGAGGAGGGGGCAGACAGAAGGAGAAGCAGCCCTGGACCCACTCCCCACTGAGACTGGCTCTGCCTCTCCAGGGTTTGTAGAAGGCTATGAATCCCCTCTTGGTTTAACCTGCTTTTCTCTTTAAGTGGCCTTTCTCTCACTTTCCACTGAAGAAATCCCAGCAAACAGAGGCCCAAGGACCACAGATGGTGAAGAAGGACAGAAGCCAGAACAGGTGCAGCCAGCGTCCCCCCGACTCTCACTCTCTCTGAGTGGCGAGGCTTACAGGTGGGCCCTGGGCCAGGTGGGCTTCTTCAAGCCCAGTCACAGCCCACAGCCTCACCCACGGAGACCCCGGGAGGATGGTGTTGAATATTTGGCCCACATGGTCAGTAAAAGATTTCCAGAAATCGGATCCAAGGAATGTCTTGGGCTCAAAGGCTTAGCTGCTGGTCTTGATGTGGAGAGGGCTCCACAGGCGGGAGTCCAGGATCCCCCATCCTCACCCAACTCCTTGGTCACTGATACCTGAAGTCCCACCACTCATGTCTTACCCTAGAGAAGCCACAATGCATCTACCAAGTTATCTTTTCTAAAACATAAAGATGGCCATGTCACTTCCTGCCTAAAAGCTCACGCTGATTTTCTATCCTCGCCCCTTCACTATCAGTGCCATGTCCATCTCCGGAACTCCATCCCTCACGCTCACCCCTCCAGACACTTCTGCCTCCAGCCATCGTGAACCACAGGCAAGGCACCGAACCTCCCGCCTGCTCTGCCTCCGAGCCTTGGAAGATGATTGTCTTGGACTGTTCTAACAAAAATACGGGAGAGTGGGTGGGGTTACAAACAACAGAAATTTATTGCTCACAGCTCTGGAGGCTGGAAGTCCAAAGTCAAGGCACCGGGAGATTTGGTGTCTGGTGAAGACCTGCATCTTGATTCCTACATGGCACCTTCTCACTGTCTCCTCACGTGGTGGGAGGAATGAGGAACCTCTCTGGGGGCCGCTTTTATAAGGACACTAACCCATCCATGGTATTCCACCTTCATGACCCAATCACCTCTCAAAATTCCCACCTCCTAATACCATTACATTAGAGGTTACGAAATGTAAATTTTGAGGGGACACAAATGTTTAGTCTATAGCAATGCTAGACCTGCTACCTGATGAACTCCTATTCATCCTTAAAAACCCAGTGTAAACATGCCCAAAGCAGATGCATGCTTTCTCCTCTCAGCCGAGTTGATGGGTCTTGCCTTCATGTCCTCACATTCGCTATCATTTCCCAACCACAATGGGCTGCCTCCCACTGAACCACAAGCTGCCCCAACACTGAGATGCTGTCTTGTTTGTTGCTGCACACCTGGGGTGCCAAGCCCAGTGCCTGCCCCATGCCAAGCTCAGGAGCTCTTTACTGAATGGATGTGAGGTTCCCTAGTCCAGACTCCAAGGGAAGGAGTGCAGAGATGGATTAGTCAGGTCTGCCACAGGCGGCACATAGGAGAACGGAAGTGTTAAATTGTGGAGGTGCCATCTTGGTCTAAGTTAACTGCAGACTTTGGAGGGGTGGGGATTGATAAGGCAGAGGAGCAGGAAGGTCCTTGGGAGCTGAGAGGCTGCCAGGGAGAAGCCTCTCTAAGTCCTCAAGCCAATGGACTGAACCTCTCTAGATATCTGTTCAGGAAGAAGTAACCCTTCTACCTGGAACGTGGGACCACATTTCTGGACACGGTTTCTACCTGAAACAAGAGCGTGTTCTTCTCCAGCCTCTGAGAACTCTGATTACCTATCTTGTTCACCAAAAATGATTGGTGTGTTCCTGCATTTTTTAAGACCCTAGGACTTGAGTGAGGTGGGGACTTATGCTCTGGATGCTAGATGTTATCTTAATTGCAGATGTTATGGGAAAGAATGAGGCAACTTCTTTAAGAGGATCCCAACCCATTTAAACTATCGGGTGGTGGTGTTTACGGCGTATCGCTTTAAGCAGTTTGAAAGACAAATTCTGGTCTTGATTTTCTGCACCTCAGTGGTTTTTTATTTATGTTGTGACCATGTGATGTTTATGTGTTTGGTAGTGCCTCTTTCTCCTCCACGCAGTGCTACTGGAGTCTGTTGCTGGCAGGGAGGTGACACCCTATGAATATTTTATCAGCACGCGTGTGTGGGTAAGGAAAATGAGGCCCTTGCAGGCTCTGACAAAGTGGACTGGATGCTGTATGAAGGAGGGGGCACACAGCACTGTTGTTCTCCTGGACGAATAGGCGAGATACGGTGAACCTGATGCTTTATTAGAACACAAGAAGGAAATTAGCTCTTTTTCATCTGCCATAGCAGATGATGGAGTGTCTCCTCGGGTCTCCTCTGCAAAGTCCTGCAATGAGTCTCTGCTTCAACCGTGTTCTCTGGCAAACATGAAGCAAGGACAAACGGGAACCCAGACAGCAGGAAATGGGGAGGGTGGGAAATCCACCTGCACGTCGCAGGTCACACCCAAAGAGGAATCACAGCCCCACTGCCACTTCTGGATGTGTCTCTGGGTTTGAGGCCGTTTTATGCCTTGTGTGTGAAAAATCTGCAGCGACGGTGCAGAATTGAATGGCTTTGGAGCCAGGAGGGCAGCTAGTAGGTCTGGGATAAAAGGCTCTATATCCTCCACTGAACGCACAATCCATGCGATACAGAAATGATAACTAAACAAAACTTTGTGCATAAATATTCATCGTAGCATTATTCCTAATAGCCAGTGGGTGGAAACACCCCAGCTGTCCATCAATCGGTGGCTGGATAAATAATGTGTGGTCCATCTACACAACGGACCATTCTTCAGCCACGTCAAGGAAGGAAGCGCTGGTACCCTGCTGCAACCCAGATGAACCCAGAAAACGTGATGCTGAGTGAAGGTCGCCAGACACAAAAGACGATTTATCAGATGATCCCATTGATATGAAAAGTCCAGAGTAACAAACCTACCCAGACAAGAGTAGTTTAGTGGTGGCTGGCAGGAGAGGGAATGGAGGATGATTGCTAGTGGACGTGGGGTTTCTTTTGGGGATTTTGTGAATGTCCTGGAATTAGAGAGTGGTCTTGGTGGCACAATAGTGTGCTTGTGCTAAGTGTCACTAATTGTAAATGCTACACTTTGTCTTTTACCACAATGAAAATGATAACTAATAATCAATTGTGTACCATTTGCTGAGCTCTTCATATACGCTAGACATCATGCTAAAGGCCTGACATGTTCACCCTTACTCGCTTTGTCTCCATGGTGAAATCAGCATTTTTATCTTTCTTTTATAAACGAAGGCCTGAGGTAGGGGAGCCATCTTCGGATAGGGAGAGGACCTCAGGTTTTAGTCTGGCACCGTCTTAACTGTTGCTCAAGACGTCATGCCTTTCAATACTGACAACACAAAGGTCCCATCGTCAACTAATTTAGGGAATCATTCTTTAAACCTGTAAACCAATTATGTTTACAGATCAACATAATTGGCCACATTTTAGAGCTTTGGAAACACTAATCAATATTGTGAATCCTCAAGAGTGGGATCTAAGGTGCTGTTTTCTCAAATGTATTTAGACAAATAATAATTGTTTCAATCACCTGTTACCATGTGAGGGGAGGTTGGCAAACACCGGTCTCAATTAGCCCCCTTTTGCTCAATTGCACCATAATAGGGAGGGAAGATCCGTTGTTTAGGGTGACAACTAGTGAAAAGGAGTAAGCATTGAACCAAGAGGCTGGATATGGGGAAACAGAGACAAAGCAAGACTAAGTGGTCACATCAAGTCATCCAAAGTCAGAAAGCCTGGCAGAAAATGCAGGAAGGAGACAAATTGTATCACTGGAAGGCACCTTGGAGGTTATCATATCTATCCATCCAACCATCCATCCATCCATGCGTCCATCCATCCATCCTTCCATTCATCCACCCACCTATCCATCTATCCATATCCATCCATTCAACCACCCATTCATTCATCCTTCCACCTATCTGTTCTTCCACCCATCAATCCATCCATCCATCCAACCACATTCATCTATCTTTCATCCATCCATCCATTTATCCAACCATCTGTTTATTCAGAATGCATTTTTGAGGCCTTTCAATGTATGCAGCAGAGTTAGCATGATTGAGGTTTCAGTAGTGAAAAAAAGATGACCTTTATTAGGGAAGATAAAAGTCCATAAATAAACACATGCAAAGTGTGTCAGAGGTGTCCTGGAATATGAAGAAAAATAAGAGGCTAGGATTAGCCTCTTATTTTTACATGCCTGTAATCCCAGCACTTTAGGAGGCTGAGGCAGGTGGATCTCTTGAGCCCAGGAGTTGGAGACCAGTCTGGGCAACATAGGAAGAGCCTGTCTCTATAAAAATAAATGCCAAAAAAAAAAAAATTTAGCCAGGCATGGTGGCATGCACCTGTAATCCCATCTACTTAGGAGACTGAGGTGGGCAGATTGCTTGAGCCCTGGAGGAGGGGGTTGCAGTGAACTGTGATCACACCACTGCACTCCAGCCTGGACGGCAGAGTGAGACTCTGTCTCAAACAAACAGAAAAAGAAAATAGCGTCAGGAACCAGAATGTGACAAGGCAACCACAGCTCCAATTAGCTATTTCCAGTGGAATCAACCATGGAAATGCCTCTTAACCAAAAGATCTTCCTTATTGGAACCAAAACCGCCCCGCTCTTACTTTTGCCCCTTGGTGCTAGCTTTGCTATAGAGGATAGGTTCTCTCTTACCTCATGCCGACATCTGGTATCCGATCGGATCCTCGCTGAGTCTTCTCTAAATGAAGGGCCTCAGGCTCATGGTCCTTGGCCTCCCCTTTTCCTGCACTCACACGGTTCTTAACATCCATTCACCAGATGACGCCTGTGGGCTAAACCCAGGGTGAAGAGCTCACTGAAGGAATATGAGACCAAAACCTCAGCTGGTCTTGGTCTTGGGGTTGCTCCTTGTCTCTGGGAGGAGGAGAAATAATAACAGTGCAAGCGTAATGGAGTGTGGACGTTAGATGTGCTCTGCCCCAGGCCTCCTTCCTGTAGGAGCCTCTAGTTGACCTCCTTGCCTCTCCTTGGACCCTCTCCAATCATCCTGTCCAGTGCTAGGTCCAGAGAGGTCTTTCTGGAACCTGAGGCAAGAGAACAACATCACATCAATGGGGCTGGGGGAAGGTGTAAGCAAATCGTGGCAAGTCCACTTTGTCATAATTTTTGCATGAGCCATTTCACATTAAAATCATTTTGATACATTCTGTGTAATTAAAACAAAAAGTGCTTTTCATGTAATACCGCATGAAAATGTGAACTGGTGAGCTGCGTGGAATGGGGCGAGCTGGTGTGAAGGCTCTGTCTGTTTGTAGAGGCAGCTGGGGTGTCTCGCCGGCCTGGAGGCCTGTGCAGCCAAGCACAGTCAGCGTCCTGGAGACACTAGAAGGCCGGGGCGCAGATCTGCTTCTTGAGCTAGAAACGAGCTAATGTTTCCCCAGAGGTGACCCCGTTTCCGAATCACACTCAGTGGGGTGGGGCAGGGGTGCCATGTATAAACTCACCCAGTAACGGCCAGAGCTGGGCTGGACCTCAGGGCAGGTGGGACACCTGGCCCAGGCAGGCTGGAGAGAAGACAAAGTACAGTGCCCTGCTGAGGTGAGGGGACAGCCAGGCCCCTCAGGTCTGAAGAGCCGTCACCAGGGTAGTTGGCTCTCAACAGCCCCACCCAAGGGACACTGTTCAGGGCTTGTTCTCCGTGGGAAGGTCACGGCTCTGCTGAGGAGGACAGAGCCACAAATCCAGGGAGAGAAATCTGAGCCCATTGCTTGAATCCCCCATCCTCTAGCTCTTTTGTGACATGGATGAAGTTTACCACCCAGTCTAACCCAGCCATTGTAAGCCAGGGATGCTGACGGGGCTACGGTCCTGCTACAGTGAGGATTCCCCAGGGAAGGCTGGCTGGTGAGGAGACTGCCTGCAGATGAAACTGCCCTGTGTTGCTCAGAAATGTGCAGGAAGAAATGTGTTTACGTGTGCAGCATGTACACACATGCATACACATACACCTAAGTACACACACACACACACATTAAATACACGTACAGTCATACACACACACAAATATACACATGTGTGCACTACATTCAGGCACACACATATATGCACACGTTCTCTCCCAGACACACACAAATACATGCACACAGACATATGTATGCTCACACATATATACATACACACAAACAAGCACTCACACATACACATGAACACACATTAACACTAGGCACACACCTCTATACACACATGTATTCACACATGTGCATGCACACATATACCCCACACTCATATACCTGGGTACATAAACACACACAAACACACACTGTACCCCTGGCAGAGGGTCAGGGCCTGGCCTGTGTTGTGGGCCTTGGAAGCAGAGCCTGGCGTGGAGTGTGGAGATCCCTGATCCCTGACTCACCCAAGCCCCAGCCTATAAGTTGCAGCCCAGCCCTCTGGGAGCTGCAGCGGGTTGCCGGCGGGGAGGGCACTGTGGTGGGTGTGGAGGCTGAGCCGGCCTCTGGTGCTCACACCTGAGTATCAGGGCACCAATTATTACCTGCCCAAGCAAGGCAGCCAGGCAAAGAGACAACCTGTGACATTTTGGGAGCTGAAAATGGAAGTGGGATGAAAAAGTAAGGTAGGACACTTTAATCTGTGCCCTTTCATGGTGAGACTGTAGTCTAAGAAAGCGATCTAATTAGTGAGGCTGCAGGGAGAGGAAAGCGGGGACATAGGAGGAGAGGAGGGCGCATCTTCCTCTAGTCCGGCCCTGCCCTGCCTCCTCCAGCCCACCCTCCTTCAGGGCCCCATCCAGGACTGGTCCCCACCCACTCCCAGCCTGCAGCCTGGGGAGCTCTGGCTCCAGACTGACTGGGCTGCTGCAGCTACTCCTGACCACTTGCAGCTCTCCTGTAACTGTGACTCAAAGTCCACCTGCTGCACTGCAGACCCTGGCGCCCAACTGCCCATCAGACAGCCCAGTCAAACAGGAGTCAACCTCCTGCCGCCAGCCCCTCACCTCCCAGGCAGACTCCTCTAAAGTCCTCCTCCCACAGCAGCTCAGGGCCCTCTCGGGACTATCCAGGAAGCCAGAACCCTGCAGGTCCTCCTGGACTCCACCCCTTCAGCCTGCCCTGCACGCGGCCCATGGGTCAGTCCTGGAGACACCACCCGTCGGCTCTGAGCTGAGGACACAGAGGGTGTTGCAGCTGAGGCCGGGGTCACACCGCACACCCGGAGGCAGAAGCAGGTGGGAGAGGCCTGGTGCACATGGCATGCAGCTAATGTGGGTTGTCAGGGCTGCAGAGGCTTCTAACCCACTGTCAGTTTCTCTCGGGTTCTATGTGGATGGTTGTAAGAAACGATGCTTCAGACCTCAGCCTGAAAGCATCCTTGTCAGCCACATCCCAGGGGAGAGAGTGGGCTGTGTGCCTCAGTCTTATGAATGAACCTCCAGGTTCCTCTAGGGCAAGGTCCAGGCACCAGCCCCCGGTCAGAGACCGGCTCACTACGCTGACCTAAATGATGCAGTACCCTCCCTCCTTAAACAACTCCGAGGACTTAGCCCCAGATCTGGGAGGGGCTTGCCAACTTCCCATAGCCGTGGGGCAGCAGAATCGAATCCACAATGAAGCATGAGATCATCTTGGATCCACCCCCAGGTCGCCAGCCAGGGAAAGAGAAAGTTCCAGAACTGGCAGAGAAATTTCCCTCCTGCCACTGGAGGTTGCTGTGCACCGGCTGGCAGCCTGGCCTTGTC
The DNA here is from genome assembly GCF_037993035.2 of Macaca fascicularis. Classification (NCBI taxonomy): domain Eukaryota; kingdom Metazoa; phylum Chordata; class Mammalia; order Primates; family Cercopithecidae; genus Macaca; species Macaca fascicularis. The sequence goes on along the minus strand of NC_088384.1, from coordinate 3,315,230 downwards.
CCCTGGCCCAGGCGAGGGTGGGGTGGGCACCGGATTCCCAGGCCGGCCTGGACACTGAGCTCCTTCTCCTCGGGCCCCCTGCCTGGGGCCGGGCGCCCAGGGATTATCCTGCTTGCAAAAGGCCTCACGGGTGTTGTGGTTTTGGCAATTACTGAAAAGAAAGCCTGGTTATTATTCTTGTCGTGTGTTGAGAAATCTCTATAAAGTTTTACAGCCACAAATGTAAAAGGGGTTTTTATTAGTTTAACATTCTTCCGTACCCTTCCCCCTCCTCCCACCCAGAATCTCAACGTCCATCTCCCACCTCCTCGGGGCCATGGTCTCAAGACAGCTGCAGCTGGGAGCCTGGAAATACCTGCAGAGAGCAGGAGGCCCTACTGCCTCCAAAGTCCTCCCAGTTCCACTGGAGCCGCCAAGCCTCAGGGTCTTGTCCCCCTTTCAGCTCCAACGCCCAGTGACAGAGCTTCCCAGCTTCCTTCACTTATTCCACAAATGCATCAGAAGGCCTGCCCTGGGCCAGACACTGCTGCAGGTGCTGAGACACAGAGGAGGGCAGCACAGACACTGATTTTCTGCAGGGAAAGAGAAAATAAATGAGAAAACAAGTAAACAGAACTACAGAGCAGATCGACTCCTTCTTGTAGGAGTCTCTAGTTGACCTCCCTGCATCTCCTTGGACCGTCTCCAATCATCCTGTCCAGTGCTAGGTCCAGAGGGGCACACAGGGGCACATGGCCTGTGGGGTCACACAGGGCCCAGCCTTAGGAGGGTCCACCCTCGGGTCCAGGCTGTGCTGGTGCCCTCCTGACATTGCAATGCCTCCCGGGGTGCACAGATCAGGTAGGTGGTCCCGACAGGGTGAGGCAGCAGGGCAAAGGCAGGGAGAGGCCCGGTCCAGGGGGACGGCGGCACCTTCTCCAGCGTGGTCGGGAGGGAAGGGCTCTCTGCAGAGGGCGGTGGGAGCAGAGAGCTAAACAGATCAGGGAGTGAGGAGCACACGGGTTGTTCAGACAGAGGCCAGCCCAGGCCGGGCTCTGGAGAGGTGAGAGGCAGGATGGCCCTGCTGTTGGAGCAGGGTGTTCCCAGGCGTCAGCACATGGAAGGAGGAGAGCCACCTGGAAGAGCCAGGAGAGTGGTGCCTCCATGGCTGGGGAAGGGGCTTGGGATTTACTGGGGAAATGTGGGAAGCATCATCCAACCTTTTTTTTTTTAAGGGTGTCCCTTGCTGCTGCTCAGGTAATACGAGTAGGAAGGTGTGAGCCGCAGGGATCCCTGGCCAGAGGTTGCAGCCCTGCAGGGGAGGGGCTGGGCTGCTCTGGACCCGGTCAGGGAGTGGGGAGGAGCCCAGGGGAGGGGTGAGCATGGGGCCATTCACGGGCTGGCTGCTGGGATCCACCTCCCTGCTGCCAGCCCAGTTTCCTCCTGATGTGCCCACGTGCTATTCACCTGCCGACCCAATCTGGCGGACCTGGGAGAGACTTACTGAATCCATCCGCCTCCCGTCGCACCCATTAGGTCGCAGACAGACACAATGTGGACAAGTCCTGCAGCCTTTCATTAGGGCTGATGCCTGGCCCAGGCGGAGGAATCGCTGGGACAGAATCATACCTAGAGAAGGGTTTAGCACCACATCCTAATCAGCCAGCAGATGACACATTTACTAATTATGTCCACAGGCAGGCTGTCCTGACTCTGCCGTCAGGCCAAGAAGAAAGGATGGCAGAAGGCACGTCGCCAACAAGCAACCCCAGGCCAGTCCTCAGCCTCTCTCTCTCCGCCTAGCAGAGGACAGGCGTCATTCCATTTGCTGCCTTTCAAAATATATTGAGAGACTTCAGGCTTCATCTCCAACACAAAAAGAGCTTGGAGGTTATCACTCCTGAGCTCACAAGAAAAACAAAAATGGAGAAAACTGAAAATCAACAACTTTACTAAGATGGCTGTGGTGGTTCATGCCTGTAATCCCAGCATTTTGTGAGGCAGAGATAGGCAGATTGCTTGAGCCTAGGAATTTAAGACCAGCCTGGACAATATTGTGAAATCCCATCTTTACAAAAACTACTAATAAAAAGTCCCAGCTACTTGGGAGGCTGAAGCGGGAGAAGAGCTTGAGCCTCAGAGATGGAGGCTGCAGTGAACTGCACTCCAGCATAGGTGACAGAGGGAGACCTTTCTAAAAAAAGAAAGAAAAGAAAGAAAGAAGGAAAGAAAGGAAGAAAGGAAGAAAGAAAGAAAGAAAGAAAGAAAGAAAGAAAGAAAGAAAGAAAGAAAGAAAGAAAGAAAGAAAGAAAGAAAGAAAGAAAGAAAGAAAGGAAGGAAGGAAGGAAGGAAGGGAGAGAGAGAGAGAAAGAGAGAAAGAGAAAGAAAGAGAGAGAAAGAAAGAGAGAGAGAGAGAGAAAGAAAGAAAAAGAGAGATAAAGGAAGAAAGGAAGAGAGAGAGAAAGAAAGAGAGAGAGGAGAGAAAGAAAGAAAGAAAGAAAGAAAGAAAGAAAGAAAGAAAGAAAGAAAGAAAGAAAGAAAGAAAGAAAGAAAAAGAAAGAAAAAGAAACAAGCAAGCTTTACTTAGATCCATCAAAGAATTGATATCCCAGGGCAAACTCTCACCCAGACACCCAGAGAGAGAGACAGGCTAGTGCAGAAAGTCACAGCTGAAATCAGCTTGCGGGCGCTAAGCTGCTGGAGCCAGCAACTTGTAGGAACACTAAACTAGTAATTGATGAATTCCTGGCGGCTGAGTGTGGACTAGTAGGAGAGGTGAAAACCCTGGGGGAAGGAGGGGGCAGGATTTTGTAGAGTTTACCTCTAGGAGCCCTATGGTCTCAGGGTAAAGATCTGAAGATGGTCTAAAAATTACTTCATGTGGAAGGGAAGGGAAGGGAAACAGTGGTCACCCGAAAATATGCCCGGAGGGTTCTATCCTGGGAACAAAAGTCTGCTCCCAACTCCCGCCCCTAGTGAAACAATTTGACCATAGGCTGATCAGACCTCTGGCTTTCCTCTTTCAGGAAGGGAATAATAAAAAGGCTACACAACACTATTGAAGGTCATAGCTCAAGAACTCAGGCCCACAAAGAATAGTGAAACTTAATCATAATATTATACGACACTTCTCCTGCCCCCCAACAGATTACGACTGATAGAGCTGCAAAATATAGACTCTATTTAAGAAGGAGTTCTTAGGTAAACCTCACAACAAGAGAGGAACAAGCAAACAAGGAACCTCAGCGTCTGGCATCAGCAAACATGAAGCACAACCCAGCTCCTCGGCAGATTAACATGAAATCTCACTCAAAAAGCCTGGACCCTTCCGCTCCTATTGCCAGAGACAGCAGTTCCAGCTTTCAGCAAAACACTGCAAGATGTGCCAACAGGCATGGAAAAGTGCAGTAAGAAGAAGGAGAGCAAGCACCAAAACCCAACTCAGATATAGCACAGATGTTGGAATCATCAGGCAGTGAGTTTAAAATAACTATGATTGAAACATTACGGGCTCTATGGAGGAAGGACGCAACATGCAAGAACAGGTAGGTGATGTAAGCAGAGATGAAAATTCTAAGAATCAAAAGGAAATGATAAAAATCAAGAACACTTTAACAGAAATAAAGAAATACCTTCGATGGGCTATTTAAGTAGACTAGACGTGGTCAAAGAAAGCTTTCACAAGCTTGAATATGCGTCAATAAAGACTTTGTACACTGAAACACAAAGAGGAACATGTACAAAAACATGGTACGTAATAAACAAGAACCGTGAGACAATTACAGAAAGAAGTGTGGGTGTGTCATGGGAATAACTGAAAGATAAAAGAGAGAGAGAGGTGAGAAAATAAGAAATATTTGAAAGATTTCTGAGAATTTTCCAAAAGTAATAGAAGATACCAAACCACAGATCCAGGGAGCTCAGAGAACAGTAAGCAGGATAAATACCAGACATACACCTGGGCATATTAAATTCAAGCTGCAGGAAACCTAAGACAAAAAGAAAATCTTGCAAGAAATTGGAGGGTGCAAGACAAATGATGAAAACCTCACCCGAGAATTACGACGGACTTTTCACCAGAAACAATGCAAGCAAGAAGAGACTTGAGTGAAATTTTTTTTTTTTTTTTTTTTTTTTTGAGACGGAGTCTTGCTCTGTGCCCCAGGGTGGAGTGCAGTGGCGCGATCTCAGCTCACTGCAAGCTCCGCCTCCCCGGGTTCACGCCATTCTCCTGCCTCAGCCTCCTGAGTAGCTGGGACTACAGGCGCCCGCCACCTCGCCCGGCTATTTTTCTTGTATTTTTAGTAGAGACGGGGTTTCACCGTGTTAGCCAGGATGGTCTCGATCTCATGACCTCGTGATCCGCCCGTCTCGGCCTCCCAAAGTGCTGGAATTACAGGCTTGAGCCACCGCGCCCGGCCGAGTGAAATATTTAAAGTGTTAGAAGCAAAACCCACCAACTCAGATTTCTGTATTTAGCATAAATATCCTTCAAAAGGGAAGGAGAAATATTTTTCCAGACAGACAAAAACTGAGTGAGTCCACAGCAGAAATACCCTTCAATAAATGGTAAAAGACATTCTTCAAAGAGAAAGAAAATTATATAGGTCAGAAACACAGACTTACATTAAAAAATAAAGCACATCAGAGGAAGAATGAAAGTAAAATAAAATATTCCATTTTCTTATTCTTAATTTGTTTAATAGATTACAATTAAAAGTAATAATAACTACAATGCATTGGGTGATAGTAGCATACAGATAAATGAAATGAATGACAGAAATATTACAAGGAGGGAGAGAAGAATTTGGAATGCTACATTATGAAGAAAGAACACCTTTATTACCCATGGAGTAGTACAGCGTTCTTTGAAAGTGGACTTAGATTAGTTGTAAATGTATATTTTTTATGGATGCAAATTTTGTAAGAAGGGAAATCACTGATTTTTTTAAAAGAAATATAATTGATATGCTAATGCAAAATGGAAAATGAAATAACAGAAAATGCTCAATTAAAACTGGAAAAGGCAGGGAAAGAAGGTAAGATTAAAAATAGAAGCAGGCTAGGGACAGTGGCTCTTGCCTGTAATCCCAGCACTTTGGGAAGCTAAAGAGGAGGGGTTGCTTGAGACCAGGGGTTTGAGACCAGGGGTTTAAGACCAGTCTATGCAACATAGCAAGACCCCATCTCTACAAAAAAAGTTTTTAAATTAGCTGGTCATGGTGGCCTGCACCTATAGTCCCCGGTACTCAGGAGGCTAAGGTGGGTGGATGACTTGATCCCAGGAGCTGGAGGCTACAGTGAGCTATGATCATGCCAATGCACTCCAATATGGATGACAGAGAGAGACCACAAGAAAAGAAGGAAGGAAGGAAGGGAGGAAGGAAGGAAGGAAGGAAGGAAGGAAGGAAGGAAGGAAGGAAGGAAGGAAGGAAGGAAGGAAGAGAAAGAGAGGGAGGGAGGGAGAGAGGGAGGGAAAAAAGAAAGGAAAAAAGAAAGAATAAGTATAATGAATAGAAAACAGTTACAAATATGGTGGATGTTAAGGCAGCTGTATCAATATTCACTTTAAATGTGAATCATCTGAATATACCAATTAAAAAATCAGATACTGGCTGCTCTGCCTATGGAATAACCATTCTTTTATTCCTTTACTTTCTTAATACATTTGCTAATAATAAATAAATCAGATACTGTCAGAGCAGATTTAAGAAAAACAAGACCCAACTCTATGCTAGCTATAAGAAACCTATTTTAAATGTAAAGGCACAGATATATTACAAGTAAAAGGATGGAGAAAGATGTGCCATGCTGCTAAAACTGATCAAAAGACAGCTTGAGTAGCTATATTAATTTGGGGCAAAGCAGACTTTAGAACAGGAAAAAATGTTATGGATAAAGAGAGCCATTACATAATGATAAAGAGGTTTTTCCTCCACAGATACATAAGAATCCTTGATGTGTATGCACCTAACAACAGAGCATCAAAATAGGAGAGGCAACACTCGAAGAACTGCAACGAGAAACAGACAGATCCACTAATAAAGTTGGAGACTTCAATATGCTCTGAGTAATTGACAGATCCAGCAGGCACAAAATCATAAGGATATACTTGAACTAAACAGCACTATCAATCAACTAGATCTAATTGACATTTATAGAAGACTTCACCCAACAATGGCCAAATACACATTCTTCTCAAGCACACATGGGACATTAACCAAGATAGACATAAAACACACCTTAGCAAATTTGAAAGAATATAAATCATAGAAAGTATGCTTTCAGACCACAAGGGAACTAAACTAGAAATCAATAACAAAAGCTAGCCGGAAAATATCAAAACATTTGGAGATTCAATAACACACTGCTAAATGGTACATGGGTCAAAGGAATCTCAAGAGAAATTGTAAAATATTTTGAGGAAAATAAAAGTATGACCCATCAATGTTTGCGAGATGTAATGAAGGCAATGCTTAGAGGGAAATTGATAGCACTGAATGCATATATTAAAAAAGAAGATCACAAATCAATATTCTAAGTTTCCACATTAAGAAGCTCTAAAAAGAAGTACAAATTAAGTTTAAAATCAGAGGCAGAATAGACTAATACAAATTAGAGCAGAAATCAATGACATTTAAAACTGGAAATCAATACAGAAAAATCAATGGCATTAAAAGCTGGTTCTTTGACAAGATCAATAAAAGTGATAAACCTCTAGCCTGGCCAACCAAGAAATAAAGAAAGGCAAATTACTTATCTCAGAGATGAAAGAAAGGGCATCCCCACTGATCCCATGGACATTAAAAAGATAATAAAGAAATGTTATGAACAACTTTGTGCCCACTACTAGTTATCAACTCTAGTTCTTTACCACTGCTCTTAATATTATAGTGGCAGTCCTAGTTAATGCAATAAGACAAGAAAAAAGGAAAGATACACAGGCTGGGAGAGAATAAATAAAATGCTGCTTGTTTACACATGACATGATTGTCTACACAGAAAATTCTAAACACACACACACACACACACACATACACCACACACACCCCTCTCAGAACTCATGATCAATAAAGCAAAGTCACAACCTTGTGACTTTGAGTCAATATACAAAAGGCAGTTGCTTCCTATACATGCTATCTACGAGAACAATTGGAATTTGACATTAAAAGCACATCATTTCCATTTGCATCCCCCAAAGTGAAATACTGAACTATAAATCTAACAAAATGTGTACAAGATTATGGAAGGAAAAGAAACTCTTATGAAATAAAAGAAGACCAAAATAAATAGATGTTCCATTTCCATGGATAAAAGGTCCTAATATTGTTAATGACGTAGGAGGCAGGACTCAACTCTGGAGGCAGGGCTTGGACTCGGACCAGATTGAAGACTGGCCGAAACGGGGAAGAGGTAAAAACGTCTGTTCATGAGACATGCCCACTATGCCATGGCAGCACCCAAAATGTACTGCCCCTTTCCATGACAATGGCCTGACAACCTGGAAGTTATCACCCTTTTTCTAGAAATTTCTGCATTGTCTGCTCCTTAATTTTGCACATAACTAAAAGTGGGTATAACTATGCCTTCAGCACTGCCTCTGAGCTGCTGCTCTGGGCACACTGCCTATGGAGTAACCCTGCTCTACAAGGAGCAACACCTCTGCTGTTGCTGTACACGTCCGCTTCAATAAAAGTTGCTATTTAACACCACCAGCTCGCCCTTGAATTCTTTCCTGGGCAAAGCCAAGAACCCTCCCAGGCTAAGCCCCAATTTTGGGGCTCCCCTGCCTTGCATCATTAAGATGTCCATTTTTCTCACATTGATATACAGAGTCAGTGCAATCCCAATCAAATATCTCGTATGTTATTTTGTGGATATTGAGAAACTGATTCTACATTTTACGTAGAAAGGCAAAGACCTAAAAGAGTCAACACATCACTATAAAAAGAAGAAGAAAGCCAGGGGACTGATTCTACCCAACTTCAAGACAAGCTATAAAGATGAGCAGTAATCAAAAGAGCGTGGTATGAGAGAAAGAACAGACCAACAGATCCATGGAACAGAACAGCAGAACAGAGCGCTCAGAAATAGACCCACACAAACACGGCTGACCTTTGGCAAAGAAGCAAAGCAATTCAGTAAGAATGGCTGCTCTTTTCAATGAATTACTGGAGTAACTGGCCATCCACATGCAAAACAAAATGAATTTAGACACAGACCTTACATCATTCACAAAAATTAACTCAATATGGGTTGTAGATCGATGTGAAAAATACAGAACTATAAAACTTCTAGAAGATATCACAGGAGAAAATCCAGGGAGCCTTGGACTTGGAGATGACTTTTAAGATACCATGCCAAAAGTCTGATTTAGGAAAGAAAAAAATTGATATGTTGGATTTCATCAAAATTTGAAACTTCTGCTCTGAAAAGCACTGTTAAGAGAATGAAAAAGATAAGCCACAGACTTGGAAACCACTGCGGCAAAACACATGTCAGATAACGGACTTGTATTTAAAATATACAAAGAAATTGTTTCACTCAATTTCCCAAAGTTGTTAAACTCAACAATAAGCAAACAAACCCAATTTTCAAATGAGCAGAAGACCTGAACAGACATCTCACCATCGGAGACATACAGATGGCAAGTAAGCATAGAGGGAGATGCTCACTATCATTTGTCATTAGGGAATTGCAAAATAAAACAGCAGTGGCACACTACTACACACCTATTAGAATGACTAAAACCCGAAACACTGAAATAGCCAATGCTGGTGAAGATGTGAAGTAAGAGGAACTCTCATTCATTGCTGGTAAGATGCAAAATGGTACAGCCACTTTGGAAGACAGTTTAGCAGTTCCTCACAAAGGCAAATAGACCCTAAACATACTCCTGCCACACAGTCAATTAGTAATTGTGTCTTTAGAGAAACAAAAGCTTCATCACATCACTACCTATGGCAGTTTTATTCATAATCCCCAAAACTGGAAGCAGCTAACCTGTCCTTCAATAGATGAATGGATACAGCCTTACGTTGGAATATTATTCAGTGATTAAAAACAAATGAGCTATCAAACCATAGAAGGACATGGAGAAATGTTAACCGCATATTGCTAAGTGCAATAAGTCACTCTGAAAAGGCTGCATATTGTATGATTTCAATTATGTAACATTCTGAGAAAGGCAAAGCAATGGAGATAGTAAAAGTTCAGCGCTAGCCAGAAGTCTGAGCTACAGCGAGGAGTGATGAGGAGGTGCAGCACAGGGGATTTTTATGTGGAGCACGGGGGATTTTTATGTGGTGAAACTGTTCTGAAGCACAGCAACCAGGGATAACTGCCATTATGCATTTGTTAAAGCCCAAAGAGCTTTACCTACAACACAGAGTGAACCTGAATGTAAACTATGGGCTTTACTTAATTATAATGTATCAATACTGATTCATTAATAGTAACAAATGTAGCAAGACTTTAATAATAGAGAAAAGTAAGGGCACAGGTGGGAACTCTGTGCTTTCTGTTCCATATGTCTGTAAATCTAAAAAAAAAAAATTAAGTCTATTAATGAAAAACATATATACTGAGAAACTGTCGGGTTTACAAAGATGAAACAATTAAACAGTCACAGCCATTACTTTTAAGGATTCACTGTCTGTCAGAGACAGCATCATACGTCAGCACTTAAGGGGAAATCAGGAAGGACATGAGGTGGGCAGCGCACAGGATGAAACACTCAGCTCGCCGCAGGAGAGGGACCAGGAAAGGCTTCTGTCAATGCTAAAGTGTCATGAAAACACAAGCCAGTTATTATATTTGGGGTTGTCGTGGCTCCTGCGGTATCTCACCAGATTTCGATATTTACTTGACTCAGCTCTGCAGCTTTGCTTATCCTCCCTCCCAGAGCTCCGGAAAGCAGGGAACGGGGGTTTTCTTCCAGGTGTTGTGGAAACCATTGGATAATTGTCATCAGGGGAGTTTGAAATATCATTCTGGCTGCTGTATGGTAAAGGGATTAAGGAGCAAGAGGGGAAGGCAACTCGAAGGCCAAGTCTAAGGTGAAGTAAGAATAATGGTGGCTGGGGCTAAAATGCCAGCAACGGAGACGGAGGGAGGGAAGCAGAGAGATTCAAGATGTATTCTGCAGGAAAAGTCAGCTTGCCAGGTCAAACAACTGCACAAGCCATCTGAAGGACAGAGAATTCAGGGATCATGCCTAGATTTCTGGCTTAAACAATTGCAAAATGATGAGGTTTATCAATCCGGGAAGCTGAGCGTTGAAAAAATAAAAGCGTGGGTTAACAAAAATCGACTTTTTATGTTGCCAGTATTAAGCCTGAGATGCACATTTTACATGCACGAGGAGATGTTACATCAGCTTCTTCATGCAGAATTATAGATGTTGACAAAGAACTTTGAGGCACTCCAACCTTTAAATATCAATTAAAAGAGGAGCCAGCAAAGTGGGTGCAATGAATAGCCCGGGAAAGAGAAGATAATCCAGGAGAACACACTGATAGAAAATCCAAAAGGAAAACGGCGAAAAGAAGGAAGGGTCAGCTGGATCCAATGTTGCTGTGGGATCCTGTGTGATAAGAGCAATGACTAATGGACTTGGCAATGAGAGAAATCACTGGAGATTTTCTCCAGATCGACATTGTGAGGTGGAGGGGACAGATGGCCAGAGGGAGAGAAAGGTGGAGGACAGAGCAATGGGAAATGGATGAAGGGTGAGTGAAAGAGGAACTAGGTATAGATGGATCGATGGAGGGAGTGGTGGATAATTGGATGGATGGGGGAATGGATACACAGATAAACCCAGGAAAGTGATTAATCAATCGAGTGATCAATTTATAACACAGGAGATGCATTGATGAAAGACGGTGCCCGATAAGGCAAGATGAAGGAGAATTGAAGGAACCTGATGTTATGAGTAGGTTTCATTAGGTCAATTGGAAAGGTGGCATCAGGAAAGCCATATATGAACTGCTTCAGAGTCAGGGAGGACTTAGTTCAAAGACGGGAAAGAAAGAGGATTTTAGAACCACGGATCCTTAGTTCACGTAGCATAATTTAAACATTTATGGATTATTAAGGGCTGTTTCCATTAAGGCAACAGAAATGCAACTCAGACTCAATTAGCAAAACAGGAATTTATTGTTTTGAGTAACTGGGACGTCTCGAGGTCAGACCCATCTTCTGGCACCACTAGATCCAGACTCCCGGGCGTCCTCGGGGCCTCCTGCTCTGCCTTCCTCCAAACTGACTTCATTTACGAAAAAAAATGCTAACAGGGATGACTTTTCCCGCAATGGGGCAAAATTAGCTCTTACTGGGCAAAGAATCTTAGCTATTATAATGGTTTTGGGACCCCACAAGGGGCCCCAGTATATTAAAATATATATATATATCATATATAATATATATAATAATATATATTATATATAGCATATATATTATATATAATTATATATTATATTATATATAATATAATATATTTATATATAGCATATATATGCTATTAAAACTTAATGCAGTGGGTGGGAGTGACTGCAGTAAAACTGTCTAAAAATCACTTCATGGGTCAATAATAAGAAAAGATTGAGACACATCAATATAGGGACAGGCTTTCCCACAGGTGACAACAGGATTCTATCCTTCTAGGAGGTCAAGTTCAGATAGAAGGTAACACCCCTTCCTAATGGTCCAGCCTAGAGTCCTAGGGCTGCCTGTCAGCCAGCAGGTTTGATCCCGAGCCTAGCACTGTGTCTCTGAGTAGCCAGGAGTCAGGCCCATGACCACACTGGGGCTTTAGGGAAGTCATCAACCTCACCTGAACAAGAAGAGGGAGCATATCGCCCCCCAAAAACTGATGAAGGTGGGAAGGGGAAGATGATTTGGAATGGGTAAAGACCAAAAGATGCATGTCCCAGAATGGTTGCATGCCAATGAGGTAGAGTGGAAGCCTGTGGCTACAATGGGGGGAAGGCTGTCTGCCTCTCAACCTGTGGCCGGTGAAATGTGTGCAGAATTGATGTGTATCAGCTCCAGACAAACATTTTCAGGGCCCTGATGCTCTATCTCCTGTGGCACCACTTTTGAAAGCACGTTGGGAGATTGCTCTTCTGTGAACCTGTCTCTGAGGCTACAGCAGCCCCTGACTATGTACTCGGTGAGAAGCAAGCTGCGTTCAGCCACTGGCCTGGGGGCATTTTTGTTACTACAGCATAACCAGGTCTATACCGACAGCTACACTTGGCAGTAACTGTAAGGTACTGCAGACTAAGAACTTTGCTTTATGACACATGATCTAATTAAATGAGTTAGCAAACACAAGGAATATAGACCAATGGAAAGATAATGGTTCCTTAGAAGTTTGTCTCTAACACATGATCGTTCACTTTGCATTGTCATGCCAAGCCATCATTCATGGCTGAATTCTTTTTTTTTGATGACCTCATTTAGTGTCCCTGGGCATTCCTCAAGTGAGAACCATGTGCTATAGATGCCATGATTTCATTCCTAGTGTTTGTTCTGGGCACCCTCTGGGTGTCAGATTCTGGGGCAGTTACACACCCAGTCAGTCCACAAATCTTTATCAAGGCCTATTATGGGTCAGGTAACGAGCTAGACTCTAAGAATAAAGTGTGAAACAGAGACTTACTGAAAAAGAAAAGAGTCATAGACATCTGATGACGTGGCGTTTTGCATAAAACAGCAAGCTTATTCTGTATAGTTCATGTGTTATTGACTTCAAAACTAACTTAAATGAGTATCGCTGATGAATCAATGACTTGCGACAACTTGGGGCAGTGGGTCTTAATGAATTCAGATTCCTAGGCCCCACCCAGCACCTACCGAATCAAAATCTGGAGGTTGAGCCTAGAAATTTGGATCTTTGATCATGTATTCTAGGAGACTCTGATACATTCCAAAATGTGAAAATCTTTGCTCCAAGTTGTAATTAGTCATTGAAACATCAGTGAGAATGGGTGCCAGACCCTCAGTAAGCCAAGTACTGAGAATGGTACTGAGGAAGCATGCTTCACTCAAAACCTGTCATGAGCACTCTCTTGCAAAATGATAAAAGATTTTGCAAGGAAAATAATAAAAGCTTTGCTCTAAAAGTCCTAATGTCTATGGAGACACTTGGTGTGCGTTACTATGCACCAGCTGCTTGGCTATGTCCACGTGGAACAGCCTGGATCTGCCTTGAGATGGCCTTCTTCTGAGCGTTTGGCCACCTGCCTCTCACATGAAGCTTCAGGGCTGCACCTCTGGAACAAGAGAGAGACAAGGAGTAGAAGATATTTCTGGGCCAGGCACGGTAGCTCACACCTGTAATCCCAGCACTTTGGGAGGCCAAGGCAGGTGGATCACCTGAGGTCAGGAGTTCAAGACCAGCGTCAACATGGAGAAACCCTGTCTTTACTAAAAATACAAAATTAGCCAGGCGTGGTGGTGCATGCCTGTAATCCCGGCTACTCGGGAGGCTGAGGCATAAGAATTGCTTGAACCTCATTGTGGTTTTGATCTGCATTTCTCTAATGACCAGCAATGATGAGCTTTTTTTCATATGTTTGTTGGCCACGTATAGGTCTTCTTTTGAAAACTGTCTGTTCATATCTTTTGCCCACTTTTTGATGGGGTTGTTTGCTTTTTTTCTCATAAATTTGTTCAAGTACCTTGTAGATTCTGGATATTAGAACTTTGTCAGATGGGTACGTGGCAAAAACTTTCTCCCATTCTGTAGGTTGCCTGTTCACTCTGATGCTAGTTTCTTTGGCTGTACAGAAGCTCTTTAGTTTAATTAGATTCTATTGGTCAAATTTGGCTTTTGTTGCAATTGCTTTTGGTATTTTTGTCATGAAGTCCTTGCCCATGCCTGTGTCCTGAGTGGTATTGCCTTGGTTTTATTCTAGGGTTTTTAGAGTTTTGGGTTTTACATTTAAGTCTTTAATCCATCTTTACAAGATTGGTGGGAATGTAAATTAGTTCAGCCATTATGGAAGACAGTGTGATGATTCCTCAAGGATCTAAAACCAGAAATACTATTTGACCAGCAATCCCGTTACTGGATATATACCCAAAGGAAATAAATCATTCTAATATAAAGACATGCACACATATATTTATCACAGCACTGTTTACAATAGCAAAGACATGGAACCAACCCAAATGTCCATCAATGATAGACTGGATAAAGAAAATGTGGTCCATATACACCATGAAATACTATGCAAAAATACTACTAAAAAAATGAGATCATGTCCTTTGCAGGGACATCTTTGAAGCTAGAAGCCATCACCCTCAGCAAACTAACACAGGAACAGAAAACTAAACACCACATGCTCTCACTCATAAATGGGAAGTGAACAATGAGTACATATGGACACAGGGAGGGGAACATCACACACCAGAGCCTATTGGGGGTTGGGGATTGCAGGGAGGGAGAGCATTAAGACAAATACTTAATGCATGTGGGTCTTAAAACCTAGATGACGGGTTGAGAGGTGCAGCAAACCACCATGGCACATGTATACCTGGGTAACAAACCTGCACATTCTGCACATATATCCCAGAACTTAAAGTAAAATAAAAAATTTTTAAAAAGATTTATTAAAGGTATTTGCTTTTTTTTAACCAATGGATGCTATTATTTTATTCTGTGAAATAAAAAGCCACAAAACCAAAAAAAAAGAGAAATTTTTGAACTTAGCTTTTATATCCTTGAATACAGAAAACATAGTAGTTACAATAGTTAAATATTTAATAACCCTAATATTTGGAGTTCTTGTGTGTTTACTTCTATATGCTCACTATTTCTCATAGTTTTCACCCATGTTCTCTTGTCTCATCATGTTCCTAGTCATCATTGATTACGTGCTGAAAATGGTTCTTGAAAACAGTTCTTGAAAACTTGCTACAAACATTATTTGACACTTAGGGTAATAGTATCTACCTGAAAAGATAGTTTTTGTTTGCTTCTTCCTAGCACCAAGGGACATTACTGATCCAGAACCCTCTTAATCCAATTCAGTCTTGAAGATTTACTGGGCAACTTACATCATGAGAAACTAAGCTATGGTCTTTGTGGGACATTTTCATTTCTGATTCTCTTTTACATCTAGGCTATAGTGCCTTTGTTTCCCAGTCCAATGCACCAAAAGTTTATTAGAAACCCTCAACTTTCAACACCCATAAGCCCAACTTTGATCACCCAAGGTTGTCAAAGCAGCTTTGGGGCAGGCACCTTAATAATTGAGAGACAAGTCACTAATCACAGAAAATTTTTTGTCAGAAACCACGCAGGCAAGATAACAGTGGAGTTTTTTCGGTGTTGAAAGAAAAACTAAGAACTCTACATCCAGCCAATTTATCCCTCAAATGTGAATGAGAAATCCTTCTGGAACCAACAAAAACTGCGAATTCACCACTATCAGACCCGCTCTGCAAGAAAGGGTCAAAGTTGTTTTTCAGGGAAAAGGAAAATGATACGTGTGAGACACTTGGGTCTGCATTAAAAAAAGAAAGGATGTCATAAGAAACCAATGAAAGTTAAGTAAAGTCTATTATTTTGTATTCTTTATTGATCTGAAGATAATTGCTTGATTGAAATGATAATAGTAACAATATATTGGATGATTATAGTATATGGATAAATCGTCACACGTGATGGGAAGAACTTAGAATATAGCCACACCACATGAAACAGCATGGTGTCATTCGAAGGCAGATTTTAAATATTCAACAATACACAACAATGAAACTCCAGCACAATCACTAAAAATAATATAATATGCTAAGAAAGGAGATGAAGTTCTATAACATGCTCAGTTAAAACCAGAAAAAAACAAGAAAAGAAGGGAAAGATAAAGAAAAAAGAATAAATGTAATAAGTAGAAATAATTACAAACATATGAGGTATTAATCCAACTATACAACACAACTGTACAACACAACTACACAACACTACTACACAACACAACTACGCAACACAACTATACAACACAACTACACAACTATGCAACACAACTAACACAACTATGCAACACAACTACACAACACAACTATGCAACACAACTACACAACACAACTAACACAACTATGCAACACAACTACGCAACACAACTACACAACTATGCAACACAACTAACACAACTATGCAACACAACTACGCAACACAACTACACAACTATACAACACAACTAACACAACTCTGCAACACAACTACACAACACAACTATGCAACACAACTACGCAACACAACTAACAACTATGCAACACAACTACACAACACATCTATGCAATACAACTACACAACACAACGATACAACACAACTACACAACACAACTGTGCAACACACTGTACAACACAACTATACAACACAACTACACAACACAACTATGCAACACAGCTATACAATACAACTACACAACACAACTATGCAACACATCTATGCAACACAACCATGCAACACAATGATGCAACACAACTATGCAACACAACTATGCAACACACTTCTACATAGCACATGAGTCAAAGAAGAAGGCTCAGGAAAAGTTTAAATGAACTAAATCTTACTTTCAATAATCACTTTAAATGGGAACATTCCAAATACAGCAATTCAAAGACAGAGAGCATCATAATGGATTGCAAAAAAGAAAAAAAAAAGATCCAACTTCAGCAGGTCCTCAAATAATGTCATTTTGTTCAACATTATTTCATTACAATGTTGATGAGAAAAAAATTGATTCCCAACTGCAGCTACTGTCCATGTGGAACTTACATGTTCTCCCCATGTCTGCCTGGGCTTTCTCTAGTTATTCCAGTTTTCTCCCACATCCTAAAGATGTGCGTATTCAGTTAATTTGCATGTCTGAATTGTGAGTGTGGAGGGGGGTGTGGTTGCGCTCTGAGATGGGAGGGCGTCCTGTCCCTGAATTGTGTGAGTGTGGAAGGGGGGTGTGGGTACACTCTGAGACGGGAGGGCATCCTGTCCAGGCGTGGTTCCTCCTGTGCCCTGAGCTACCAGGCAAACTCCAGGCACCATGACCCTGAACTGGAATAATTGGGTAAATAAATATCTTATTTGTTTTTATTGATCTTTCTTAAGTGTATGTATAGCTCACATTAATTTCAGTGTTTAGTATTAGTATTGGGGGACTTTATTGAGAAGTTTGGTGTTTTTGTGAACAGAAATACGCTGTAGGAACAGAACTCTTGTTTATACCAATTCTCTGGGGTAGAACTGGTTTCATTATATGTCCTTCCACGTAAAGTCACAATTTCTAAGAACCTGTCGACAGCGCTAAGTGAGAACGTACTGTATGTGTTGTCTACAAGAAATCCTATTTTAAGTATAAAGACTAGAATAGATCAAAAGTAAAAGGATGGAGAAAAATGTACCAAACTAGCACCAATCAAAAGAAAGCTTGAGTAATTATATTGATTTCAGACATAACAGACTTCAGAACAAGAAAAATAATACGGGAGAAAAAGGGGCATTATGCAACAACAAAGGGTCAACCCTCTACAAATATATAACAATCCTTAATGTGTATGTACCCAGCGAGAGACAGTCAAAATACTCAAGGCAGAAAGTGATAGAACTGAAGAGAGAAATAGACAAATCCACTGTGACAGCTGGAGCCTTCGACACCCTTCTGCTGGTGATAGGCAGATGCAGCATTCAGAGGGGACGTGGTTGCACTGATGGCCTCAATCATCCAACTTGATTTAATTGGCATTTGCAGAATGTTGCACACAATAACAGAATACACTTTCTTCTCAAGTTCAGATGAAACTTCCACCAAGATAGACCACATTCTGGGCCATAAACGTACCTTTAAATTTTTTAAAAAATAGAAATCAGATGGACTATGTTCTCAACTAACAATAAATTTAAACTAGAAATAAATAGCAGGAAAATATCTGGAAAATCCCAAGCCATTTGCAGATTCAACAACACACTTTTAAATAGCACAGGGGTCGTCCGGGCTCGGTGGCTCACACCTGTAATCCCAGCACTTTGGGAGGCTGAGATGGGTGGGTCACCTGAGATCGGGAGTTCGAGACCAGCCTGGCCAACATGGTGAAACTCCATCTCTACCAAAAATACAAAAATTAGCCGGGCGTGGTGATGCATGCCTATAATCTCAGCTACTTGGGAGGCTGAGGCAGGAGAACCACTTGAACCTGGGAGGTGGAGGTTGCAGTGAGCTGAGATGGCACCATTGCACTCCAGCCTGGGCAACAAGACAGAAACTCCGTCTCAAAAAAATTAAAAAAAAATAAAAAAACACAGGGGTTAAAGAAGGCTCAAGAAAAGTTAAAATGAACTAAATGAAATGAAAATGCAACATATCAAAGAGGCATTCTATAAAAGTCCTGATCAGTATTCTTCAAAACAGGGTCATCAAAAACAAGGATAACCTAAGAAACTGGAAGAACCAAGACAGCCGAAGGGAACATGATGACTAAAAGTAATGTGGGATCCTGGAACAGAAAAGGAATGTTCATGAACAACTCAAAAATCTGAATAAGGTATGGATTTTAGATAATAATACTGTATTTACATTGATTCATTCATTATAATAAATGTGCCACATCAGTGTAAAATGTTAATAATAGGAGAAATGGGAGGTAGGATATAACATCACTGTGTATCTTTGCAATTTTCTTTTAAACTTGAAACTATTCTAATGTTTTAAAGTTTATTTTATAAAAATATAACAATCAAATTTGTGGGATGCAGTGAAAGTGATATTTAGAGGGAAATTTATAGCATTGAATGCGTGCATATATTAGAAAGAAGAAAGATCTAAAGTAAATCATCTATTCTTCACCCTCAGGAAGCCAGAGAAAGAAAAGCAATGGAAGCCTAGAGCAAGCAGAAAGTAAATAAATAACAAAAAATACAGCAGAAATCAATGCATCTTAAAAATTAGAAAACAACAGAGACAAATCAATGAAACCAAAAATAGGTTTTTTTAAAAAATCAATCAAGTTGGAAACCTCTAGCTAGTCCATCCAGGAAAATAAGGGAGAAGATGCAAATTACTAACATCAGAAATGAGAGAGCTGTGTCTTTGTAAGGTCCCGTGAGCGTTAAAATGGAATGCGATGAAGCACTGACTCCACACCTGCAAATCTGGTAACTTAAATACAGGGGACCAAATCCTTGAAGTCTACAAACTATCAAAATTCACACATGGAGAGACAGAGAACTTGAATGGCTTTATATCTACAAATGAAATTGAATCACTCATTAACAGCCTTCCAGAAAATGAAACCTCAGGCCCAGATGGTTCACTGGCAAATCCTATCAATCTTTTAAGGAAGGAATGATACCAATTCTTCATATTTCTGCCAGAAACTAGAAGCAGACAAAACACTTCCAACTCATTCTACGAGATCAGCATTACCCTAATAGCAAACTAGTTAAAGACGTTAGAGAAAGGAAAGGAAAATTATAAACAAATCTCACTCAAAAGCACAGATGCAAATAGACCTAACAAGATATTAGTGAAATGAATCCAGCGATGTGTAAAACAAATGATACGCCACAGTTAAGTGGGTCTTACTCCAGGCATGAATTATATTCCTTTTTCAAAGTTCCTCACCACTTTTTGACTTTCTAACCTGTTAATAATTTGTGGTTTCTATTGTACACAGCTGTTGTCCTTGTCGTCGGAGGGCTTGTTGGATCAACTGAGCTGGCCCGCCATAACCAGAAGCAGACTCTTTGGTCTGCCTTTATTCCACTTTGAATTTCCCAGCATGTGGCAAATTCCTGGGTACTCAGGAGGGATTCATTAAATATTAGGTAATTAAGTAAATAAGTAAGGAGATGAGATGGTTAGGCTTCATGTCCCCACCCAAATCTCATCTTGAGATCCTGAATTGTAATTCCCATAATCCCCACATGTCAAGGGAGAGACCAGGTGGAGGTAATTGAATCCTGGGGGCGGTTTCCCCCTTGCTGTTCTCCTGATAGTGAGTTCTCAGCAGATCTGATGGTTTTATAAGGGGCTCTTTCCCCTTTACTGGGCACTTCTCCTTCCTGCCGCCTGGTGAAGAAGGTGCCTGCTTCTCCTTTACTTTCCATCATGATTGCAAGTTTCCTGGGGCCTTCCTAGCCAAGCTGAACTGTGAATCAATTAAACCCCTTTCCTTTATAAATTACCCATTCTTAGGCAGGTTTTTTTTTTTTTTTTTTTTCCTGAGACAAAGTCTCACTCTATCGCCCAGGTTGGAGTGCAATGGCACAATCTTGGCTCACTGCAACATCTGCCTCCTGGGTTCAAGTGATTCTCCTGCCCCAGCCTCCCACGTAGCTGGGATTACAGGTGCACGCAACCATGCCGGGCTAATTTTTGTATTTTTAGTATAGATGGGGTTTCACCATGTTGGTCAGGCTGATCTCGAACTCCTGACCTCGTGATTCACCCACCTCGGCCTCCCAAAGTGCTGGGATTACAGGCATGAGCCACTGCGCCCGGCTGGAAGTTCTTTATAGCAGTGTGAAAATGGACTGATACAGGAGACAATATGTCTTTTTTTACTTTTTGTAGTGACTGCAATACATAAATAATGTTTTCATACTTTTTCTAGTCTCTAAGCTTCTGAAATGTGGGAACGTTGTTCTTTCTCACACATGTAGCTTAGACTAAGCCTGAAATTCTGTTTGGCATTGAGATAGCTGGGATGGAGCTATACTGAAGGCTGTCCGCTGGTGAAAGGCTTGAGTTCTTTTTACACAAATTGCATGCTTCTGAAGCCAGATAACTGGTGTAAGTTGAGTTGATTGTATTTGGATTAGTGGGAGCCCAGAGGCGGGGGAGGGTGGGGCAGGGGAGAGAAGGGTATTAAATAACAATGAGCTCTGAGAGTTGAACAGGGGAAGGGAAGGAAGGTGCATGTGCCAAGGCCCTGAGGTAGGCAGCACAACCTTCAGAAGTGAAAGTCAGCTGGGTGCGAAGGCCGGGCCCGGTGGCTCACGCCTGTAATCCCAGCACTTTGGGAGGTCTAGGTCACATGAGGTCAGGAGTTCAAGACCAGACTGGCCAACATGGTAAAACCCTGTCTCTACTAAAAATACAAAAATTAGCCAGGCCTGGGGACTCATGCCCGTAATCTCAGCACTTTGGGAGGTCGAGGCAGGCAGATCACATGAGGTCAGTAGTTCAAGACCAGCCTGGCCAGCATGGTGAAACACTGTCTCTACTAAAAATACAAAAATTAGCCAGGCGTGGTGGTGGGCGCCTGTAATCCCAGCTACTCGGGGGGCTGAGACAGGAGAATTGCTCAAGCAGAGGTGGTAGTAAGCCGAGGTCGTGCCACTGCACTCCAGCCTGGGTGACAGAGTGAGAAAAAAAAAAAAGGAAGAAGAAGAAGATGATGACAGAGAGGCCAGGCAGGGGGATGGACTGGGAGAGAGGGTACCTGTCAGCAGGAGAAGCGGGTAGAGTGGATCATGAGGCCACGTGGGGCCTGAAGGCCATGTTCGAAGGGTCAGGCTTTCATCTAAGAACAAGGGGAAATGGTAGAAGGAAATTCAGCAGTAAGAAAAGCTGGTTTATCTCTTTATCTGCAGAGGTGCTGGAAAGACCTCAGGGCAGTTTGGACTGGAGCGGTGAGAGTGAGGACTAAGGGAAGACAGAGGCTTTTGGATTCATTTAGAAAATCAACAAGACATGGCAGTTAATTGGATGTTGGGAAGCAGGTAAAGAGGGGGATATGTCTGGAAAAATGCCAAGGTTTACAGTCGGAGTCACTGAAATTCAGGAGACAGTGAGCCAGGCGTGGCTTGGGGCGAGATGATTTTGACAATGAGAAGAGAAAGGTCCCAAGCCCAGCAGCAGTGAAGGCTCCACCTGGGGAGTGCCTGAGCTGTCACCCTGGGAGCTTGTGCCCGTCTCTGTGGGTCCCACTGCACCCTCCATGCCATGAACTTAGTTGCTGACCCGCAGTTCATAGCCAGGCAGGAAGGAACAGAAGCCATAGAGGGCCTGAGGGTGTGGCCAGCCAAGCCCGTGCTGGGATCCGTGTTGGAAATGGAGATGGGATGTATGGGGCAACAAAGGGCTCCTGGTGCGTTACTGAGGCATCCTGGGCTCCCACAGGGGTCACACGTGGGTTTTGTGTGGAAGTGTCCCCCAGGCTTCATGTCCCAGGCTCAGGGCAGAGCCAGCACCAGTGGTTGGGAGGTTCAGGGAGCATTTTCCAACAATCAGCAGCTAAACTGCTGAGCCCACCACCCCCAGCCTGTCCCAGGGGAGGCTGAGGGATTCTGTTAGCATTCGCAAGTGGCACATCCCCGAGGGCAGGAGGCAGCCCCTTTGGCCCCGTGATGTGTGGGTCTGCAGTACCTGGTCAGCCCTGCATCATGGCTGACACACCCTGACATTCCGGAAGGAACTGGTAGGCAACAAGCAAAGCTAAAGTGTGGAGGCTCCGTACCTGAGAGACGCACCTGACAAGGCTGGCCTCGAGCTAGGACCCCCTCGGCACAGCAACACGACCGCTCCCACCTGCCAGCCGGCATTTGAGCCTGGCTGAGAGCCGCAGACAGCCCACCTTGGTGTAGGCTCACTGCCATCCGGCAGACGGGGCCTCCAGCAGGCTGCCCAGAGCCCTCGTGGGTGGCGTGCATGGGTGGGTGAGGAGGCAGGCTCTCCCTCTCAGGCAATCCCTCCCTGTCCTGAGATTGGCTCCGGCGACCATCCCCAGCGTGGGCTGACGCCTCTGCGTCTTTGCCCGGCTGCCTCTCTTCCTCCTTCAGGATTCCTCCCCAGAAACGCGGAAGGGGCCCCACGAGGGCCCACACAGGGCATCTGCAGTCTATTGGGCTCAGCCCAGAGCCAGCAGCACCTTGGAAGTCTGTGGTCATGGTCAGTCCTTCACTCACCTGCTTGGAAAAGCAGCACTGAGCACCCTCGTGGGGTGCCAGGCCTGGGGCAGCCACTGGGGCACCAGGGAAGCAGTACCCATCCCCAGTCCCTGCTCTGCAGACGACCTGGAAAGTGGGATGCATTTGCTAGAGTGAGGGGTCTTTAGCCTAAAGGACACCTTCCGGGCCCCAGTGACGATCCCCATCCCCATCAGCCACCGACCACAGTGCCCAGCTTTTGCGTTGCCACTGTTCTCACACACACGGGGCTGATCTTGTTCACATGCTTGTTTCTGAGCTTATTGTCTGTGGTTGCACACACACCCACACGCAGACAGACACCTCGCCAGCCACACTGTGCCCTGATGTACCCAGGATAAGCCCCCTGTTCAGCCATGCGGTTGTCATGGAACCAACAAATTCCACGTCTGATAAATAACATGAAATGCTGCAGGGTGGATGCCCAAGGTCTGTACCACAGAATTATCGATGACTGAAAATCTGAAAAGATCCAAAATAGCCCACCATGGAGGAATTGCTAGCTGCCTGCAGCTGCATCCACGTCAAAAACACCTTTGTAAAAAGTTGTGCTCACATGAAAATAAATGACAAAGCAGAACGCAGAATCTTTATATTCAGGGTATTATTGTAACGACAAATACAGGTGTTTATGACGTTGGCAATGCTGGGCTGGGGCCACACGCTGCAGCCATTTGGGGGACATCTCAGGAGCTGGGTCCCTGCATTCTTGTCTCAGCTGCGCCCCTCACCTGCCGGGGCTTTGGGGAGCCACGTAGCCTCCTGGAGCCCCCGGGGTCATGCATGAAATAGAAGCATCTGCCCCAGGGTTGCTCTGGAGTGAGGAAGACGCTGCACACAAGGAAATCAGAGGGAGGCCTGGCCCACAGCCCACAGTTAGCTCTTTTATTTTTTAAGACCAAAGAAAAAGTCTAGAAGGAAGTCTTTACCCCTAAAAAAGTAGGTATAGTTGTCTTGCTTGAGTAACTAGATCAGTTATTACTTCCTTTTAACTTTTTTCTGTCTTCCGTAACTTGCACATTAACACTTTCACAATTGGAGGGAAACATATACCTCTGAGAAAGTGAAGTCTTTCCAGGACCAGCTCTCGCCGAAATCCTCCAGGGCCAGGCAGCTGCCCGGGGAGACGGCCGGGCTGCACAGGCAGGGCTGCCAAGCTGAGGGCTCAGAGCCACTCCAGCCTCCCACTTAGTCCTGTGAGAACCCTTCAGGCCTGGGGGCCACGGGAAGAGCAAGCGTCCCTCCTCTTCAGACAAATCCACTTCAAGTCACTTCATCCCCCTCTCTCTGAGAGATGATTGCAGCTGAGAGCGAGCCCTGAGGACGTGCCAGGATCCTCCAACGCCTTCTAGAACAAACACACCACCGGCCTGCCACTGCCAAGCAGCCTCAGAGCCGCAAGGAGGCGGGTGGCTCTGTTACTCCGGCTCTCTGCATTTCTTTTCTCTGTTTAAGCCTAAGAAGATCACCTTCCCCAGACGCTGTTCTAATCACCACTCTTTGGGGGCTACGACAGCCCTCCCAGGTGTTGGGCAAACCATTATCTTCTTGGGATCACCCGGTATGTGGCATCCTTCCTCCCGCCATCCTCTACCCTTGTGGAATCGGTGATGGGAGCTTGATAGCCTCCTGGGTCTGCTAGGAGGCTAGGACTGAAACTCGGTGGCCCATGCTGCCTTGGGCGGCTTTACAAGTGCTGACCTGAAACCTCTGGTGGACCACAGGCGTCCTGGGCAGACGTGGCTGATACGTGTGGTTTGCATGGCGTCCCCTCCAGATCGCACGCTGAGACGTGATCCCCAGTGTTGGAGGTGGGGCCTGCTGGGAGATGTTTGGGTCATGGGGGCGGACCCCTCATGAATGGCTTGTGGCTGTCCTTCTAGGAGTTAGTGGATTTTCACGAGATCTGCTTCTTTACAGTACGTGGCGTTTCTCCCCCAGCTCTTGTTCCTGCCACGTGATGTCCCCACTCCCTCTTTGCCTTCCGCCATGATTATAAGCCTTCCCAGGCCTCCCCGGAATCAGAGGCCAACAGGATGCTTTCTGTACAGCCTGCAGAACCATGAGCCGATTAAAGCTCTTTTCTTACAAATTACCTATTCTCAGGTATTTATTTATAGCAGGGCAAGAATGGCCTAATACAGGGGCCCCTTGGGCAAATGTTTTTAGTGCCTTGTGTTTTAGATGCAATTTCAGACCAGTCACAACATATTTACATCCTTTGTATGTGCCAAGCTTAGAAATGATGCTAGGGCAGTCTTGCAATGCCCAGGGCCCTTCCTTCCAGAAGCTGGAAATCAGATTGGGATGGTTGGGTGGGAGCGTGTCTGAAGAACTCTGCAGGAGGCAGGGAAGGTGCCCACAGGCCCAGCCAGAGTCTCCTCAGGGCTGAAGTCCGCCACACACCTCCGTCAATCCAGAGAATCCGGAGGGTCCCCTCATGCCAGCCCGAGCTGCCCCCACCTCAGCTGGTGAAGCATCTTTCCCCATCACCAGGCTGCAGGCTGCTGAGTGGGGAGGGATGTGGGCCGGTCTGTCTCTCTCCTCGTCCACCCCAGAGAGAGGAGGAGACGGTGGTGGGCTAGGCCTCCAAGAATGATGCCAGAGGAGACGTGGGACCTGGCCGAGATGTTGCAGGGAAAGCAGGACGTCGGCAGACTGGAAGAAGTTGACCAGACCATCCACGGAGGTGAGCAGATTGTCAGCACCTGCCGAGGTGCATCTCCTTCAGGCCTTGGAGCAGACGGTGCAGTGTCCTGGGAGGCCCACGCCCAGTCAGAACCCACGGAGGCCGCAGAGCTGCTCTTCAGCCCTCTCGGGGTCCAGAAAGAAAATGTCTCCGGATTCCATGGCATCCCCACCTAGGCGCACGCCAACCTCCGCCTGCACTTGCTGACTGTGCCTGTCTGCCTGGACGCCGCCCTTTCCATGTGGGCCTTGCAGGAGCCTCTGCACAGGGGAAGAAGCAGGGTCCAGCTTGGTAAGCTGAGCAAGAAAGCAGCAGCGAAGGGGAATGAGCGTCACTGGGAGGGTGACCCTCAAAGCAGAATATGGATTTTTTTTCAAGAATAAAGCTAGACATGCACATGGACACGTGACGCCACCCAGGCAACCGCGCCAAGCCCACATTACAGAAATGCACCCGGGACCCACCCAGAGAAGCACAACACGGAGGGAGGCAGAGGCTCCATGAGGCAGGGAGGGGGCGGGAGCGGCCGGGCAGGGCTCTCCACTTCTACTCATTCACATTGGTATTTTTAATTAAGTAATTAATTTTTTGAGACAAGGTCTCACTTGGTCACCCAGGCTGGAAGGCAACGGTGTGATCATGGCTCTCTGCAGCCTTGATCTCCCAGGCTCAAGCAATCCTCCTGCCTCAGCTCCACAGGTAGCTGGCCCTACAGGAATGCACCACCATACCCGACCAGTTTTTGTATTTTGTGTAGAGACAAGGTTTTGCCACGTTGCCCAGGCTGGTCTCGGCTTCCTGGGCTCAAGTGATCCTCCTGCCTTGGCCTCCCAAAGTGGTGGGATTACAGGCACCGTGCCCAGCCTGTTTATATTTGTAAGACCAAGAGCCTGGAGCAAGCATGGCAGAATGTGTATGTACGTTAGCCCCAAAAAGCAATGCGTGGGATGTGTGCTCATCTTTATTGTGTATTTCTTAAACATCCTTTAACTAAAAAACGCAGAACTTTGTTGGAAGAACAGAGCCTTGGCTGGATGGGAAGGGCTGTGTGTCTTGGGGTCTCCCACCTCCAGCCAACTGTGCACCTGGCCCAGAGTGCACAGGACGGGCTTTGGAGCCCTGGATGATTCTGTCACACACCGGCTGGAATGCTGGATGGCTCATGGGGCCTTTCCCTTCCTCCACGATCCCTTCACCCCAGTGTGGCACCTCAGGGATTTCTGTGGGGTTTTAACATAACTATTTGCACATGAAAGCACTCAGAGAAGGAACCAAAAAGCAAAATAGAATTTCAGCTTTGTACCGTGACCCAGTGCTGACATCTTAGCCTCATCCTTAAGGCTCCTCTCCTCCATCCCTGTCCTCCCTCTCTATGCTGGGGTAAAAGTCTACCTGGGGTGGGACTTGGGTGCACATTGAACCAAGTCCAAATGCTCCCTCTAGCCCCCTCCCCCCATCAAAAGGTGACACCAAAATTACCCACAGCCACAGCCTGCTTCCCTGACACACAACAGGCACTCTGCTCGTGTCCCACGATGAGGGGCTCTTGGCTGAGCAAGTGCCAGGGACGTGCCTGTAGAGAACACAGGGCCACTCCTCTCACCCCGCCTGGGAGTCCTTCTGGGGTGGGCCTGCTGTGAACGCAGCTGGGCCCGAGGTCACGGTGGTTTTTGCCTTGCTCTCCGCATCTCTCTGCTCACCTCTCCCTGCCCTGGATTCATTCTCCAGGATGGCAGCAGCGACTCCAGACTTCCCCCCAGCCCTCGCACCCCGAGAGCCTAGCAGCCCTGGTGGAGACGCAGCATGGGGTGGGTTGTCAAGGACGTCGGCAAGATCTGCGCCAGACCTTGTGGCATGTCCACAGCCGGGAGTCCTCTGGGGGGTCAGTCCTGGGCCCACTGCTGGGGCCAGGAGCAGGGGCCACCCACACGTAAACCCAGAGGCAGAACAGACCCAAGAGTGGGGGAGGGCTGGGCCCAAGAGAAGAATTAGCTGATAGAATCCATGCGTCCACCTCGGGTGTTCACCTGAGAGGTGCCTGGAAGCCCTTTCTTGGGGCTGCAGGAAGCCCAAGTCCAGAGACGAGAGAGGCTGAGTGTGGGCTGCAGGGAGCTGCATGTGTGCGTGCATAGCAGACGAACCCAAAGTCTGGGATGTGGAGGAGGTGAACAAAGGAGGAAAGAGGGGGACACCTCAGGGACCAAGGCCACTGACTGCCCAGGTCCAGACCGCTGGCTGTTTCCGGGAAGCGAGGTTGCTGCCTCCTCTGAGGGACGGTGCCACCTTGCTGAGCCTCTGGCAACTTCCAAGTTCCCACATGGGTGGCCTCCAGCAGCAACAGGGGAGGACAGTGTCTAGCTCTGTGGAGGGAAGGAAACCATTTTCCTTTAGGCTCTCTACCTGGGTGTACCTGGGCTGGCAGGCTGGAGAGAGTGGGGCCTGGCGGGGAAACGGGGGAGAGACCAAGGCTGCGGAACCATCCCGTGCCCAGATACAAAATGGAGGTGTCTCTGTTGCAGACACGTTCCCAACCTTGGACCCAGGCACCAGAGTCAGGCCCAAAGGTGGGCTCTGACTGTCCACACCTTCTCCTGGATTCCCCCAGCAGAGAGCCCTGCGACCTTCATCCTCACATCAGGGACCAGAGAATGTTCCAGGCACACTGGTTGGCTCCCTGTGAGGAGGCCACACCCTGGCTTAGAAAAGCAGAGGCACAGTGACGCCTGGGGACCCAGGGGGACGCGGCTGTGTCTCCTCCGCAAGGGTCCTGGGGGGGGGAGGCAGGAGCCACATGCAGGTGCACAGAGGAGGTGCAGATAAGGTGGACAGGGGAGGTGTGGACAGGGGAGGTGTGGATGGTGTGGACAGGGGAGGTGTGGATGGTGTGGACAGGGGAGGTGTGGATGGGGTGGACAGGGGAGGTGTGGATGGGGTGGACAGGGGAGGTGTGGATGGGGTGGACAGGGGAGGTGTGGATGGGGTGGGGTGGACAGGGGAGGTGTGGATGGGGTGGACAGGGGAGATGTGGATGGGATGGACAGGGGAGGTGTGGATGGGGTGGACAGGGGAGGTGTGGATGGGGTGGACAGGGGAGGTGTGGATGGGGTGGACAGGGGAGATGTGGATGGGATGGACAGGGGAGGTGTGGGATGGACAGGGGAGGTGTGGATGGGATGGACAGGGGAGGTGTGGATGGGATGGACAGGGGAGGTGTGGATGGGATGGACAGGGGAGGTGTGGATGGGATGGACAGGGGAGGTGTGGGATGGACAGGGGAGGTGTGGATGGGATGGACAGGGGAGGTGTGGATGGGATGGACAGGGGAGGTGTGGATGGGATGGACAGGGGAGGTGTGGATGGGATGGACAGGGGAGGTGTGGGATGGACAGGGGAGGTGTGGATGGGATGGACAGGGGAGGTGTGGATGGGATGGACAGGGGAGGTGTGGATGGGGATGGGGTAAACGGGAGGTGTGGACAGGATGGACAGGGGAGGTGTGGATGGGATGGACAGGGGAGGTGTGGATGGGGTGGACAGGGGAGGTGTGGATGGGGTGGACAGGGGAGGTGTGGATGGGGTGGACAGGGGAGGTGTGGATGGGGTGGACAGGGGAGGTGTGGATGGGGTGGACAGGGGAGGTGTGGATGGGGTGGACAGGGGAGGTGTGGATGGGGTGGACAGGGGAGGTGTGGATGGGGTGGACAGGGGAGGTGTGGATGGGGTGGACAGGGGAGGTGTGGATGGGGTGGACAGGGGAGGTGTGGATGGGGTGGACAGGGGAGGTGTGGATGGTGTGGACAGGGGAGGTGTGGATGGGATGGACAGGGGAGGTGTGGATGGGGTGGACAGGGGAGGTGTGGATGGGGTGGACAGGGGAGGTGTGGATGGGGTGGACAGGGGAGATGTGGATGGGGTAAACAGGGGAGGTGTGGATGGGGTAAACAGGGGAGGTGTGGATGGGGTGGACAGGGGAGGTGTGGATGGGATGGGGTACACAGAGGAGGCCGGAGGTCTTCTAACTTTTCCTTCCCTTCAAAGTGGCCTGTCCTAAATTCCCCCTCAGAAAGTAGCAAGAAGGTGCAACTTTAGTGGAGCAAAGGGGCAAGTGTCCAGGGGACGTGCCTCCTAGGAGGTGCCCAGGTCAGCCTCACTTTCCTTCCATCAGACACCTGCCAGCAGGTCACCTGCCCCTGGTCCCTCAGGACCCCCACAGGTGAAGGAGGAGCAACATTGCTCAGCCCCTTCTAGGAGTCAGAGCAACCGGAAGTGACCACCTGCTCCCGCCCTCCCATGGAATTTTCCCAGCAGCACTGGGAAGGAGGCATCGTGTCTCCAGTTTTCACGTGGGGAGACTGGGCCCAGTGAGGCAGACTGGCCATGAGCCCTTCTCCCATGTGTCTTGACATCCCAGCCATGTTGGCTCACCGTGAAGAAAGAAGGCCTGGTGCGGGAGGTGAGAGAGGGGCTGTAGGGGGGACCTGCCCACCTGGCCCACTGGTGCAGGAGGTAAGGGGGCCTGTAGGAGGTGAGAGGGGCTGTAGGGGGGGCCTGCCCACCTCGCCCCACTCTCTGCTTGCTGGGCCGCTGTAGACAAGTGACTTGGCCACTCTGGCCTCTCCCATCTGTCAAATGAGGAAATGAGCAGGGGTGATCTAGACTTCCTATCCCTGGAAGACACATGCAGGACCCAGAGCACAGAAACTGTTCTGTCCTTCCAGATGCTCCAGAGCTCCCAGGACCCTGATCCCACCACCCTGCGGTCTGTCCTTCCAGATGTCCCAGAGCTCCCAGGACCTTGATCCCACCACCCTGCGGTCTGTCCTTCCAGATGCTCCAGAACTCCCAGGACCCTGATCCCACCACCCTGCGGTCCGTCCTTCCAGATGCTCCAGAGCTCCTGGAACCCCCAATCCCGCCACCCTGTGGTCTGTCCTTCCTTCACCTCTGGACATCAGCTTGCTGGAGCCATTCCCTGTGGCTATGCCGGGAGCCCTAAGACAGGTTGGGGGCCCTGCTGTGCAGCTCACCCTCTGGGGGCCCTTCCACCTTCTGAAAGACCATAAGGTCCCTGGGTCTCAGTTCTGCCACCTCAGATGGGAACGGCAGCCCCACTTTGCTGCCTCCTGGGGCCGTGGAGCCTGGATTTCACACTCAGGGGACCTCACTTTCAGGGCCTTCCCCCTGCTCTGTCTTGGGGCACACACCCAGTCCTCTGCCCTGTCACTCATGATCATGTGAGTCCACTGTGCAGATGCTGGGAAAGTGCAAAGGTCATGGCATCTGTGCTGGGTCCCCCAGGAGGGTGGGTGTGAGCCCAGGGCCACAGTTGTAAGCCCTCCAGCATGGCTCTGCCACCTCTGTATTGCTGCGGGAATGTGGAGTGGAACGAGCCATGACACCCGCTTTCTGCCATTTCACCTGCATTGTACTGGAAGGACAGGCATGAGCTGAGAGCCAGAGCGATGCCAGGATTGGATGCCCGCCGTGGAGAGGCCGAACTTCCTGTGGGGCAGGCTGGCCTCACCCAATTCCAAGCATCCTGGGGCCAGCCTGGCTGACAGCGCTGGCATTTAGATTCAGAACATGCAGCATCTGTGCTTTCTCCCGACCGACCCAGCACTGGGCAGGGACAGCCGGCCACACACTGGAAGCTAATGTTTGAAGTGACAACATAGGCGACATCACAGACGCAGAGGGCCGCATCCAGGACCCGACAGGCACAGGGCACTGGGTGCTAGGCCCAAGGGGAGCAAGATTCGGGGACGGGTGGGACGGTATCACACGACCTCTGCCCACAGGTTCTGAGATACTTCCAGCCAGCCCAGGAAAAAGGAGGGCACTCCTGTGCTTTCACAGGGAGAAAACCCTCTTCCCAGGGTGGCTCCCTCTTCTAGAAAGTCACTTCAAGAGAAGCTGACCTGCTGTGGGCTTTTTACAGCCATGGCTCAGGCAGCCCTTTTGAGGATAAATGGTTAAGAGCTTTATTTTTCCATAAATTAGCAAGAGAGAAAAACCCATAAAATTTGTCAGTAGGCTTCAGAATTGTGCTATTTTCAAACAGTACACATCGGGGCGTGCTTAGAACCATATGGTATCTCGGTGCCGCTAACTCAGACAGCCTGTGCCACAGGACACTGAGTGCACAGGGGCTAACGGTCAAGTGTTGACTGCCCTGCCTGGCGCCCTGGGGGTTGCGACCCTCATTGTGATAAGACAGTTAGAAGATTAAAGCAGATCTTGTGCCGTGAGTGTGAAATCTGTGCCAGGCCCTGGGTGAAGGTTAGCCCAGGGAGGCTAAGGATCTGGACCCAGGTCACACGTCTAAGAAGTAGCAGTGAGATCCAGCCCTCGGCTCTCCTGCGGACACTGCAGCGGTATTTACTGTGAGTGTTGAGGACCCTTCGTCATGCTGGTGTGGGCAGCTGGTGCTGGCTGGATACGCCTGGAGTCCGGTGAGGTCAGTGGCTGAGAGTATCCCTGAAGATCAGGGGACAGAGACCAGGCATCTGACAACCACATATCTGCAACCCCAAGGGACGAGCACATACCCATTTCAGGAATGGGTAAACTGAGGCCCATGGGGCACGGACTGTACTCACTAAGCACCTTTTTTGTCCCAGACCATCTGCCAGGGGCCTGCTTCCCACAGCAAGCCTCTGAGATGGGGAGTATCATTCCCATGTTATAATTCAGGATTACTGAGGCTCAGAGAGGTTAGGACACCTGCCCAGAGTCACCCAGCAGGCAGGCAGCGGCCCGGTGGCTTCAAAGCCCTGCATTCCAGCAGGCCAGCCCAGGGGGCACTACTCAGACCCTTGGGCCATGGCTTCACCGTAGGTCCGTGTCCTCCTGCCTCACAAGAGGGCAAGCTTCCATTCCTGGACGAGCTTCCAATTTTATAGAGTGTCCCAAGCTCCTGAACGCAGACTCCGAGCAAAGGAACGCAGGGCACCCAGAACACCTCGTGCCTGAGGACTATGAGCCGAGCTGACAGCAGGGACTGGTATTTCCCAGCTCCCACTCCAGGTGTGAGAGGGAGAAAGGGAGGAAAGGGGAGGGAGGAGGGAGGGAAAAGGAAAGCGGAGGAGGGATAAGGGTGGTGGGAGGAGTCAGGGCCCTAGGGCTGAGGAGCCATCCTGCAGACCTGGATCCTGTACCCCTTTCAGAGCCTGGTCAGCCTCTGCAGCTGGCACGTGGGGTCCACCCCAGCCCAGGAATCTACACCGAAGGCATCCTGTGCCTCTCGATAGCCCCTCTGACATTTCAGCTTCAGGCCATGTGGCGCTGGGACTCCCTCCTCAGGAAGGCCTGGAGAAGCCTTTGGTTCCCTCCTGAGCTTGGGGCCACGCCAAAACCACCCATGTCAAGGCAGCCCACGCGCAGACCGAGGGTGGGTGGCGGGTGGGATGGTGCCGGCAACTTGCAGCGGCTCTGCCACTGCGGGACTCCTGTGGTTCTCCCAGGCCTCCTTCCTCGCCTGACCACTGTCTGGAGTGACCCTCATCAAGATGTGGCGTGACCTCCTCTCCTCCGTCCAATCAAACCCACGGCCTCCCCCTAGCCACAAAGGTACCAAGCAGGGTCGGTGGGTGGAGAGTCAGGGTGAGGGGCGGCGTGGCGCCCATCGCGGAGCCCGGAGGCCCTGGACCTGTGTCTGCGGGTGAAATGAGCAAGCCTGGCTTAGAACTTCACAGTGGAATTGGAAACGATGTTTCCTCTCCAGTGAATTCTAAAATAAACACTGTGCAGCCGGCGCATTTCCTGTGCCCTGCTTCTCTGTACAGCCGCGATTCACTTATGATCTTGTCGGTTATAAATTGCAGCCTGCATTTCTCATATCAAAATGCACAGCTAGTGATATTTAACTCTAAAGAAATATATCCTCCGGCGACGAATACGGTCAGAAATTACTCACTGAATTTAACCAAGGAGAGAACGATGCCGTAGAGATGTACAGCATAAATTCACAAATGTGGGACAATGGCCACCGTTTATTAACATTTTATCTCCTCCTGGAAACGTTTGACCTTGCTTCAGCGGTTTTATTGGGAGCAAGATCTCTAGAAGCTCCCATTTCCCCTCTTTCCAAAAGCAGCCCGAGCTGTTCAAAGTAGTAAATACCTTTCAAGTTGTCATTTCCTGATGTTTTCTTTAACCTGGGAGAGGAAAAAAAAAATTGTGGGGAGAAAAGGTTTCCCCCAAAATAGTGCCTTTGGAACTTGTCATGGAAATTCAGGTCGTTGAAACCTGCTCAAGTTCATAAAAGGAAATGAAAGCCATTTAACCATGGGGGGCTGAGGTTTCTGATGAAGGCACTGGACTCAGGAGTATTGCGTATTGGAGAGGGAAGTGGGGGGCCTGTACCTGGCAGGCGTAATCAAATTAAACCCATTCATTCACTCGCACACTGAGCACCCATTTGGCGCAACCAAATTAAACCCATTCAGTCGCACACTGAGCACATACCCTGCTGTAGGCCTTGGGCGGGATGTCAAACTGAAAAACATACAAAAGGGACAGAACCAGCTCCTGGCCTCGGGGAGCCGGCAGTCTAGGGTCTAGACATCCAGAGGAACAGCCAGAAAACAGGAAATAAACACAAGACTTACAAAGGCTTGCGAAGGGCTGCAGGGTCTAGAGGAGGGGGCGTGTCTCTCCTCTTAATCCACACCTACTAGGAGCTCTGTCTGCGTCTCCTTTAATCCACACCTACCGGGCCCTGTCAGTGTCTCTGACCTTCCTGCTTCACTCTGAGGTCTGGAAGCCTCTGACCAGGGTCTGCAGTCAGGACAGGTGAGTGCAAGCTGTGCAGAAAGGTGGCCAAGGCAGCTAGGGAGGCCAGGGGACCACGTGCCTGGGGCCCAATGTCACACCTCATCCTTGAAGCTCAGATAGGTGAAGACGAGGAAACACTTGACCACCATCATCTGTCTCCCATGAGCTGAGTAGGAGGCGAGATGCTGCACAATTGCAGCCCACGGGTGCTTTCCCGAGATGCACTAGAGTGAAGGGGTTAACCGGCCCTTCCTCTATGCATCTTACTGTATTTTTGCAAATATAATGTATGTTTATGATAAAGAATAAAGCTATCCCAAAGTGCAAAGAAGAAAACAAATCACCCCCAACTTCTACCACCTGGAAATAACATCATTATGTAAAAAAAAAAAAAATTCTACATCTCTCTTGATAGACAGAGAGAGAGGGAGAGAGAGAGAAGTGGAGATAGGGATGCATACACACAGAGATAAATAATATAAATGATTATGTAAAACAGGGATGTCTAATCTTTTGGCTTCACTGGACCACATTAGAACAAGAAGAATTGTCTTGGGCCACACATAAAATACACAAACAATGATGACAGCTGATTAGTTAAAGAAAAACATCACAAAAAAGATCTCATAATGTTTTAAGAAAGTTTAAGAATTTGTGTTGGGCTGCATGCAAAGCCATCCTGGGCCACATGCAGCCTACAGGTCACAGGTTGGACAAGTGTGGTGTAAAATAAGATGGTGTCATACGTGATGCCTGCAAAAAAAAATTGGTTAATAAAGGGATGCAAACCAACGGCGGGACTCTAGGCTGGGAGTAGCTCAGCACACATGCACCAAAGAAGGCCTTGCTCGTGTATCTCTGCCCAGGCCCTAAAGACTCCAAAAAATCAGTTTTAGTGGTGTAAGGGGATGCAATAGAGAAGGACCCAGCGACCCCTGCCATCTTCTCTTCTCACAAGCACTCCAGCCCCAACCCCACCCACTTTACCCTTCTTTACCTGGATTCTGGCCATGCCATTTCCACCACCTGAGAACTGCCCTCAGGTGACCCCTGCAGCAGCTCTCCCTGAGTCCTGCTGCATATGCCAAAGGGCAACCCTCAGAAATAATTCCCAGAAGAGCCGGGTTCAAGTCCTGGCTCTGCCCTGGGTTATCTGTGAACGCTTGAGCAGGTCACTGGCCTTCCTGGAACTCAGAGTCCTACTCCCTGGAATGAGGAGATACTCCTGAGATTCTTCCCAGCCTCAACGAACATAAGTTTGTGATCCTTTGGGAGCCCCAGCTCACTCTGGGAGCCCCATCCTGCATGACTCTGCCTGGCATTGCAATTCCTGCATGAGTACTTCATTGCGTTGCAATTCCTGCATGACTGCCCCATTGAGTTATGATTCCCATGTGACTGCACCTGGCGTTGCAATTCCCACATGAGTGCCCCATTGTATTGCGGCTCCTGTGTGACTGCACCTCACATTGCAATTCCTGTGTGAGCACTCCCATTGCATTGCAGTTACTGTGTGACTGTGCCTGGCATTGCAATTCCTGCATGAGTGTCCCATTGCGTTGCAGTTCTTGAGTGACTATGCCTCACGTTGCAATTCCTTCTGCATGTGCCTCACTGCTAGCACTCCCAGAGTTCCTGACAGAGTCTCACACACAGTAGGTGCTGGATAGTTCCAATGAGATTCTTAGACACACGTGAAGCAAAAATGTGTAAGCTCCCTAGGAGTAGGGTCTCTGCAAAGTTCCCCAATTCATCAGCAGTGTTTGGGCTGCAGGATCTGCAGCATTAAATAGGTTTAGGAACTATTCCATGGACAGGTGAGCAAATAGATGAAGGAAGGGATGAATAAATGAAAGAATGAATGAATGATTGGACCGTTTTCTTCTACAGATAAAACAAGAGGAATTTAATTCCTTCAGCAGCCAGGGCATAGCTCTGGGGAGGAAGAGGTCCTCTCCAGCCAGTGCAAATGGAGCCCAGCCCATTGTCCTGGGGGAGGGAGGCCACAGGTGCTCCAGGGCAGGACCCTTCTAAGCTGGTACAGTTCACCTGGGAGGGGCGAGGGTGAGGATCAGCAACAGCTTGCTCCCAAAGATCTGCTGAGCACCCTCCTGCTGCAGCCCACCACCGCGCCCGGCTGGGAGCAGCCACCATCCACCACGCACGGCCCAGTAATGGCTCATGAATCAAACTAAGCAACTCAATGTGAAGCTAATGACAAAATCTGGAGGCAAATCCACCTTTCTGGTGCCATCTAAGTGGATGCTGTGGATGGGAGCAGATGGAAGAATGACATATTTGTGGATTCCAACCACCATCTGGTCACAATTGATGGCCCATCTGACAGCAGGTCATTATTGTTTTTCTAGCATCATTAAAGACACGCTATTTATCTCTGTGCACCATTTCTGGGTTTGACGTGGAGACCTTCGGAGATTCCAACCTCTTCTCTCCGGTGACCTATAACTCACCGCATCCTTTGGCTTCCCCGGATGTGTTCCCGAGGTCTCTTGAGCTGACGCAGCTCTCAGTTTAGCTGACTGATTAATTCAACTCCCCCTTCCTCTCCCGGCTTTGCGGCCTTGCAGGGTGCCTGCAAAGCGATCGTTGGCCATTGGCCCTCCTTTGTTAGGTTTAACTCTGCAAACTTCCAAAAGACCCCAGCTTTCATGCTGCACTTAATGCTGTTTCTGCCAAGTGAATCCTGTCTTTTTGACTTTAAATTTTACTGGGTGGGAAAGGACAACTTTGGTCTAGTTTACAGAGAGCTGGCTCTTTGACTCGGACTGTGGTTGGGCCAATGACCCAGATTCGGTTCTGGCTTTAGCAACCATATTCATTGTAGGGGGAAGGAGTTTCCAGAAAAAAAAGGAGGCGTTCCTGTCAAAAAAAGGGAGAAGGAAATCATTCAAACCGTCTGTTAAAAGGCATAAACACTGGGCTCATGTGAAAAGGGAAAGGGAATATGTTATTTTTAAGAAAACTATTTAAGTGTAAAAAATACATTTTTTCCCTAATTGCAGATAAAACCATAATTTTAGAGAGAGGGGATTACACATACAAAATATCTCAGTTGTATAATTTTAGTAATAGATATGGTGTTTAGATGTATCGTTGGATGGCTCTTTTATCATGTATTAGGAGTTCCAGGTCTGAGCAGCACATATGAGTTGAAACAGAAAGAAATGGTTTCGCTTCAAAGACAGCCCCGAACAAAAGCCAGCTCTGATCAATGAAGTGGCCCAGGAAGTAGCCACATCGACCCTAGCTGAACTCATGGCTGGGGTGTCCCGGGACACATTTCATTGTTGTTGTTGTAATTGTGATAAAAATATACATAATACATAGTTGATCATTTTAACCAGTTTTTAAGTGTGCAGACCAATGATATGAAGTATATTCACATTTTTGTGCAGCCATCACCATCAACCATCTCCAGAAATGTTCACATCTCGCAAAACTGAAACTCTGGACTCTTTAAACACTATCTCTCCGTTCCTCCTCCCCCAGGGCCCTGGTAACCAGCCACCATTCTACTTTCCACGAGTTTGACTCTTCTAGGAACCTCACAGGAGTGGAGTCATACGGCATGGTCCTTTCGTGCCTGGCTTATGTCACTCAGCGTAACGTCTTCAAGATTAACCCATTCTGTAGCATGTGTCAGAATTTCCTCCCTTTTCAGAGCTGCATCATATTCCACCATGTAAATGGACACGTATCATGTATCCACTCGGGCACTGGTGGATTCTCAACTGCCTCCACCTTTTGGCTGCTGTGAATAATGCTGCTACGAAAACATGGGGGTACAAATATATTTTTGAGTCACTGTTTTCCATTTCTTAAACTATATACCCCAAATTGGAATGGCTGGATCATATGGTAACTCCATGGCCAATTTTTTGAGGAACTTCTGTCATTTTCTTCATAGCAGCTGCACAGTTCAGCATATTCCTATCGGCAACGCACAAGGGCTTCTATTTCCCGGGGGTATGTTATTTTATGATTCAGTTAAGCAAAGCAGAGTCCACCAGGGACACCAGGAGGCCGCCCTGCAAAGCCACTTGGAGCACCAAATAACCAGGTGGGCAGCTGAGAGCCAATCCCAAAGCATCTGTGGAATGGGGGCTGTGGAAATAGCATTGACATCAGAGCTGAACCTTGCTCTCTCTAAACCCATGATCTGTGGCCACTCTCTGAGCCCCAATTCTGCAAAAGAGGATAACCCCGCCCGTTTCACTCACTCAGTCCACAGATCATCTGAGGTTGCCTCTCCCACCCTTCCTCCCACGTTGCAGAGTGCCATGTCCTTCCCACCTCCGATCCTCTGCTCCCCTTTGTGTAGGCTTCCCTGCCCTGGAGCCCAGAGAGAGAAGGGAGCTGTGTCGGCAGCCCCAGCCTCGTCCCCTCGCTCACGCACAAGGACCCTGGCACGGGTGCGCCCACCAGTCACCTCATCTGAGCTGAGCGGTGGCCACAGTGAATGCAAGCCCCGCCCAGCCGTCTGGCTGCTAGTGCAAGGCTCTGCAGGGGACACACACAGAGCTCTCTGCAAATGGTCTGTTGGCCTGGAGCAGGCAGGATGCCCACCCGGCTGATTGGGACTTGTTCGTTTTTCCGGTACATGCAGCTCCCTCGCCCACGGCCGGAGGCAGCCAGCTTTCCGCAGGTTGTAGTTCACTGACTAATTGGCAGGAGCAGACGGGGCCGGGGTAATGGGGCCTCTGAAAGCGAGTCTAGTCCAGCCTCGATGAATACCACCTTCTGCTGTCTTCGCCGAGCCCTGAAAAGCCCTTGTTTCCGGCAGATTCCATATTGTCTGTGCTCCTGGTCCACATGGCAGAGCAGGCAGCCTCTGCTCTGTGCGCTCTGGAACAAATGGTTGACCCGCACCTCTTGGAAGCCGAAGCGGAACAGGTGGCCCGATCATTGGGGGGCAGGCTGTGCAGGGTACCCAGGAGGTGGTCCTAGGGTCTTGGCAGGCCCATGCCCTCCTCCAGCATGGAGCCCATGGGCAGCTGGCATCCAGCCCATCGGTAGCAACCTTGGCAGACAGACGTGCTGAACTGGGGTCCAGGAGGGGCAGGCCCGGAGCTTCAGGCTGGGCCTGCTCTCTGCAGGAGCCTGGATCCAACTTTAATCAGAGAAGACTGATGGTCCAAGGTGGGCTTTTGTCACCAGTCAGTCAGACAGGACAAGGAGTGCTCATGCCCAGCCCGGCTGCGAGGACAGGCCACAGGGAAGTGCAACAGGCTCAGCAGCTCCTGAGCACCAGCTCTGTAGCCACCCATCTGACAGGTGCCCTGGAAGGCTGAGCTGCCACCCTGGCTATGGCCTTGCAGCACTGCAGCTGGCGTGTGGCTTGGGGGACCCTGGGTCAAGGTCACTCAAATTGGTCTATGGAAGGCACAGTGGGCCTGCTCCACATCAGACCCGAGGGATGCTCCTTGAAGAGCTGGAAGGATGGAGGCCAAAGTCTGAGAAGGAGGCTGTAACCACTGAGAAAGGGAGCAGGTGCAGGCAGCTCTGGTCGGGGGGGATATGGGGGAAAGGGCTCAATGTTAGGCCTTCGGCATGATGCAGGCTCTCTCTGGGGCAGGGCGGGGCAGTGGCACAGCATATAACCACACCATCGGGCCCAGTGATGGCACAGAGTATGTGGACAGACGCCACCCTTCAAGGGCGCTCACAGCCCTCCACTCTGCTGAGCCCGGCCTCAGATCCAGGACACCTGAGCACACAAAGCAGGCACCAGCATAAGTCGATCGGAGTGTGTCATGGTAGTAACAGGGCTGGCTCTGGGACAGGACAAAATTGGAGCCTGTGGGAGAGAGGGTGGCACAGCCCAGGCAGGGACAAGGGCTCCACCAGGTCAGCCGGAGCTTCAGCCTGAACAGGGGTAAGGGCTCCACCAGGTCAGCTAGGGCTTGCTTCTTGGGGTGGAACACCAGGAGGGACCCACAACAGAGTGTGCAGAGCTGTGGCTCCCTGGGCTGCAGGTGCAGGACCAAGCAGGTCCTGCCTGTCCCCAGCACCCAGGACAAAGGCAGGCAGCCAGGCGGGAGGCTGATGGACTTTGGGGGCCCTGAGAAAGGCAGCCTGGATGGGTACTCCAGGCATCCTGGCACCCAGCCCTGCTTGAGCTCCACACCCTTCTGCTGCGAGACGCTCTGCACCCCAAATGCGCTGCCCCACTGCTCGGTGTTTTCATTTTTTCCTCCGCAGAGTGAGGATATATCCAGCAAGATTGTCCTGAGGCTTAAAACAGATAAGTAAAAGTGCTTTGGAAATTGTGAGCTACCCTCTCTGAATGTCAGACAATATTATTTTTGAATCAGCTTCAAGAGATCACTTGAAGGGAAAGTATTGGAAAATTGATTTTTTTTTTCTCCCATTGGTTTAACAGAATGGTTCCCCTGCCTTGATCTCGCTGTGCCATTGTCCTTGACTTTGGGGGCTGCCTTCCCCTTGGGACTGAGTGGTCTGTGTCTGGAGCCCCTACTTGGTCCTAGCAGAGCTGACATTGTAGATAAATGGCAGGTGAATGACAATGAATAGAAGGAGGAAGAAAGCCCAGGGGTGGAAGGTGGCAGGTGTGGGAACATTCCAGAAACCTCTGCCCCTCTGTGTCCATTCCCTAACAACTCCCAAGTGCTCCATCAGGCCCAGTTCTTCCTGATTCAGTTCCCCAGGTTCCTTGAACAGAGTTGTCTCCCCAGAGCCCCTCTGGCTTCTCCAAAAGATGAGGGAACTCTTTGACATCGTAGAACATCCCAGGTCCAAAGCGGACCTGAAGGTCACCTAAGCCAACCTCCTGCCTGGCAAGGACCCCCCTTGGAGAACCCTGGCTGATGACTGTGCCCCATAGCCCAGGGACTCAGAACCTCTCCAGCCCTACCGATACCCAGAGGGTACCAGGGTTTGGAATCTCCCACGCCTTGGTCCTGGCCCATGTTCTGGATTCTCTCAAGACACACGACATTCCAATGAAATGAGGACCACTCTTGCTTTCCCTACAGGCTTGCTTTGCTTGCTTTTCCTTCCCTTCCTTCCTTCCTTCCTTCCTTCCTTCCTTCCTTCTTTCCTTCCTTCCTTCCTTAATGAAATAGCCACAGTTCCTTTAGCCTTTCCTCCCAGGTCACTTCGTTCTTCTTCCTTTTTTAGACTGTGGTAAAATACATGTAACGTAAAATGTAATATCCTAAGCATTTGAAGTGGACAGTTCAGTGGCATGAATTATGGTCACGTTACTGCACACCATCACCACCCTCCATCTCCAGAACCTTTCATCTTCCCAAAATGAAACTGTCCCCATTAAACTCTCACTCCCTACACCCTCTCTAGCTCCCGGCACCCAGCTTTCCACTTTCCATCCCTGTGGACTGACTAGCTACCTCCTCTAAGCGGAAATCACAGGATGTGTCCTTCTGTGACTGCCTTATTCCACTTAGCACAGTGTCCTCAGGGTTCAGCCACGCTGTGCCATGCAGCATCCTTCTTAAGGCTGGATAATTTCCCATCCTATGGAGAAAGCAGTGTTCATCCATCCATCCATCTGTCAAGGGACACCTGGGCTGCCTCTACCTTTTGGCTGTTATGGATAAGGCTGCTGTGAACAGGGGTGCACACACGTCTCTTCCAGCCCCAGTTCTCAGTTCTGTGGGCAGACACCCAGCAGTGGGGTTGCAGGGTCACATGGGGCCCTTGTTTGTGCTTTTAGCCCGGGTACCTCCAGTCCGAAGAAGGCCTCTCTGGCCCCAGGTCAGCCTAGATGTCTCCCCCGGCAGCCCCATGCCTGGCTCTGCTCCTCCCTTCTTCCTCCCCCTCCAGCAGAGCCTCCTGCACTCTGCCTGAGCCCCCGGGTCCTCCCTGTCCTCTTCATGCTCAGCCCCCAGCCAAGTGCTGAGCGGGGGTCAGGAACGTCTTTGAAAAAAGCCAGGTAAGCCACGTACCCCCAGCCGTCTCAACACTTCTCTCCTCTGGACAAGCCCCAGCTGCAGGGTGGCCCTCTGCAACCCACGCCCAGCTCTCCTGCACGGCCCGGTGCTGCCTGCACAGACTGTTCCTGCGGGAACCACCACCACCCCAGCCATTTGTTATCTCACAAACCAGTGGGTCTAACTTCAAGAATGTGAGGCCACCAAATGGGGGGCCAGTGTCCTGGAGGCTCACGTCCAAGCTCTGAGTCAGAGGGACCTGGGTTCAATCTGGTGCCCTTCACACAGAGCTCCGCAGCCCAGTCCAGCCCAATAAAGGGGCCTCCAAGAAAGTCGGGGGGGCCATGAATCCTGCCACCTTTACCGCCCCCAGAGCCCGGGGAGCAGAGCCGCCTTCCCAGCAGCCGGGCGACTGAGATCAGGGCCTGCCTTACCCTGGGCTGCAGGGCGGGTCATGTCTGCAGCGCTGCCTGTCAACCCCGTCCCATGGTGGGGTCCCATGTGGGGTCTTGGCAGGGAGGAGCAGCGAGAAGCAGGGAGGACCCTGACCCCTGCAGGCTACCCATGAAGCTGAACCCCCATGCTCAGCTCCTTCCATCATGGGCAGGAGCCAAGAGAACCCTCCCCATGGGACATGCCTCACCCAGCACCCAGGATGGGAGCCCTCCCCACGGAGTTCACTCCGCAGCCTGATAGAGGTATGCGCAGCTTCCAGGGCTGAGATTCAGGTGCCCGCTCTTCACTCTCTCTCCTCCACCATGGATGGAAAAGATGCCTTCGATGGGGGGTCTGAGGGCCCCATGGAGGAAGCCGGCTGTGACGGGGCCAATCCCTGACTCTGCAGAGGGGTGCCTGGGCCCATTCCCATCCCCGACCATCTCCCTCGGGGTCTCCCCGGGCTGTGTCCACACCCTCAGGGAAGCTGGTGGGGGTGGCCAGGCCAGGGTGCTCTGGGGCAAGGGAAGCCTGGGCAGTATCGTCCCTGTGTTTATCGGACACTCGAAGCCCCACATTGGGCCCAGCTGCTGTGTGAGGCTGCACTCCTCCCAGTGACAAGGCTGCTGTCCATTCGTTCTTAATGTGCTCGTAATGGGGCTTGAAATGAACACGGCCTGGTTATTTATTTTTCCTTTTTGGTTCCTGGACACCATCCACGGTGCAGGCTGTCCAGGGACGGGCGTGGGGAATATGATGGACACGTTCAAAGCCAGATGCTCCCAGTCTTCCACCTGCCCACTCGCCCTGCCCACCTCAAACCCATCCCAGCTGAGGCAGAGGGCAAGACCCAAGCCCCAGCCCGGAGACACTCCCCACTTACACAGCACAGCACAGCACAACACAGCACAACACAACCCAGCACAGCATGGCACAACACAACACAGCACCGCACGGCACGGGGAGGCAGGAGAAGCTAGTGATCCACGGGCGGGGAGTTTTGGCCTGGAAAGGTGAGCACATCCTGGAGGGGAGGGTGGTGACGGCTACCCAGGGTGAATGTGCTTAGTGTCACTCAACTGTATACCTAATGATTAACACGGTAAGTTTCATGGTTATGCATATTTTACCACAACAAG
This sequence comes from Macaca fascicularis, assembly GCF_037993035.2. NCBI lineage: Eukaryota > Metazoa > Chordata > Mammalia > Primates > Cercopithecidae > Macaca > Macaca fascicularis. Next base: position 3,271,345 of record NC_088384.1, on the reverse strand, counting down.
AAATGTTTTTAAAAGCTCGCTGTTGACTTCCCAGCGTCACCATCAACCTCTAGGCAACTCCAGGTCTTAGGACTCCCTTCTAGCATCAGAAACACCCTCTCCTTCCCTCCACTCCTGGAGACTTCTCCTATCCTCCCAAGCCCAGCCCTGATGCCATCTCCTCTACCAGCCTGCCTAGGACTCCCAGGGAGGACAACACAGACAGCCCAGCCCGGCTCTGCCAGGGAGCAGAGTCAGGAGGGAAACCTCAGGGGCCTAGGAGGATCAGGACAGGCCAGCCCAGAGCTGGCTCCATTTGCATTTGCATCTGGTCCCTCCATGGGTGTGGTGGAGGGCAGAGGAGCCTAACAACCCCTAGGGACCATCCCTGTCCCCCAGATCATGCTGTTTCTGCTCCCCAAACCCAGACTCAGAGGCAGGTCCGGGGGTGCTGGATGGAGGCCGTCGGCACCAGGCAAGCCACAGACAAGTCAGCATTGTGGACCCCCGAAGATGAAACCGGCGATCCATGAAGAACTGCAAAGCCCCGACGCAGGCTCCCGCTGCTTCTAGGAGCCTGGAGCCCAGTGTGGGGCTCTGCAAATGTGTTCTCGCCCAGAACAAGTTTTAAAGACCTGAGCCTGAAGCCATCGAGTTTTCTTTCCTCTCCTCCTCCCCAGGGGTTCAGCCTGCAGACAATTCCATGCTGGTGCACTCTGTATTAAACAAACATTATTCCTCACAATGGCTTCTCACAGCTGGGCCACTTCAGGCCACGCAGGGGAAGAACTCAGCCTGTAAGTCCTGGAAAGAATGCAAAGCAGTGATTTGTTCTTTTTCCAGACCCCACACACAACAAGCTATACATAAATGCAGAAAGTGATGCTCATAAATTCTTTATGCTATTTACTTAGAGCCTGTGCTTATTAAACTGGTTGGCTTCCAAAAACTCCTTGTAGATTTCTCTCTCAAAAAAGTAAGTTTTATTTCTCCAACCCACTATGAATTAAAAATGGGTCTTTGATACACTCAGCAGATTTTACCCCATCCGTTAGGCTTATGTAAGAAGTAGAAATAGCCGATATTCAACAGCAGTGCGGACACACACACACACTTTTTGCAATTGTATAAGTTGAACAAATTCTTAGGTGGGACTTCTCCATGTTCTCTCTTCTTTTCTTTCTTTGCTGTTTCACTCTCTTTGGGATTCTTGCACACTGGGGTGAGCAGGCAGTGAGAGAATCTCTCTTTTATGAAAATGGCTCTCAAGTTCTCCACACCCACTCCTACCTGGATTCACACTGCATCTCAACATGCCCTGGAAGAGACACTGAAAATGGACGCCAACACGGACTTTCTTGGTTGGGAAACTGCGATCCAGCTTGGGTCATGGCTTGCCCAGTTCACAGAGCCCAGGGCAGCTGAGTCTGCTCAGAGCCGGGGTACTGACTCCAGGTCTCTGCACTGAGCTTACAGGTTCTGGCCCCAAAGGGTGAAGTGTCCTGGGATAATGGAGACTTAAGTAGGTCGGTCCCAGGGTCCAGGTGTCTGGGTACCCATGAGTCCCAGGGCCTGGGTGTCTGGGAGGGCAAGGGAGTCCCAGGGCCTGGGTGTCTGGGTACCCATGAGTCCTAGGGCCCGGGTGTCTGGGGGGCAGCTGTGAGTCCCAGGGCCTGGGTGTCTGGGTGTCTGTGCTCATGAGCGAAGTACCCAGAACATGGGGTGTCATTTCATTGCCTTTCTGCTTTTTGTTTCAATTGTGTCTCTGTTTTTAGGTGAAGCTTCCAGGAATCCTAACTCTAGGGTCATCTTATAACCAGGGTCAGTTATAGAACTTGCCAGACCAGTGGAAAATGCAAACACAATTCTCCATGTTTAAAAAGCAACAACAACAAAAAACAAAACAAAACAAAAAAAAAACGCTGACAGAGATCGTAAACTATAAATCTTTTTCTTCTAAAATATTATGTTTCTTCTAAAATGTAATAGAGAGATAATAGTGACATGAAAGTAAGAGAAGAAACTTTTAAATTGCAAAATAATATTTTGAAGTTATTGTATGTAAGATAATGATATGTTATTAATATAATGTCTTGTTTGTCATAAATTTTTCTGACTACAGATTTGTTTATTAGATTGTCAAATGCGTATTTTCAGCAACTTCATTTTTCATCAATATAATTAAAAACAATGTCAGTTACTTGTGGTAAATACAAGATTGCAAATAACTTTTTGATAGTTTTTACTTTTGAGAATCATTTTATGCTGATGCATCAGTTCCTGGGGTTATTTACAATATTTATCTGCCATGAAAACATTGGGATACATTTATGATAAACTATTTCAAAATATAAATTTTAGTGCATCTATAGCTGATCATCCTTGTGGAATGATTTTTCTAAAAAGATTTAACTCTTCATACAAATCACTTTTGTGTAATTTTAAAATTAATTCCAAGTATAAACTTATATAATGGCAGTTTAACATTTTTTCTGACATTTCTTGTAACTTGTGGAGTTACACAAGAAATCAAAAGTGGCTTCATGTTTTGTGAATAATTCAAATGTTTGCTTTTGAATTCTAATTTTATATCTTTACTGTGGGAAAAAATTAATTTTAAAATTGTCTTGTTTATTAATAATTGGATCATCTGAAGCATCCTATGAAAATAGTGTTCTTTTCCACCAGATGCAATGATTTTTAAACATGGTTTATATTTCTAAGCCTGTATTTGCTTCGCAATGTTGCAGCAGTTCTCAAGACTGAGGATTCTAAATTCTTTGATGAGTCCAGACAACTCTCTGATATACTTTATTGCAATGTCCTTGTGTGCATTTTCATTTTGTAACAATTGACTGACAAAGCTGACTGCTGAGTGCCATTCCTGTGCTAGACTTGAGCAGGAATCTTGCTACTTATGCAGATGGCTCCAGGGATGGGGATTCGTGTTGGCCTCCATGACAGGTCTCAGTGCTGACCCATGTGGACCCCTTCATCTCTCCCAGGGCTGTGACCACTGCCACCACTGCTTCCGCAGCTGCCACCTTCACAGCAGCCATCCTGCTGCCAGCCCAGCTGTGGGTCTCCAGGACCTCAGAAGCCTGGCTGCAAGGAGATGTGCACACACTCAGCATCTGCCCTGCAGCCTGCAGCAACCACAGACCGGAACCCACACAGTGCATGCTGCTACCCTGTGTATCTCCATCAGACCTCACTTCAGAAACTTCAAGTCAAAAATGAAACTATTGAGCACCTCCTGTCTGCCAGAGTTGGGACCTGGAATATCATGGGTCAGAGTCACAGGATCCCTACACCCTCAGAGCACATGGCCCAGCAGGAAGGCCTCCAGGGCTGTTGGGGCTGTGGGGCACAGCGGGGTGCCTAATCCTGCTGCCGGGGATGTCAGGGAGGAGACTGGAAAGCTCTTGAAACCTGGAAAAACATTTGCTGTTTTCATCTATAGAATATCTGCCCCTGGTATCAGAAGAGCCATTACTATTTGTTCTAGGGGCAAGTAAATGTGTCATTTTTCTGTTTCTTGATTTTTTTTTATTTTCTAAAATATTTTAGCTTTATTACATGAATTAACTCCACTTTAGCTTCTTCTACACCCACGTTCACTTTATTACCATCTTGGGAACACTCAAAAGTGATAATGGACGCTGGGGCATTGAGACCAGTATCTGGGAAGTAAAATTAAAATGTAAGCATCTGATTCTGGGAAGTAAACGGAGATGATAATTCCATACTCTGTTAATTACCAAGTATTTGACCTTGAGCAAATGATCTTATGCTTACAGGCTGAAGTCTAGGAAAGAGCTTCCAAGCAGAGGTGGCTGGATGCCAGGATTCAATGAAACCATTGAATATCCATATCCAACCATTGAATATCCATATCCAGCCATTGAATATCCATATCCAACCATTGAATATCCATATCCAGCCATTGAACATATCCAGCAGTTGCATATCCATATCCAGCAGTTGAATATCCATATCTAACTGTTGAATATCCATATCCAGTTGTTGAATATCCATATCCAGCCATTGAATATCCATATCCAGCCATTGAATATCCATATCAACCACCAATTATGTATGTTCTGGGAACATCCACAGCAGCAGTGATAGTTGTTGAATTCTTGCCAGGTGTCATTCGTGAGAATTTCATGTTGACTTTGCAATAAGGCTGTGGGGTGGGTACTAATGTCTCCTTTATGCAGATGAGATCATTGACTCATACATTAATTAAGCAACTGGACCAAAATCAGGAGGCAGATTTGAGACCCAGCCCCACCCAGTTCTGTCTGACCCTACAATCTGGGCTTCCTCACACCACAAGATATTCCAATGCAAGGAGCAAGATGACTAGCCTATAAGGGTTTCCCCTAAATGGCTAAGTCACTGTGTGTGTTTGCTAGGACTGTCATAAGAAAACACCAGAGACTGGGTGACTTAGCAACAGGACTTTATTGTCTCACAGTTCTGGAGGCTGGACATCCAAGGTCAGGGTACTAGCAGGGTTAGTTTCCCAAGGCCTCTCTCCTTGCCTTGTAGATGGCTGCCCTGTCACTGTGTCTTCACCAGCTATTTTTCTGTACACATTCACCCCCCAGTGTCTCTCCCCATTTAAATAAAGATCCCAGTCATATTAGCTAGGGTTCTACCTTTATAGCCTCATTTTAACTTAATTACTCCTTTAAAAACCTTATCTCCAAATAGAGCCACATTCTGCTGTAGTGGGAATGGGGATTTCAACATATGACTTTTGAGGACCACCATTCAGCCCCTAACAGTCACCACCTTAGTGGGTAGAATGTTGGCCTCCAAAAAGACATGTCCATAAAATTATATCTGGAAACTGTGAATGTGACCTTGTTTGAAAAAGGGGTCTTTGAAAATGTAATAAGGTTAAGGATCTCAAGATGAGATCATCCTGGATTAGTCACGTGGGCCCTAAATCCAATGACAAGTGTCTTTATGAGACACAAAAAGGAGAAAAACAGAAAGGAGAGGAGAAGACTCGGAAAGAAGATGACTATGTGAAGATGGAGGCCAAGGCTGGGGAGATGCGGCTGTGAGCCAAGGACTGCAGGAGCTACCAGGAGCTGGAAGAGGCAGGAAGGACCCTTCCCTGGAGCCTCCGGAGGGAGCATGGCCAGGCCGATACCTTGACTTCACACTTCTGGCCTCCCAGACTGAGAGATAATAGATGTCTGTTATTCATAGCCACTCCATTTTTTGGCCGTTTATCACAGAAGCCACAAAACATGAAAAAGCCACCTTACCATGACTCACAAATGTCACATTCTGCAAGGAATCAGACTTGGGATGAGAGGCAGCACCCATTTAAGAAAGCTGATGTTGGAAAGCATGCCCATCTCAAGGAAGGCACAGCCCCTCCATGGGTCTAATGCTGTCTTGAGCATGACCCTCTTTTTAAACAGACCCAGCCCCCACCTTGACCTTCACCTGCCAGCAAACGAAGGCAGGTGTTCTCTGGACACGTCTCTGAGAGTCAACCCCCATCTCCTTACCCGCAGATATCCATGCATCTGAGCTCTCACTTCCCTTGCAGGTAATTTTTCTGTCCCTTCCTTGATGGGGTTCATCTCTTGTTTTCCTAGAGATAAAATAGCTTGAGTTTCCTCTTCAGGATTTTGTATTCAGCTATTAAATAATTTTGCAGAAACCTTCTGCCACGCTGCCATGGAGTGACCAAGGTTGGGTTTAATACGACGGAACACTGTCTTTGAGCAGAGAGATTGGATTTGGCATCATTGCTGTGTCTGCCAGAGATTTTGAAAACAGATTTCTCTTTGGATCAAAGACCAAGTAGATGGTGGGTCATAAGAATTAAGTAGAAATGAGTGGCCAGTCCCCACGTAGAACTCTTCAAAGGGAAACTGCATCTAGTTCACCTGAGGCTAAAGGCACTTAGCTGGTGGGCTGCTAAAACCTGAGAACGGGGCTGCCTCTGGTACTAACAAAGTTTATACATTTAAATTGCTGTAAACCAAAGCCAGGTAAATACTGTGGAAACAACCTCTATTTTAGTGACCTTCACTGTAAATCCTTTTGCAAAGCAGATAATGACCTCTCTAATACAGTAGCCCCCATTTGTCTGCAGAAAACAAATTCCAAGACCCCCAGTAGATGCCTGAGACCACAGATGGTAAGGAACCCTATAGACACTATATTTTTTTTCTTGTATATACACACCTATGATATAGTTTAATTTATCTTATTGTACTGTTCTCGCCTATTTTGGGGCCGAAGTTAAGCACGGGTAACTGAAACTGCAGAAAGTGAAACCACAGATAAAAAGGGAGCAGAGGCCGGGCACAGTGGCTCACATCCATAATTCCAGCACTTCGGGAAGCCAAGGCGGGTGGATCACCTGAGGTCAGGAGTTCGATACCAGCCTGACCAACATGGCAAAATCCTGTCTCTACTAAAAATACAAAAATTAGCCAGGTGTGGTGGCACACGCCTGTAATCCCAGCTACTCAGGAGGCTGAGACAGGAGAATCGCTTGAACCCAGGAGGCAGAGGATGCAGTGAACTGAGATGGAGCCACTGCACTCCAGCCTGGTCAACAGAGCAAGACTCCATCTCAGAAAAAAAAAAAAAAGGGAGCAATATATCTCTACTTGCAAGATTAGGCTTTCATACTTGGGCTTGGATTTAAATGTGGAAGAAGGCTCTGAATGAGGTCTGCAGGGCAGGCAGTGTATGCTGAGGAACTGCCATCCTTCGCTGCACTGCTCATTTGCGCTGCTCAGAATAACTGGGTATTCTCCCAGTAATACCGCCAGGAGAATCCTCAGTCAAAATCACAGCCTTTTTCTCCTCTCACCTTTACATTACAGAAAGTCTCTGCTTTCTCCATGTTCAACCCAGTTGCAGCTGAGCATCCATTTGGATTGAAAGTCAGCCTGGGTAATTATCCTCTAAACAGAATCTCGGGGTCACCTGGGGCCTGCCCACCCTCCCCTCTTCTTCCCAGGAAGGCTGCTCACCCTGGAAGATGGCCTCCCCGACACCACCTTCTGGCTTCGTTCCAGTGACTTCGGGCCCCACAGATGAAGCCCCTCCAGATCCTGGTTGCTTGGACTTTTCCGCCCCTCTCCTCCTCCACAATTGCCTTCGCTCCATCCAACCACAGGTGTACTTCTCCAGGTGCAAACATCAATTACAGCCGGACCTCCCCAGCACAACCTCCTGTCTCTCCAGCTTAGTCCCCAGCTGAGCCCTGCACCACCTCAGTTCTCACACCTGTCTCACCAATGCACACCTGGACTGAGGGGCCACCTGCCCACCTGCTCCTCACTAACTGGTCCCTTTCTGGCTTGAAATCCACCGAACTTCCTCCCAGTTGCTAGAAGCAAGTCACTGAGATGCAGGGGACCCTCAACTGATCAACCCTTTCTCCCTCTGTCCAACACACCTGGCCAAAGCCCAGTTCCAAGGGAGCCTGCCCTGGCTTATTGCTGCAAAACCCAAACTCGTTGCTCTCTCCTGTGCACACTTGCTCACTTCTAGAATATTCTTTCACCCCTTTTCCCTTTAGCTAATCTTCGTGTTCAAATTTTGGCTTAAGTATCACATTCTCAAAAACACCTTCAGTGATCACCCCCACACAAGTATGCATACACTAATGCATGCATACACACATACACACACACATGCATGTACATGTCCACTCATAGGCACACACATGCACGTATTCACATATATGTTATATATACAGACAGACAGTCACACATAGATGTGCATACAGGCATGCACACATATCTGGGGAAACCAGCCCTCCATGTCACACCTTCAGGGTGCTATTGTCTGTTTACTGTGGGGTTACCTGATTTCTTGCCCATGAACCTATAAAGTCCCTGGGAGAGCCTCCTTCTGCCCTGTCCCAGCTCTAGGCAGTGTGTGCTCAGCTCGTGTTCGGGAGGTGCACAAGCGGACCCCTGTGTGACAGCACTATCTTGGAAGTAGATGTTCCAGTCCCAGTCAAGCCATCAGATGATAACAGCCCCAGTAAACACATGAGTGCAACTCCCTGAGAGATTCCAGGTGAGAACTGCTCAGCCAAGCTCTTCCAGAATTTCTGGCTAGCAGAAGCCATGGAAAAGCAAATAATTATTGTTAGTTTAAGCTGACAGTTGTTGGTTGACTTGTTATATTTGATAACTGGAAGAGCATCTGTGGTTTCTCAACAAAGAAGGTACCTTAGAAGGAGCAAGTGGAAAATGGGAAGGAAACATCTGGAGAGGGAATAAGCATTATCCCAACATCCTCTGTGTTTTAGTTCCTCTGAATCTTGTGGGACTACCATTCAGCCTATTGAGAGCCAAAAGTGACCATCAAGACATTCTTACCACCACTGTCCTAAGTGCACTCCTCTAATCCGAACTTATGTCTTTTGATAGCCCCCTAAAGCTGCTGGTAGACAGTCTGGATTTTGTCTCCCAAAAGCCCTGCAATGTCTCAGAAGAGTATTGAATTAAATCCATGCAAAACCCACCCAAAGCTGAAAATGCAACTCATAGATGATTTCCCATCTGTAGTGGGCAGCTTCTGAGATGGCTCTCAGGAATCCATGGAATTCATTCTCCCACCTTTATGAGTTGGGCTGAAGCTATTAGCTGGATTCTACCCAGTAAAATACGCCAAAAGTGATAGGATATCACTTATGATATTAGGCTGCAAAAGGACTGCAGCTTCCATCTTGGGACTGTCTGTTGCTCTCATCTGCTTGCTCTGAGCTGCTGTGATCTGAGCCACTCTATGGAGAGGCCCATGTGGCAAGAAATGAGGGAGATTTAGCAAACAATTGATGAAGAATTGAGGTTCACAGTTCAGCTGCCCATGAAGAGCTCAATCCTGCCAGCAGCCACCTGTGAGTCTGACAGCACATTGTTTCCCATTCAAGCTTTCGGATGAAACAGCAGCCACAATAGGAGGCTTAGTTGCGACTTCATCAGGGATCACAAGCTGGAGGATTTAGCCAAGTGCACAGGAATTTCTGACTCACAGAGACTGAGATAACAAGGGCTTATTGTTTAAGCTGCTAAAGTGTGAGACAACGTGTTATTAGGCTTCGGAGAGCTAATATCTTCTTTATGTCATCCAATACAACCCATCAGTGGTTCTGCAATGAAATGAAAGGTAATATGAAAATATTTTAAGAGTAAAATGGGAAACAGGGAATCGTAGTAATGCTCCATAATAAAAGGCCAAAAACATAGCAAGGCACTAACTACATAGGAATATTAACCCTCCACTATTACCAGCATCCTAGGGGGAGAATTAAATCCTGAAGATTAAATCTCCTTGCAAGTAAAAGTTCAAAGACATTAGCGCCCAAAGGGATCCGAGTCCCTTTGCTCATGTTAATAAACGATCAAAAATTCATCATCTCCAATGCCTTTTTCTGTTCATTCTTAACCAGATTGCTCCTTGAGGCCAGGTCAGAAGTGGGCTCTGTCCACCACTGGCTCAGTCCTGAGGCCACTTCTCATGCAGAAGTGGCACTGGCTCAGTACAGTGACTCCAAAGCTTAATGTTAAAGACTCCTGGGTGTTATGGGGCAGAGAGTAGAACACAACCCTGGCCTAAAACTCCTTGGGCTTGGAAAACAAGCCAAGCTCTGCTCCTTGAAGCAATGATCCCAGGCACAATGACCTTTCCAGAGCCCAAGACTCAGTGTTTCCAAAGTCTCTGGACTTGGAAGATCTGAGAAAAGGAAAACTTCTGGGCTTTGGGTAAACTCCTCTGGGCTTGGCTTTCAGGCTCTTTCAGTCAGTCAATGCCTGTGGCTCACGTGATGACCTGAGGTCACACACTTAGAGGAAGAAATCCCTGAGCAAGACGTCCATTCTGAGCACACCGTCTCTAACGCAAGGACACACGCCAGCCTGCAAAGCTCCTAAGCACCGCATCCTCTCTGCGCAGTTGGGCACTGAGCAGAATCTTTGCCACAGCATAGCAGCCATTCCCCCCCATCTCTCTGGCTATTTCCATCACCCCTTGCTGTGGACTTTCTAAGGCCAAAGGACCTGCCTTCCAAGGGCGCCTCGTCCTCACTCTATATTAAGCGAACTGGAGAACACGCTCTGGGCTTGGGGGAGTAGCCTGTGGATCTCCTCGAATCCAGGATAAGAATCTGCATGACCCCTGGCTCTGTGTGAAAAATGGAGCCTGGAGGGTCTGGCCCAGCGCCGTCTACCAGGCCTGCACCAAAATCACACCTGGATTCTCTGCGGGTTCTCACACACACCCCAAACCCAGCTGCTCGGCCCCTGAAAGGGACAAATGCCGTTGTTCTGCCTACTCGGGCTGAATAATCCTGAAAAAGTTCTTTCTCTACAATTAGATCCTTGCCCCACCTGCCTACCCAGGCTTCTGAAGCCCACCAGCACATGGCTGGGAACCCCCTCTGGCTCCATGAGCACCTGAGCCATGGCCACTACCTGTGAGGCTCTCCCTCCCCCACAGCCGGGCCCAGGGCTCTCTGCCAGGACCCTGTCTTCCTAAAAGTGAAACCTTGCATTCTATAGGCAGATGCCCACCTATGAGCCAGGCCAGCTCGGCCACCGTGACCTGATAAGGTAAAAACCCGAATGCTCAGGTCCTGGCCAACCAGGCATCACAAGACCCCTCCCTCCTGCCTTCCCCGTGCCAGAAGCCGTAGTAGTCAATGCTGTATTATTTTTCTAGACATAATTTCCTAGGAATTAAATTCCAGGGCACTGGATTTTGGGGTGTCTGGGCTCACATCTGCAGATTTTCAGGTCTCCTGTCCCTTCGAAATGTAGCACATGGCCTGGCGGATGGAGAAGACACGTCCTTTGCTGCTGGTGCATCTGAGGGATGGGAAGAGAGGAGATGGCTGAGGGCAAGGGGGCACCTTCCTCACCTGGAGTCCGGATGGAGTGGACCAGCCTGGCCAGAAGCAGACGCTCTGCAGCAGGACACACAGGCAGAGCCGTCCCCAGAGGAGCAGTGCCAGGCAAGCCCTGAGCTCAGCTCACCCGAGGAGGAGGGAAGCAGCGGAACTGCCAGGCGCCCTCCTCCGGAGTCCCCAGTCTCCCTACACCTGCCTGCCCTGCAGGGAGACGCCATGGAGGGCGGGGCCCAGCTGCCCCACACTAAGGGGAACTGGAGTGGGAGGCGGCGTTCCCAGATCACAGCAAGGCGGGAAGGAAGATGCAAACCCCACTATGTGACCATCCAGGGACTCGCTACCGCTGATGACGTGTGTGCCTGAGCCTCTGAAATCTAACTTCCCTCCTCTCTTACACACACCACACACCATACATACCACACACTTCACACCACACATACACACCACACACACCACACACAAGCCACACACCACAAACACGACATGCACACATCACACATCACACACACAAACACAGACACCACACACCACACACACAACACATACAAACACACACACCACACACCACATGCATACACCACACACACCACATACACACCACACACAACCGCACACCACACACAACACACATATCACGCATCACACACACCAAACACACACCACATATATACCACACACAACCACACACCACACACAGACACACACCATGCACCACATACACACCACACACACACCATACACCACACACACAATATGCACCCCCCCACACACAATCACCACACACCATACACCCCCACAAACACCATACACATACACACACCACACATGCCACACACACCATACACACACTATTCACCACACACCACACAAGATACCACATACACCACACACACACCACACATACCACATACATGCAAACACACACCACACACAAGCCACACACCACACACCACAAACACCACACATACACATCACACACCACACACAAACACACACACACCACACACACAACACATACAAACACACAAACCATACACACCACACACCACACACAACACACATCACACACACCAAACACACCACATATATACCACACACAACCACACACAAACACACACTGCACACCACATACACACCACATACCACACACACACACCATACACCACACACACAGACCATACACCACACACACACCATGCACCACACACACACACACCATACACCACACACACGGACCATACACACACACACACATGCACCACACACACACCACACATCGTACACTCCCCACACACACACCATACACACACACACACACCATACACACACACACTACACATGCCACACACACCATCCATCCACACACACTATTCACCACACACCACACATGCACACCAGACACACAAACACACACACCACACATCACATATACACCACACACACAAACACACCACACACAATACACCCCCCCACATACCACGCAGACACACACACATACACACCACCACCACACATGTGACATACACACACCACTCACTCCACCATACACACACACACACCACCACCTACAACCACTTTTATTGAGGTTAAAGAGTCCAGCATTTCCCACGGAGGAAGCACATCCTTTCCCCTCCACAGTCACACATTCTGCACGCGTGTTCCATGCTGCCATGTGGACGTCTGAGTGGAGGGACAGAGGCTCTTCCCGGCGGCGCTGCCACTCCAGCAGGAGAGGCTGACCCTGACCCTGAAACCCTCACAGGCGCCTGGTGCCAGCAGAGGCTGGGGTTGTCCTCATTGCTGTACCAAGGGTGCCAGGGAGGGAGGGTGGGCCGGCCTGTGCAACCTCGGAGCCAGGGACAGAGTCTGGTCCTTCCCTGTGACTCCTGTCTCCTTAACCATAGCCCAGTGTCCACCCACAGAGGGCCGAACAGCCACAGGGCCTCCAGGCCTGGCCGGAGCTTGGCGAACTCTACTACATCTGGAGAAGGGGCTGCGGCTTGCCGTGGCCTGGACTTAGCCCTTACCGGGCCGGGCGCCATGGACCCTGTCTGCCCCCCAACGCTGCCCTGAACCCACCACCTCCCACCTCCAATGACTCCTCCCCACACAGCTCACCCCGATCCGCCTCCCTGCAGCCTTGCTCTGCTTCCCCTTTTAGCCTCTCCCCCACCTCCAGCCATCCTTGCCACGCCCAGCCTCCCATGGGTGACAGGTGACGTGCGTGATGGATGGGAAGCAGTGCACACGCCACACCTTAGCTCTGCAGAGGATCCGGCTCCATCGCTTCCAGCGCCTCCACCTGCTCCTGCTGAAATCGCAGCTCCGGGCCTTTCCCGTCTCTGTGGGGTAGACAAACCTGGGGCTGCTCTGCAAGGGCCCAGGAGCTCCGGCACAGAGCCTCGGGTGTGCTGCAAGGACAACAGCGTGAGAGGCTGCAGCAGACGGGACAGGTAGCACTGGGCACCTCCTTCCTGACACCACAGCTCCCTGGTCAAGGTTTGGCAGGGCGCTGATTCCCCCATGCACTCCTGGATGCTCACACCCCTCTGGGAGGAGAGTGGCGGCTCCCAGGCCTCCCGGGTGGCCCTTCATGGGAGGGGCAGCAGGAAGCGTTCGTTGCATCAGAATCTCCAAGGGACCAGGGCTTGATGTTCCCAGAGGCAGGCACAGTGGAGGCTGAACAGAAGCCGGGTCTCGGCCTGGAAGAGACCGAGACAGCCAGAGGTGTCAGGAGATAAGAGTACAGTGGCGGTGGCAGCGCCCAGGGTCCAGGGGCAGGCACGGAAACGGGGTGCCACCACGAGCCGGCTCCTCCTCAACCCCGGGTCTCTCCCAGGATGCTGTCCCTCCCCATCTCCCATGTCTTTTCCATGGCTGGACCAAGCCCTTCACCCTTTCACGTTCACTTGGGGCCACCTCTCCCAGGGACCCTGGCCCGTCAGATGGTCCCATCTTTGCTGGGTGCCCGGGGATCGTGCTATCTCTGCACCGGTACCCGTGCACCCTTGGCTTGTCTGTCCCTCCCTCTGACACACGACCCCCAGGGGCCAGGGCAGCAGACAGTCAGAGCTCGTTCTGTGCCTGTGGGTGGAATAAATCAACCCAGGTGTGGGTGACGCGTTCCTGGTGCCGCCTTAGGAGGCCGCGACTGGCTCCTCACAGGAAGGCACAGGCACAGGAGAAGCCAATACAGGCCCCACCTCCCGGGGGCAGGGGCTCCTTTCTCCCACCTGTGGGCTGACGCCGCCCGCCCGGCCTGTGGTCTCATCCGTGGCCTCCTGGGGAAATGGCAGCCCCTCTTAGAGCGGCAAAGGGATTAAATGTGTCTCCATCGGTCAGAGAAGGCAACTGAGTCTCAGGGGAGACCTCCTTCAAGGTTATCCACGATGTGGCCGAGTGGGTAAAAACTGCGCCCACCTACCCAGCGCTCTGCCCTCGCCTCCCAGGCCGGCACCAGCCCTTGCCAGTCCAGCTCTGAGCAGGCCCAGGGCTGAGCCGGGCTGGGATGGAATCCAAGGTCCCATCCTGCATGTGTCTCCTCGGCAATGGGGGCTGTGTCCCCGGGACCCTGACCTCAGGCTCTGTTCTCTCCCTAGAAGTCACCTTCACCAAAGATGTCCCCAAAAGGTCATGGTTGCCCTTGGTAACTGATCACGCATGTGTCACCCATTCGTGTATTTAACCCTTTGCTGGAGGTTGCCAGATTTTCAGTGGTTGTGCCTTCTGGGGCCACAGTTCCCGACTGTTTGCTCATCATGGAGATGGAAGGCCGCTGAGCCCTCCCCGCAGGATGCAGGGATGTGGAGGCCCCCACCCTCGCCACCCTGTGCCTCTGTCAGCTGAAGGAAAGAGGAGACACAGTGTGGCTTTCTGTCCCTCGAGGGGAACAACCGAGGCTGCCTCCCAGGGTGGGGTGCTGGGCTGTGAGGGTCTCCCGGCTGCGCTGGTGTCCTTTTGGAGGGTCGTTTGGGAGACTGAACATGTGGTTGGGAGTCCTAGCTCCAGGTCTCAGCTCCGCAGTGGAGCGCGGGCCTAGAGCAGGCCTTCCCTTTCTCCCCTGCAGCTGGAGGTTCCTGTAGGATCAGGGCGGCTGCCCACTCCTTCTCACCCTTGTGAGTCCCCTGCCCCTGCGCTGAGCTGCAGTGCCCAGGCAAAGGGCCTGCAGGTGTGTGGCTCCGAGGCAGGGACTGTGCAAGTGTCAGGACAGGTGCGTCCCTCCAGAAGCCTGCAGGCTGAGAGGAACCACATGGGCACTTAGCAGGAGGCTAACAGATGCCTGCGCCCCCAGATCTGGGCCCTCCATGCAGGAGGCCCCAGAACAGAATCAACCCCTCCACTCCCAGCGTCTGACACCTTGACATGTGTCTCCCTGGCAGGGTGCACACCTCAGCTGGGCCCTGTGGCAGGTGAACCCCTGGAGAGAAAGAAACGGGACTCATTCAACACAGACCCAGCCTTAGACCCAGGAAGCCTGTAGGGGTTGGGGAGGTACAAAAGCAGCCCCATAGGTCCCTGTGTCCCCACTGTGGGGTGGAGACGCGGCCAGTGGTGACTGGTTCCAAGGCTGGCCTGAAGGTCAACTGGGTAAGGCCTGATCCATACTTCCAAGTACCTGCTGGGGCAGCCAGAGCAAATTCCGTGGACCAGCTGGCTTCAGGAGCGGAAGTCACCATCTCATTGTCCTGGAGGCCAGAGGCTCAAGAGCCAGGTGCCTGCTGGGGCGGCTCCTCCTGGGCCTCTCTCCTTGGCCTGCAGACGCCACCTTCTCCCTGTCCTCACAGGCCCTTCTTCTTGGGTATCTGTGTCCTCTTCTTCTCTCCTTACAAGGACCTTTCCATATGGGATCAGGGCCCCTGTAATGGCCTCATGGAACCTTAATCATCTGTTTGAAGATTCTGTCTCCAATGACAGTCCCATGCTGAGGTCCTGAGGGTTAGGGCTTCAACATGTGAATGTGGAGGGCACAACTCACCTGTGACAGGTGGGAAGGGCAGCCTCCGAGGACTGAGGACATCTAAGAGGAAATGCCCAGGACAGCTGTCCTGTCCTCACTAGAGCTGAGAACAGCAGGTGAGGGGCTACAGGGCCCACCAGGGGTCTCCTGTGTGCATCCCCCCCAGGGAGGGCCGATGGTGAGGCAGCTCTTTACCGGTCCCCGGGCACATCCACTGTGGGGCAAGGTCAATCCCTGAATGGATTTCTTTTCTACAAGCCAACTCTTCACAAAGCTGGATTAAAAATTAGATCACCCGCCTAAGCCCAGAGCACTCGAAAACACCTCTCTGACCTGCTTGACTGTGGATGGGCAGGAAGGTGGCACCGTGGATGGGCAGGAAGGTGGCACCGTGGATGGGCAGGAAGGTGGCACCGTGGATGGGCAGGAAGGTGGCACCGTGGATGGGCAGGAAGGTGGCACTGTGGATGGGCAGGAAGGTGGCACTGTGGATGGGCAGGAAGGTGGCACTGTGGATGGGCAGGAAGGCGGCATTTTTGGATTTGGTTTTGTTTGTTCCTATTGACTCTGAGTTGTTGGTTGGGTGGGGGTGGGATGAGGGCTCAGGACCAGGAATGGCTTGGAGGAAAATCGGTCCCTTCCGTGGGGGCAGGGGGCTCCATGGGCCAAGGCTGTGGAGGCAGGGAGACCATTCACAGCAGGGCCCAGGGCAGCAGGCTCCAGCCTCTCAGAGTCTCAAAGTCTGTCAGTGGAACAGGATATCAGCTGGGTGGAAGGAGGGCCTGGATATCATCAGCTCTGGATAAAGATTCCTCCTCCTTCTCACTTTTCCCCAGCAGGAAAAGTGCTCGCTCTACCCACTTGGTGACCCATCCCCAGGGCCTCTCTGCATGGCTGATATGGGCTTCCACGGTCTCCACGGTCTCTCCGCGTGGCTGACGGGCTTCCACACAGCGTGGTCTCCACGGTCTCTCCGCGTGGCTGACGGGCTTCCACACAGCGTGGTCTCTACGGTCTCTCCGCGTGGCTGACGGGCTTCCACGGTCTCCACGGTCTCTCCGCGTGGCTGACGGGCTTCCACACAGCGTGGTCTCCACGGTCTCTCCGCGTGGCTGACGGGCTTCCACGGTCTCCACGGTCTCTCCGCGTGGCTGACGGGCTTCCACACAGCGTGGTCTCCACGGTCTCTCCGCGTGGCTGACGGGCTTCCACACAGCGTGGTCTCCACGGTCTCTCCGCGTGGCTGACGGGCTTCCACACAGCGTGGTCTCCACGGTCTCTCTGCGTGGCTGACGGGCTTCCACACAGCGTGGCAGTTCTGAGCCCGGCTTCTTCCACAGAAGCTGTTTCTCCAGGGTGAGTCCCAAGGGACACCCTGGAAAAGGCAATGCCAGGACCTTGAAGCCCCAGGGTGACACGTCTACCTCATCCTATTGGTAAAACAAGACTGAGGCTAGCAGGGTCCACAGGGAGCGGGGAAATTGGCTTCACCCCTCCCAAGGGAAACACCGGTGCCTCGGGCTCGGGGTGGGTGGGAGGAATCGATGGTGGTCCTCTTACAGGCGGTCCCTCCACGAGCTGCTTCCACCTTCTGTGTGGTCAGTGCGTATTAATTAGCATTAAATGTCACGGCAACTGAGCATGAAGTTACCTTTATCTCTCTTATGACAGAGGAGGAAATGGAGCTCACAGAAGCTTGGCATCCAGCCCAAGACCACTCACCTGTTAATAACCTCCCCACGACAGGAGCCCTCACCAGTCCGACCCCCAAACTCCAGCTCGAGATCACTCACCTGTCAATAACCTGTCAATAACCTCCCCACGACAGGAGCCCTCACCAGTCCGACCCCAAAACTCCAGCCCGAGACCTCCCACCTGTCAATAACCTCGCCATGACAGGAGCCCTCACCAGTCCAACCCCAAACCCAAGCGTCTGTACAATCATATTTCCATTGAGGATACAGCAGTTGATCTGTTTTGAAGATTTTGACCCCTGGCATGGATTTCTGAGATAGGGTCTGAGATTCAGGTTGGAAGTCTCTGAATGAGCCTGCCATTTTGTAAAATGATAGGAAATTTCCAGTAGACATTCCTTCTGTGTATGTTGAGCTTGTGGATGGAACTGGGTGGCAGGCTGTGGTTGTAAGGACATGTGACCAGATTGGCTGAGGGTAGGAGGGTACAGTATTGATTGCAATTGTGAACATGTAGAATTTTCTGGGTGAAAGCGACTTGGAAGATGGTCTAATCCAACATCATCATCTTACAAGTGAGGAATGTGAAGTCTGAGTTTCCCAAACCCATCTGAAATGAGAACACATACAGACACACACACAGACACACACAGAGACATGCACGCACACGCACACACACACAGACCACGGACACACAAGATGCACACAGACATACACACATGCACACACACAGATACACAGATGCAATATAGACAGACACACACAGACACAGACACACACACAGACATGCACAGACACACACAGATACACATAGACATGTAAAAACACAAAGACATACATGCTCACACAGACATGACATACACACAGACACATACAGATGCACACAGACACAGACATGCAAAAACGCACAAACACACACAGACATAGACAGACACATGCACACACATAGACACATGGACACAGACACACGAAAACACACAGACTCACAAAGACACACATGGACAGACATACATAGAGACATACAGACACACATTGACATACACAGACACACATATACACAGACACACACACAAAAAAGACACACCCACATACACAGATACACATGGACAGACACACACATGCATATAAAGACATAGACACACATGCACACATTATCCAGACACACATAGCCACATAGACACACAGACACACACATGCATACATGCAGACACACACACAAACACACATAGCTCCTAGACATACACACACAGCCACACAGACACACAGACGCACACATGCATACCTGCAGACACACACAGACACACATAGCCCCTAGACACACACACACAGACACATACACACAGACACACACACACAGACACACATAACCCCTAGACACGCACACATATACACATATGCATACATACATACAGACAGACACACACACACACACGCAGCTCTTGGGGCTGCTGTGTGTTGCCTCCTTCATTTCCGCAGGTCACACTGGACCTACCTGAGGAACCTCTGGGTCCCTGTCACCGGCCCTGCCACCACCCTTTCCTCAAGCCCACCCCAGGTCCCGTCCTTGATTCACCCAACTTCAGCCTCCAGCCTCCTCAGATAGTCACCGGAAGTGGCAGAGCCGCCCAAACGCCGTGTTTTGGAGCCCTCTGTTCTCTGAGCACTTTTCTCCCCCATGGAAGAAGCAGACAGAGCTGCTCTCGCTTATTTTTTGGTGCTGAGATAATGAAATGCAGGGGCCCACAGCACTGGACAAAGCGGAGGAGGATGTCCCGGCCCTGCTCAGAGCAGCCTTTCCTTCTCACGTGTGAGCCTGGGCAAATCCATCCGGGTTCCTGTGTACACATGTGCACATGCAGACACACACATAGACACACACGACACACACAGACACACACCAACACTCAGACACATACACAGATACACACACTGACACACAGGCACACACACACAGACACACACAGACACATATGCACACACTGACACACAGGCACACACACACAGAGACACACACACTGACACACAGTCTCAGGGATGCTGAGCCAGGTGCTGGGTTTGCTCACAGACTTCCTTCCACCATGGCTTCTGACACATGGAGGTGGCCATGAGGATGGGGGAGGCTGTGGGGACAGAAGCACAGCCAGCCTGGCCCAGGCAGCCCAGACCTCACAGGGCTCTGGTGCTTTATTCCCAGGTGGGCGGCTCCAGCCCCTCCACCCTCTCGGGTCGGCAGGCTCTGTCCCACTGGGCACTGCCTTGACCTCCCTGGCACCCAGGCAGCCCCTAGGCAGGCCTGGCTAGGCACTGGCATGGGGCTTAGCTCGCACCAGGAGGTGGGAAGAAGGGTCCCGCCCCCATCTCTCTGCATGTGGGCTCTGTCCTCTGCAAAAAAAACCTCGGGTCTGCAATGGTGTCGGCATCTGTCAGAGAAAGCAGAACCTGCCTCTTCCCAGACTCCAGTGGCCAGTGGCTGAGCTGGGCCATCAGGGGAGGGATGGTGAGGGTTCAAATGCCAGGGCACAGCTGGCCACGGCATCCCATCCACTCACAACGTCTCCGCAGCCCCTGATGATGGCCGTGCTGGGGGTGCAGCCCCCAGAAGCACTGGAAGCTCACGTAGACTGCTCCCCCAAGCACGGGGGTTGGGGAGGCCGCCCCGCTGAGCAGGGCCTGGCCTCTGCACCAGTGCAGCCCCACCTCCCTCCCAGCCCCAGTCCAGGCCGCTGGGGTGCAGAGAGGGGGAGCTGCAACTGGAGGTGAGAAGGGGGCACGTGAGACGCAGGCTCAGAAGGAAGCCTCCTAGGAGCCTCTCCATTCCCTTCACAAGTGGAGCCTCGGGGCAGCTCTATGTTTCTGCTGCAATTATCTCAGGAGATGATGGCTGTGGGCTGTGTTTGTGGGTGTGTGCATTTGTGCACCTGTGTGTGCGTGAAGAGGGAGAGAGACGGAGGGGAGGGAGATGGAGATCTGGAGAGAAGGGATGGGAGAGAGAGATTAGAAGGGGAAGGAGGAGGAGAGAGGGACGAAAGCAGAGAGGGACAGGGAGAGGCGGGAGGGAGAGGACCATTACAGAAAGAGGGAGAGGGAGGGAGAAGAGAGGGAGAGAGGAGGTGTGAGAAACAGCAGGAGAGAGAGGGATTCCAAGAAGAAGGAGGAACCTCCCTGCAGCTTTCTCCCACTGTCTCTCAGAGACAGCCCTGGGGCCGCCTCTGCAGAGGGGGTTGCTGCGAGCTGCTGGAGGGAGTGAGGGTGATGGAGAGGTTGGACAGGAGGGGCTGAGAATCAGAATGTTCCAGAACAAGAGGCCCAGAAATGTACCTAGAATAGGGCCCAGAGCTCGGTGGGCCCTCTGTGAGGATCCGTTGACCATCAGTGGGCGAATGAATGAAGGCTGGAGGCTGGATGAGTGAATGAGTTTGGTAGGAGAGCAGGGATGATGCTAGCTATAGAAACCTTGGTGAAAATTCACTCCTGGCAACGGGGTGCGGACATAGTGTTGACCACTCCTAGTGCCCGTGGGTATCAGTGGACAAGTGCGTTTGCAGGGCCAGGTCCCTGCATTCTCTGTGGGGCTCTTACCAGGAGGGGGTGGCAGGCTAGCAAAGAAAGTGTCCCCCAGTGCCCCAAAATGAGGGCTCCACCTGCACTCCAGCAACCCAAACCCGGGGAAAACACCACCAGGATCCCTCAACAGCAAGGGAGGCTCAGTTAGACAGGCCCAAGCCTCCAGGAAGCTGGGCCCTGCCCCTGAGCCGGGGGTCTTCAGGCCCCTGCTGGAGCCACTTCCTCTTAGGAAAACTACAAGCCTGTCCCCAGTAAATTCTAAAGCATGGTTGTTCCCGTGGCGTTACTCTCCCACTTCTCTACCTCTAAACTGTACAATTCCTAATTCTATTCAAAACAGCGGACATTTCTCTGTTTTCTAGGGCACCAGGATGTGATGCGAGTGTTGAGGGCAGACGTGGGATCCGGGAGGCCCAGCTGGGAACCCACGCTGTGCAATGAGCTGCCCTGAGTCCTTGGACAAGGTGGAAAATTACTCTAGCCTCAGTTTTTCGTAAAGACAGATCAGTTACACCCCTCCACGGGTTCTTTGTGATGTCAGTGACACGATGGGAGGTGCACCTGCCTCTAACGGCGCCCACCATTAAGTCAGATCTCAGTAACCATCTTCGTGGCAGGGGCTATCACACTGGACCCTCGCAGTAGCCAAGGAGAGACGCCATTGAGGGACTCATTTTCCCACTTGGTGAAATACATTTTTGCTGCGTGGAAGCAGGAGGAGGGCCTTCCTCGGATAGGTGGAGGGGTCCTAGGTCCTACGAGATGGAAACCTCAGGACTCAGGAGAGGTTCACCTTTGGAGTGAGTCCCCCTAAGGGTGAGGTTGCCCCCAAGGAGCACCGTGGGAAGAGTCAGGGACCCCTGGTGCTCCTGGATGCTGGGCTTCACCTGGAGGCTTGGAGGTGAGCCCCATGGGGTATCCTGATCGTTGGCCAGCCTCATGCTAGCTGCCTTCTTCTCATGACATGTGGTGTCCTCACAGCCAGCCGTGGGATCTGCATTGAGTTCAGCAAGCGGAGGTGCCTTCCCCAGGGCCACACAGCCATGGAGGGCTGCGGCTCGGACGCTGACTTCTGCAGCTCCCCCTCACGTCCATGAGGTTTCTGCTCCAAAATGCCATTGCTAACAAAAAATGTCCCAAACACAACCCATTTGCTGACCACAGGTCACTCCTCCTTCATTATTAAAGAGCATTGAAGGAGTTCCTGAAGAAGATGTCCTGTTGGCTGGACCCTGTCGTGCTGGTTATATGTAAACTGGCTGAACTACCTAGTTCTTAAAATGTCACACGTGAGTCCTTCCTTCCAAAGTCAGAGGCTCCCATCCTTCAGGGGTTCCGGGCTCGTGGTGGACTCAGCAGGATCACAAACACTAGCATGGCCAGACCAGTCTGGGGAAGCTGCAAGGGCCTGGGGGTTTGCACATCACAGTATCAGACTTGGGGAGCCTGGTGATTTGAGCCTGTTTGAGAAATGTGACTTGTCCCCAGGAGCAGTGGGAGCCCCTTCCCTCCCAGATGAAGGGGGAGCGGCGGGCACATGGATGACCCTGCCCCAAATCGCTCCCCCAGCCTTCCCGAATGAAGCCCCAGCCACTGTGGCTGCTGCTTCGAGAATGGACAGGAGTCTGGGGAGAAGCAGAAGGGGTGCAGGTGAGGCAGGAGCTGATTGAGGATCCCTTCTGCAGGGCAGGACATGGGGCCTGGGTCCCAGCCGTCTGGACGGGGCAGTGGAGGCAGGTGGAGCCGAGGGCTTGGAAGCCTGGGATATGCAGACTCAGCCGCTCGGCACCTGGTCTTTGCCCCTTCCCTCCCTGACGCCTTCAGAAACCGCCCATGACTTTCTCTTTTCCAGACACCAAATTGTACATTTTGTTTTGCAGGCTCCTGTCAGCTGCTCGGCTTCCTCCCCTCAGGGCAGTGCTATTTAACACTCTCTCTTCTAATCTCGCCTTCCTGCCTCCTCCGTCTGCAGCCTCCCCTGCACTGCGCACCCGCTCGCTCTCCCCTTCCCCCAAGAGAACACATTCTGGCAGAGAGAAGTTCAAATGAGAAGTTAAAACGCTTTGAGGCAGCAGGCAAAGTGTCAGCAGAGCCAGTGGAAACCACAGCCTTGGGAGCAATACGTGGACCCTGCTTAGGGACAAAGCAGGACAGACAGAAGGAGCAGGATGGACAGGAGGAGCAGGTCGGACAGGGGGAGCAGGACAGACAGACAGGAGGAGCAGCCTTCTGGGACCCAAACAAACAGTCATGCCCAAATAACCCCAGGGCTTCTGACAGGGACAGCGGAATGCACAGGACAGCTTCCTCTCCAGGCAGACCCATGTCCACGAACCCTGCAATCCCAGGCCAGGAGACAATCTTGAAACTTGCTGTGACCCATTCTTCCCTGGCGGAATCCCTCACGGAACGGACTGAAGTGAGCCCAGCAGGAAAGCGAAGCCAAGGTTGCCTTGCTTTGCAGCCATGAGATCTCAGCCCCCTCTCGTCCAGTCTCTTTGTCTGAAATGTGCAGGCAGCTGAGGCACCCCCGGAGGGTTCAGTGAGGATGAGGAGGGAAGGAGGCGGCCGTGGGACTCTGGGCACGCATCTGGCACAGAGCAGAACCGTCTGAAATGCCAGCTGTCCCTCTTCTTGCTGGCGCCGTCCTCTTCTTCCGACTGTCATCGCTGCTCATCCCTTCCACAGTGGTTCTACCTGATGGTTCACCTGTGGCAGCCATGCCACGTTAGGACCTGGGTTGGTTTCCATCTTCCTGAAGCTCATGGCCCACTTGGGGAGTTGAGATCACAGACAATAATTTGTTCAGCTTCCCTGTGGCCGCCTTCTTGGGGCTTGACTTTAGATTCCAGGAATCTCTCTCAGAACAAGCCCTGGCCTGCCTAACCCACTTGCTGTCCACCTGTCCCTAAGCAACACCTCCATCCTGCCACCCAAGATACA
Organism: Macaca fascicularis; assembly: GCF_037993035.2. Taxonomy (NCBI): domain Eukaryota; kingdom Metazoa; phylum Chordata; class Mammalia; order Primates; family Cercopithecidae; genus Macaca; species Macaca fascicularis. Next base: position 3,247,296 of record NC_088384.1, on the reverse strand, counting down.
GCATTGTCCTCCAGCGTAACGATGTCACCCCTCACTGAGTGCCCTGATGGAATGTAAAATATGCCACCCATCCTGCATTCGGAAGGGGAGGTGTCCTCTTCATGGCATCCCCATGTGGGCTGTTTTCTCCTGTCCACCCAAGACGGAGTGCCCCAAAGGGGCTGGGGCCAAATCTGGGTCATGGCTACATCCAAGCACAGTGGGACCGACCCTCTGGTGTGCCCCATGACCCCCTTCAAGGAAGGACGTGTCGCCAGCTCCCCTGTGTGCTGCCCACACACGGCCTTCAGCAGCCACCGTTTGGGTCCCACCAGGCAGTCACTGGGCCTGCACCCAGCGCAGCTCCCCCTTGTCTCCCTTCTACCCATTGGGTCACGTGGACACTGCACAGGCATCCCAGATGCTAACCTCCACCTCACAACCAGCTTTTTGGGGAACTCGACCTGCAACAAGGAATGAGTGAATGAATGAGTGAATGAATGATGCTGGCAGGGTAAGGATTATCACGTTTTTTTTTTCTTGAGATGGAGTTTTGCTCTTGTTGCCCAGGCTGGAGTGCCACATGGATGACCTTGTGGTCCTGGCTCACTGCAATCTCCACCTCCTGGGTTCAAGCAATTCTTCTGCCTCAGCCCCACAAGTAGCTGGGATTACAGGCATATACCACCACGCCCAGCTGATTTTGTCTTTTTAGTAGAGATGGGGTTTCTCCATATTGGTCAGGCTGGTCTCGAACTCCCGACCTCAGTTGATCCCGCCTCTGCCTCCCAAAGTGCTGGGATTACAGACGTGAGCCACCGCGCTCGGCCGATTATCACTTTTTTTAGTGAGGAAAATGAGTCTCAGAAAGGATAACTAATTTGGTCAAGACATCACCTTAATGATTACAGGAAGCAATGAGAAGCTGTCCTCCTAATTGCAGGCTGATACCGAAGGACACAGTGAAAAATTGACTGAGATGGGAACGGCTGGAGGACGGTGCTGGGGAAGCCGCTGCGGGCTGCCCGCTGGCCCCTGCAGTGCAGCCGAAAGCCAGGTCTTCCCCACTGGTTTTTCATGGATTTGGCCAGACCCACCGAGGAGTTGGGGTCGATTGCGTTTTTTAATCCCTCGCGCACAGCCTGAGAGCTGCCTCTATAAAGCCCGAGTAGGAATCGGTATTTTCTCCCCAGAAATAAGTCTTTTCTTTCCTGGAGCCATTTTACCAAAACCGTCAGGGTTGACAACAAGCTGGATGTGTTCATGAGCGTTCCTGAGTCTCAGGCTTCTTCCCCGCGGTGACAGCCCCTCCCACAAGTGCCGAAATCTTGCCTTGGGAGTTTTTTTGCCTCGGTGTTTGTGGCCAGCCCTCACCCCCACTGCCTGGCTTCCTCTTCCTGTAATTGAATGCACAGTTCATTAAGATCTTTGGTGGTGGTGGAAATGTTACAGGGGAAGAAAAAGCTGTTGACAATTTTATTTTTAAAAATAGCTAAGAATAGGGTAAACCTTGTAAAAATAGCAAAGCCTGCAAACAGAACTGTGCTCAAGGCCAAGTTCTCCTCCCGAAAATCGGAGCGTGGCATTTAATAAGAACAGGGAGCGAGGCTCAGGCTCAGCTTCCCATGCACAGGCGTGGAGGGCTCAGGAACAAGATCAAAAAAACAGCACGTGAGGCCGGGTGTGGTGGCTCACCCCTGTAATCCCAGCACTTTGGGAGGCCGAGGCAGGTGGATCACCTGAGGTGGAGAATTCGAGACTACCCTGGCCAACATGGTGAAACCCCGTCTCTACTAAAAATACAAAAATTAGCCAGGTGTGGTGGCACACACCTATAATGCCAGCTATTTGGGAGGCTGAGATGGGAGAATTGCTTGAGCCTGGGAGGTGGAGGCTGCAGTGAGCCGAGATCACACCACTGCACTCCATCCTGGGCGACAGAGGAAGACTCTGTCGAGAAAAAAAAAAAGCACGTGAGACCTGCGTAGCTACTGGCTGTGAATGTTTGTGCAATGTCCAGGGCACCCTTCCCCTCTCACCACAGAACACAGAAAGACTTATGGGATGTATTTGGATTAGATCCACACGTCACTTGATGAAATACAGGAAATCTCTTAGGTCATGTTGCATGTCATCCCAGAACTTAGAAGAACAAAGGTAGTATGCAAAAGTGCCTATGACTTTGAAACTGTTGCATTAAAAAATTTTTTTGGCCAGTCGTGGTGGTTCACGCCCGTAATCCCAGCACTTTGGGAGGCTGAGGCGGGCAGATCACCTGAGGTCAGGAGTTCGAGACCAGCCTGACCAATATGATGAAACTCTGTCTCTACTAAAAATACAAAAATTAGCCAGGCGTGGTGGCGTGCACCTGTAATCTCAGCTACTGGGGAGGCTGAGACGGGAGAATCGCTTGAACCCCGGAGGCAGAGGTTGCAGTGAGCTGAGATCGTGCCACTGCACTCCAGCCTGGGCAACAAGAATGAAACTCTGTCTCAAAAAAAAAATTTCTTCTTTTGATATAGAGATTGGATCTCACTATGTTACCCAGGCTTGTCTCAAACTCCTGATCTTCCTGCTTCAGTCTCCTAAGTTCCCATGTTTAGTTTGAAGGAACTTGGGTACTTCTGTGAAAAAGAAGACTTTGGGAACTTTGGGAAGTCTGTTGTCCTTCTCGTCACCCTCTGAGCCCTGACCACCAGAAGGAATGGAAACTTGAGGGCCAAAGATCTTTTTTCTTTTCTTTTTTTTCTTTCTTTTTTTTTTTTAGATGGAGTCTCACTCTGTCGCCAGGCTGGAGTGCAGTGGTGTGATCTTGGCTCACTGCAACCTCTGCCTTCTGGGTTCAAGTGATTCTCCTGCCTCAGCCTCCCAAGCAGCTGGGACTACAGGTGTGCGCCACCCCACCTGGCTAATTTTTGTATTTTTAGTAGAGTCGGGGTTTTATCATGTTAGCCAGGATGGCCTCAATTTCCTGACCTCATGATCTGCCTGCCTCGGCCTCCCAAAGTGCTGGGATTACAGGCATAAGCCACCATGCCCAGCCGAGGGCTGAAGGTTCCCTGAGACAAGAGAGATCGACAGACAGAGAGCAGAGGCCTGGCACCAGAAGTCTCCAGGGCCAACTTGGGGGGTCTGTAGAAAACCTGCTGAGGGAAGGGATCACACTGACCCCGGGGATCCCAGGACCACTCTTGCTGGGAGCCCCTGTGTCTCCTTGTGTCCTGGGCATCCTGGAATTCAGGAGTTTCACATGGCTGGGGGCTCCACGACTAAGGAACTGAGGACTGAGTGTGTCAGTCCAATCACCCCGTGACCCTGCAAAGCAGCCAGCAGCCCCCAAGGCTGCTCACTGCAGCCTTCACCTCCCAGGTTCAAGCAATTCTCCCGTCTCAGCCTCCCGAATAGGTGGCAGTAGGAAGTTATGAACAAGCTGTGTGTTTCTTGGAGAATCAGAAAGGCTGGACAAGGTTGTGCCACATTTGCAGAAGGTGAGGTTGAAGGGTGTCTCAGCTGTGTGCTCACATCCTGAAATCTTAGATAAATTGTTCTCAAAGATCTGCCAAAGGGAGGTTCCCATGGTGCCTGACTTCCCCTGGCTGGCCACAAACACTGCCCAGAATGCAGGTGGCATTTATGAAGGATCCGTTCAGCTCTGCTGGCCCCGTGAGCCCCCCAGGTCCCCAAGGCAGGATGCGCCCTCTGTGTCTTTAGCGAACACAGTCTCCAGGAGACAGACTGAGTGCAAAACAACTACAGGAAAGTGCAAATGCTCCGGGTGCTGTGGGTGAGCACACCTGTAGCATTCTTTCCCTAAGCACCTAATGAGCCACTACTGTATACCAGGGTCTGTGCCGGGTTCTGAGGTCCAGAGAGAAACCTGCAGGGATGAGGAGGAGAAGGGGTGCATGGTCAGCTGATGGCAATGCAGTGGATGCAGGGCTGCACCCCAGCAGGCCCGTGTTCTGTGAAGCCATGGGGAGATGCTGGCTGGGAGGCTGCACAGAGGAGCTCCTGTGATCGCAGGGCTCACATCTGAGCAGAACTTGAAGCCCCATGTTACAAATCAGTGCAGCAAGTCCCAGAGACAGGAGACAGCTTTGCTCCAGGCCCTGCCGGCATCCCTAGCATCCAGCCCTGATGGATCCTTTATGGCAGACGATGAATTAGAAGCGGAGCACAGACTCTGGAACCAGCCCAGCTCTGAGACGCTTCTCTGCAATGGCAGAAGTAATTGATCAGATGTGGGTCTTCCAGATCATGCTTCTGATGAAGAAGAATAAAAACCAAGGCATTAATTAAACCAGATTCCAGGAAGCAACAAGCATCTTCACACTTCTCCCTCTCTGTCCTTCCAAGGCTGGGCCCCGGCTGTCCCTCCTGTCAACCTCTCCTCCCTAAGCTTTTCTGCAGGACTGGCCTGAGCATTCTCTGCTCAGAACCACAGTCCGGGCTTCTGTGCAGTAGGCCCCGTGGGGCCCCAGCATCTCCCCTTGTGGCTCCTTCACACCCCTGGGCCTGCTGGGCTGAGTCCCTGCAACCAGCACCTGTGTCTTGCTGTGGGGAGGGTGCCTTCAGACCGCAGAGTCCATTTCTCACATCTTGCAGGCCAGAAGTGCCAGGGACAAGCCAACCCTGCCCCCCAGAGCCAGGGGCTGACGGGGAAAGGGGGCGTGAAGACCCTGGCCCCTGGCCTCGGCAGAGACGATTTCAGGCCTGCGTCTTACTCCATTTTTCAGAGTTCCCTGAGTCTAGCAGTTTTCTGTGGAGGCTGAACTGACATCCCCCTCCTCCTCGCCAGCTGCCCCTTCCCTGCCAAGCTCCCCCACGCCCTCTCTGCCATATGCCACTCGGAGCTCCCGGGCCTTAGCCCTGTCACTCAGGGCCTGCTCCTGGAAAACTGCCCACATGAGACTGGAGACCCAAAGTTCTTTTCAGGGCATGGCTGTGTCTTCCTGTTTCCCTGCAGGTATGTGGCGTGCAAACACAGGCTCCTTCGGATCCATCACGGCGAGATGCTCAGGACCACGCCTCCTGCCCACAGCTCAGGACCACGCCTCCTGCCCACAGCTCAGGACCACGCCTCCCTGCCCACAGCAGGTTTTCTCCACGCCTGGCTAGAGCTTGGCACTCCAGAAAGCACCTGCATTCAGGCTGTTTCTTGTGTTAATTGCGGGACCCTGGGCAAGAGGCTTAACTCCTGAAGGGCAAGCCCTTCGTCTTTCTGATGGGAAGAGCCCCACCAGCCTGCCTGGGGGTTGTCAGGACGGAGTGACATGATATGTGTGAAGCTTGCCGGCCATGAAAGAGTCACCATAAATAACACTTATTACCTTCCTCGATTCATTCTTGTCCTGGTCTACGGGGAATTAGGTTTCCTCAAAGCAATTAATATAGCCCTGCGTGAATGCAACATTCTCCATTGTAAAGCTCCTGCGTTACTCACTGTTAATAATTTCAGCTGAACCTTGAACAACACGGATTTGAACTGTGTGGGCCCATGTATACCTGGACTTTTATTCCACCTCGGCCACCCCTGAGTCAGTAAGACCACACCCTCCTCCTCCTCCTCCTCCTCAGCCCGCTCAACACGAAGACGATGAGGATGGAGGCCTTTACAATGATGCACTTCCACTTAACGAAGAGTAAACACATTTTCTCTTTCTTAGGATTTTCTTAATAGCATGTTCTCTCCTCTAGCTTACCTTGTTGTGAAAATACAGCATATAACACACACCACATCCTAAATACGTGTTCATCGGCTATGTTATCGGTAAGGCTTCCAGGCAACAGTGGGTTATGAGTAGTCAAGTTTTTGAGGAGTCAGAAGTTAACACGGACTTTTGCTGGCACGCACGAGGGTTGGCCCCCATAACCCTGTGTTGCTCAAGGGTCAGCTGTTTGTGTGAACACTGGTGAAGCATCATCGTGTACAGACTGTTTCAGACACGGCACAAATCCAAGGCTTTGAAGTAGCCACTCAGTTATCCTCCTTTTATAAATGAATAGACCGAGGCTGGTACAGCCATTACGGAGAACACTAGAGCACTTTCTCAGAAAATTAAACGTGGAAGTACCCAGGACCCAGGAATCCCTTTTCTGGGTATATATTCGAAGGAAAAGAAACCAGCACCTTACAGAAACACCTCAGCGCCCAGGTTCATTGCAGCAACGAGAGACGGAGACAATCGAAACACCGTCTGCGGACGGCTGCGTAAAGAAAACGTGCTATAGACACGGAGGGAAGGGTTCTCAGCCTTTGAAAAGGAGACACCGACATTTGCAATAACATGGGTGAACCTGGAGCACAACGTGTTAAATGAAGTAAGCCACACGCACGCTCACATACTTACACTCTCACACTCAAACACACAGTCACACACTCACACACGCTTACACACACTCTCTCACACACACTCACATATTTACACTCTCACACTCACACAAACACACAGTCACACACACACGCTTACACACACACACACACACTCAGATAGCCACACAGTCACACACACGCTCAAAGACTTTCACACACACAGACTCACACTCACACACAGTCACATGCACACATACACTCACACTCCTATACACACACACAGGCTTTCACACTCACATTCACACACTCACATACACACACATCTCACATGCACAAACACACCTACACTCACATGCTCAAACACATACACACCCACACTCCCTCACACCCACACATTCACACACACACATGCTCACAGACTTTCACACACAGAGACTCACACACACACACTCACAGTCACACACACACATACACTCACACTCCTATACACACACACAGGCTTTCACACTCACATTCACACACTCACATACACACACATCTCACATGCACATACACTCACATGCTCACACAAACACATACACACCCACACTCCCTCACACACACTCTCACACACACACTCAGATAGTCACACAGTCACACACACACTCACAGAGGCTTCCACACACACAGACTCACACACACACTCACAGTCACACACACATACACTTCTATACACACGTTCTCACACACATTCACAATCACACTCACACACAGGCTTTCACATACACTCACATTCACACACCCACATACACATACAAACACATAGTCACATACAGAAACACACACTCACATGCTCACACAAACATACACACCCACACTCCCTTACACACACACACTCTCATAGTCATACACACACAGCCTTTCACATACACTCACACACACTCACACTCATACACACAGTCACATATACTCACGCATATTCACACACACACATAGACTCACATGCTCACAAAACACACACTCTCACACACACCCTCACACTCACACAGACTTTCACATACACTCATACACACACTTTTGCACTCACACACTAATATGGTTTGGCTTTGTGTCCCCACGCAAATCTCATCTTTAATTGCAATCCCCACGTGCCAAGAGGGGGCCCTGGTGGGAGGTGATTGGATCATGGAGGCAGACGTCCCCCTTGGCACTGTGTGACAATAGCAAGTGAGTTCTCACGAGATCTGATGGTTTGTAAGTGTAGCATTTCCCCTGTGCGCTCTCTCTCCTGCTGCCTTGTGAAGAAGATCTTTGCTTTCCCGTTGCCTTCCGCCATGATTGTAAGTTTCCTGAGGCCTCCCCAGCCATGCAGAACTGTGAGTCAATTAAACCTCCTTTCTTTATCAATTACCCAGTCTCAGGTAGTGTCTTTACAGCAGTATAGTATACACAGTGTAGTGACAGCAAACTAATACAGACACACACACACACACACACACACACACGCATGTGTACTCAAACACTGCATACTGTCTCTTATAGAAAGACTCTTTCTTTAAAGTTGAATCCCTAAAAGTAGGGAAAGAACATAATTCATTGCAGGCAGGATGGGGGTATTGGGAAGCGTGGGTCAAAGGTGACAAGGTTGCCCTGATTTGGGACAAGGAGATCTGGAGCCCTAATGTACAGCATGAAGACTGTGGTTAATAATATTGCATTGCATAGTGGACATTTTCTAAGACAGAAGACTTTAGATGCTTTTACTACAAACAAGAGGAGCAGTGTACAATGACAGATATACTAAACTGTGACCTGTAATAATCACTCCACTCTCTACATATCCTAACAGTATATTGGGTACCTTAAATCTATGGAACCAACACATGAGGTGGCTGAGGCACAGAGGCTGGATAACTTGCCCCAGGTCACACAGCTAAATGGCAAGCCCAGGACTTGTGCTCAGACATTTTGCCTCTAGGGGCCCAGCTTTCAGTCCCCCTCCTACACCCTCTCAGAGCCTGAGGGACCTGACCACCTGTTTAATAAAGACATGAGAAACTAATAACCAGGACGAATAACTTAATCGCAGGCTGAGTTAATTCCTCTATTTGTTAAGAACACATCTCAAGCAGAATATTTTTAGGCAGTCTGGCATTACAACGTGCTAACACTGAAAATGTATTAAACTCAGCCCTACTTACTGAAAATATCCCCTGTGTCCATATTGCCTCTTTCACTTACGGGAGGGAGCTGTCAGGAACAACAGGACTCGGAGCGGTTCTTAGCAGCGGGAGCTGAGCAGGGAGACACTCCTTGGTTGAGTCTCCAGGTAAGGGGTCAGGGGTCATCTTGGCCAGCTTGTGCCTGTCATAGGTTGATGCAATTTTCTGAGCTCTGGCTTTGAGAAATAATCCTAATCCTTTAAGTACCTAGGAGGGCACTCAGGTTTTAAAAAAAAATAGGATCAACAGAGACAGAAGAAAGGATGAAAGAAAATAACAGATTCCCAATTTTTTTTTTTTTTTTTTTTTTGGAACAAAATGAGAAAGTGGCACATGGAAAAACTTGCAAAAGAATCGAAACTAACTTTGCTTGGTCTGTTCCATTTGCTTTCTGTACTGAAAATACAAATATCAGTAATAACAATAATAATAAATAACAAACTTAGAGTTCAAGGTCCAGGAAGAGAGAAGAGTTCAAGGAAGGAAGGAACTGAACACCTGTCCAACACCCACATCTGCCCTTGCTTAGCACCTGCTGCGTGCCCCACTGTGTCTGCTGTCACTCTGACCTTCCCCTTCATCGTGTCTCTAGGAGGTGAGAGAGAGCTGGTACTGCACTTCACAGAGAAGGAACGTGCAAGTCAGGGAGACGGAATAACTCCCCGAGGTCACACCTCCCAGTCCACGCCATGCTGGAATCCAGTCACATGCAATTCTAAGTCGGGGTCTCTCCTACTCCAGGCCACCTTCTGGGATTCATTCAATAGGACTGAGGACCAGGGAGATAATACCCAGGCTTCTGAGGTCAGGCTCAGCCAGGCAGAGGACACTGTGAGGCTAGCACTCTATCAGCACAGGTCCAGGTCCTAGGTAGCTTTGAAGCATCTCCAGGGAATATGGAACCCTGAGGGAAGTGGGCAGAGGAGGGGCTGATCAGGTTTGTGTATGAGGGTGACTCTGTCCACAGTGGGGGTGTGGGGGATCAGCAAGTAAGAGGGAGGAACTCCAGGCTACAGACCAAGTTAGAACACGGGAGCGTTGTGTGCTGGAGAGAGACTGGGGAAGGCCCCTCCTAGAGGTGGGGTCACAAAGGCCATGCCACCTCTGGACTCCACCCAGGAGAGCCCCCGTGTCTGCCCTGAGGGAGGCGACGGTCTTCCCTAGGATGAGGGGTCTCTGGACCCTTTGACTTCCTCTCTTTTCAAGCACAGCACGATCATGATTGAAGAGCTTCTCCTGATCTACTGCCAACAGGGAGGAAAGGCTCCTCCTTCATCGTGGAGACGGGGCTCTGGGAGCAGGCCAGCCAGGGAACGTCTCTGTAACTGGCTGTGTCTGCCAGGGGCTCTGGGGAGCAGGCTGGCCAAGGAACATGGCTGTTAATGTGCGTGCCTGTCTGTCAAGCTCAGCTGGCAACCTGCTGGGCCAGGGAGCCCTCTCCATGAGATGAATGCAGAGATGGCGTCTGGACCTTGGGGGAGCTCTGAGGTCACCTATGCACTCTTTGCTTGACACACAAAAGGAACTGAGGCATCAAACGCCGCTCTTGGTTCTCCTGGAAGCCAAACTCCTCCACAAGCATGAATGCAGGACTGCACAGTGGTGCAGGGTCACCCCTTCCCTGGCTGATGGCCAATGGGTCACCATGTGAGGGGCGAGGCCACCCAGCCCCACCAGCCCACCAGCTGACCTCAGACGAAGGAGCAGGTCCAGTCAACTCCAGCCAAGCAGGGCCCTGAGCAGCCCAACAGCCAGCCGACCCGTGGTCTTGAAACAGCAGGAAACACTTGTGGGTTTAAAGCACTGACACCAACAGCAGGTGCAGTCAATCAATCAACAGCCATTCATTTGCACCAGTGATGCCCTGAGCACGAGGCCACACCTGGGACTGCAGAGAATGCCAGGACATGGAACAGAAGCCCCTGCCCACCTGCCATGCACGGCCACCACCATCTCCCTGTCACCAGGTAATCCACGCCACTTCCTTCCTCGGGACCTTGGCAGTGGCTGTGCCCGCTCCCTGGGATGCCCGTACCTGCATCCTTTGTCTGAATAACTCCTGTTTATCCTCTAGTCTCAGCCTAAAGGTCTCCTCCTCCTCCCCAGCCACTGTGACTCCAGCTGGCTCGAGGTTCTCACCCTGTGCCATCCTTCCTTGCATGGTACCACCCATGTCCAGCTTTGAACATCCAACCTAAGGCTCTGCGCTTATGGTTTCTCAGGGCTGGGCAGCCCTGGCTGCTGGCTGAGGCACCTCGGTTCTCCATGTGCCTCCCGTCCCCAGAGGCTAGAGGCATTTCCTGCCATGGTGTTCTGAGGTCTGGAGCCACAGAGAGCCACGGCGAGGCATCTCCAGGCCCAGCCTCGGGACTCACACCATCACTTCTCCCACACTCTGTGGTCGGAGGTCATAGGCAGCCCAGAGTCGGGTGAGAAGTGGACCCTTTGTGTTGAGGGTAGTGACAAAGAAGCTGTGGCCGTGTTCATTTTTCCTAGCATTGATCCTGGCTGTAAGGCATTCCATTTGCAGCTTTTTTGCGTGTTGTTTGCGTCCAACACTGACGTTGCAGCACCGGAAAGGCGGGACCCTGATCCTGTTCATCCCATTCCCCCAGCAGTGCCTGGCACAGAATGGACTTTAGATGGGTGATTGTCAGATGAATGAATGAATGAATGAATGGCTAGAAGACAAGGTCCAGCCCTGCGCTTGAGGAGCTGCTGCCTCCCCAGCAGGATTCTGCTCCGTACCACGCCACCTGAGCCCTGCCTGGATGCATGCCTGTACCCACAAAACCTGCAGCATTGCACTTGCTCCCAAGGGGCACCCCAGCCCCTTCTCAGGGAGCAGCTGTCAGCGCAGTCCCCTGGCAGATTTGCCTCCAAGAGCCACGGTCCTGCTGAGCTTGGGTACCTGTTCATGTCCCAAATGGACACCCTTGACGGTCTGGGGAGTGGGTGCAGGCTGGTGTGATGGGGAAAGAACAAGGAAGTCAGAATGTGGTAAACCCAGGTGGTAATTCATTGGACAGAAAGAGAGAAAAAAAGAACAAGAAGCAGGAAGAAGAGGAAGAGGAGTAAAGAATGGGAGATAGAGGAAGAAAGGAAGGGAGGGAGGGGAGGAAGCCTGAGTGCTCAGGGTTTGGTGGGTGAGGAGCTGAGGGAAAGCCTAGCACAAGAGGGCACGAGCACAGCCAGACCACCCTCCTCTTCCAATCGTGGCCACAGGAAGGGCTGGGGGCCAGCCGGGCCAGCTCTCTAAGTGACACATGTCACAAGCTGAGGCTTCTCCAGGCAGGGGGGCCTCCTGGAGCCACAGTATCCAGACACCAAGGGCCTCTGGACAGAAATGTGTCACTGGGACGTTTCTGTGCTGTGACTCAACCATCCCTGTCCTGGAATCTCAATTCAAGTCACTCCAACGAGTGCGCAAACGGAACTCTGGGTCCTGCAGGGTTAAGTACATTATTCACAGTCACAGAACTCAGGAATCCACATTGCTGCCTGGCAAGGAGATGGTTATGCCAACGTTCCATATTCCATAAACCCTGGGGCCGTGAACCACTGCTATTTCAGAGCATGTGGAAAATTCTCCCGTGAGATAAATGCAGTTAACTGCATTTCTGTTTTTTTAATTTGTATGGGCTTACACTGGAATATTTTGCAAAGCAATGCACAGCAGTACATGTACGAGTCTGTCTATGTAGCTTTATACGTACAGCTATTTTGGGGTCAATGCCGCTTTGAGAAGACCAGCCTATCCGTGGGTCTAATGAGCCTGTGAAATCCACACAGGGCCCTGATGCAGGACATGAGGGTTCACTTCCCCCAGGGCAGGCCCTGTCGGAGCTCTGGCCCCTGTCCCATCATATGTGTCAGCTCTTCCACACTTACTGGTGTTCTCCTTTCTGCATTTTTTGGATATTAGTCAATGTTTATTCAATTTATGCTACATTTTTCATTCCCAAGGGCTCTATCGACAATGGGAAGAAGGTCTAAAGAAAACATACTTCTTCAGTATCTCATGAGCTTGATGCTCATCAATGACCTGGTCAGGACTGGGTTAGGCTGAGGGAGGCAGGAGAGCAGGTAGGGAGTGTGCTGTGCATACAGGGGCTTGTCACTCTTGCATATGAGGAAGAGTGTAGGGAAGGTCCACAGAGCAAGGGACCTAGGTTCATATCTCACTGTTGCACCATGAATGACCTCCATTCCCAAGTGGGCTCCAGGGTCCAAAATAGTTGCATGTGCTCCAGCCATCACATTTGTGCTCCCACCAGCCAGGAGACCAAGGGGAGATCAAGTACACTTCCCTGTGAGAAGTTGCATGCACAACCTCATGCATTTCTTTAGCCAAAACATTGCCAGACAGATCATATCTAGCTGTAAAAAAAGGTTGAGAAAATATTTAATTTGGGCAGCTTTGTGCCCAGTTAAAACTCGGGGATACAGGTGTTGGGGGCAGTCAGCAGTCTCTTTCACAATCATAATATGCAACGAGGCCACAAATCCAGTCAACTTTGAAGGCACTAAGTTAAGTATGTGGTTCTTTTGTGAATATATTATTTAAGATAGATTTTATTTCTTACAGCAATTGTAGGTTCACAGAAAAATTGAGCAGAAGGTTAGACAGTTCCCTTACCCTCCTCTAGCCCTCTCCCTGACAAACCCAGCTTTCCTGTTATTGCCACCTTGCAATATGGTGCATTTGTTGTTATTGATGAACTATGATTGATCCATTATTATTAACCAAAGTCCATAGTTCACCTGAGGGTTCACTCTTTCTGCTGTGTGTTCTACGGGTTTTGCCAAATGCATAATGATGTGGATCTGCCATTACCGTACTGTACAGAAGAGTTCCACTGCCCTAAAACCCCCGTGCAGCCATATTCATCCCTCCCTCCCTCGTGCCAAACCCCTGGCAACCACTGGTCTTTCCCCCTCTCCATCATTCTGCCTTTTCCAGAAAGTCCTTTGAATGTAATAATACGGTCTGTAACCTTTTCCGATTGACTTCTTTCACTTAGTGATATGCATTTAAGGTTCCTCCTGGCTGTTTCATGATCTCACAGCTCCTTTCTTTTTAGTGCTGGGTAATATTCCATTGTCTGGAGGTGTCCCAGTTTACTCATCCATTCACCTACTGAGGGGCATCCCGGTTGCTTCCGCATTTCCGCGATTGTGCACAAAGCTGCGATCGACACGCATGTGCAGGATTTTGTGTGGACAGAAGTTTTCAACTCATTTGGGTAAACACCAAGGAGCGTAATTGCTGAACCATATGGTAAGTGTATGTTTAGTTTTATAAGAAATCACCAAACTGTCTTCCAAAGCAGCTCTACCATTTTGGGTTCCCTCCAGCAACGCATGGGAGTTTCTGGTGTCCTGAACCCTCGCCAGCATTTCGTGGAGTCAGTGTTCCGGGTTTTGGCCATTCTGATAGGTGTACAGGGTGTCTCGTGTTTTAGTTTACAACTCCCTGGAGCTGTATACTTACCTGTGTCTGTCTTCTTTTATGAAGCGTCCATTCAAGTATTTTGCCTGCTTTTTTAAAAATGTTACGTTAAGTTCCGGGATACATGCGCAGAACGTGCAGGTTTGTTACATAGGTACACATGTGCCATGGAGGTTTGCTACACCTTTCAACCCCTCGCCTAGGTTTTAAGCCCTGTATGCATTAGGTATTTGTCCTAATGCTCTCTCTCCCCTTTCTCCCTACCCCCCGACAGGCCCCGGTGTGTGATGTTCCCCTCCCTGTGTCCGTGTATTCTCAATGTTCAACTCCCATTTATGAATGAGAACATGTGGTGTTTGGTTTTCTGTTCCTGTGGTAGTTTGCTGAGAATGATGGTTTCCAGCTTCATCCACTTTTTCACTGGGTTGCTTTCCGTAGTTGAGTTGTAAGGGTTCTTTGTATATTTGGGATACAAGTCCTTTATCAGACATGTGTTTTGCAAACATTTCTCCCAGTCAGTGGCCTGTCTTTTTGTTCTCTTAACAGTGTCTTTCACAGAGCAGCAGTTTTTAATTTTAATGAAGCCCAACTTACCTTTTTTCCCCCCGCTTCATGAACCGTGCTTTCGGCATTGTGTCTAAAACCTCCTTGCTGAATCCAAGGTCACCTATGTTTTCTCCCACGTTATCTTCTAAAAGTTTTACCATTTTGCATGTTACATCTAGGTCTATGATCCATTTGGCGTTAATTTTTGTGAAAGGTGTAAGGTCAGTGTCTACATTTATATATTTTTTTGCATGTGGATGCCCTTGTGAATGTTTTTGCAATCATTAAATGTTAATTACAGGGACGACAGAGGCTGGAGAATATCAGGATGTAATGTTAAGCAGAAGGCAGTAGGCAGAGCGCCATCTCTGCCACAGTTTCAGGTGAAGGGGTTTCGTCTGGGTCGGTAAAAGGAGCAATGGAGTGGAAGGAGAGAAGGGAGGCGGCTCCATGGGGGGCGGAGCATGAGGGTCTGCAGTCACCTGCAGAGCCCGGGACCCACACTTGCACCATGGGAGGGGCTGAGGGAGCCGCACCCAGGCAGCAGCTGGACTGAGGAGATGCCGGCTAAGTAGCTGATGGATGAGGAAGGCCTGGGATCCCACAGATGCCTCTGCTCAGGGGAGGGTATTAGGCCGTTCTTATGCTGCTATAAAGAAATACCTGAGGCTGGGTCATTGATGAAGAAAAGAGCTTTAATTTGGCTCACAGTGCTGCAAGCTGTGGCACGGCACCGACATCTGCTCAGGTCCTGGTGAGGCCTCAGGGAGCCTCCAGTCACGACAGAAGGTGACGACGGAGCAAGCATCTTCTGCCCCCAGAATGGGAGCAAGACAGAGCGGGAGGAGGTGCCGCGCTCTTCAACCGCCAGATCTCTTGTGAACTCAGAGTGAGAGCTCACTCATCGCCAAGGGGATGGTCAAACCATGGAGGGGGAATCCGGGCCGGTGATCCAGTCACCTCCCACCGGGCCCCGCCTCCAACACAGGAGTCACATTTCAGCCTGAGACTTAGAGGGACAAACATCCAACCTATGTCAGGGAAAGCACTCCTCGTGTGGGCAGAACAAGCAGAACCAAAGAAACAGCTGAAAACGAAGGTACTTACAGGAGGCTGGGCCAGGGGACACAGACTCTCTCCCTAACCGAGCTCTAGCCAGGCTGCGCTGAGCCTGCTGTTTACCGGGGCTCACCCTGGGCTCCTGCCTTTGTGCTTGCAGAGTTCAAAGTCAGCAAGAACCCTAAGTCAGTTTAGCCAGAAGCCCCCAGTTTCAATGTCTGAGCACCCTCAATGCCTGACCGAATTCCTCATCCCCCACCTTCCCCTGGGTGATGTCGGTCACCCTGGCCTGCCTCTAGCCAGAATCCTGCCAGGTCAGCTTAGCCAGCGTGACCCACCCTCTTAGCCATCTTCCATCCACCAATCCCACCTGGATCCTTGCCTCTGAATCCCCACATTTCCTTGTGTTTGAAATGGAGCCCAATCTTTCTCCCCTGTTGCAAAACTTCACTGGAGGGGTCCCCATGAGTAGAGTCTGCTTTACGGTCTGGAACAAGCATCAGAAGGATTTTATTCTTAACATGGGAAGTGGATCAGATGGCAGAGCCCCCATGGCTCTTCTCCTCAGCCGGCAGCCCACAGTCCCACTCTCAGTTCCAGAGGCACAGGCTCCCTGCATGGGAGCAGCAGGGGCTCCAGAGTGGGCAGGGGACCCTTCGGCAGGAGGTGCACGGAGGGCATGGGTTGGCCACCCAGGGTCTGGCAATGGCCACCTGCTCCCTGCACACGATGCTGGGAGCTGCCGCACAGCCTCACAGGGCATCCTCATGCTCATCACCCTATAAACGATGCCATGAGGATCTGAACCGGGGCCGGAACTGACATCTCTGGACCTCCAAGCTCAGGTGTATCTCAAATTGTACAAAGCCAGGATGGCTGAGGCCCTGGAACCCTAAGGCCCAACACTATTTATCCAGCCCAAGCTGTGGCCCCAAACTCCTACTTGAAAACCCTGGCCCTGCTGAATGTGGGTCAGACCATGTTGGGCGGGAGGACTTTGTTTCTGAGGACCCAGCTGTCCAGAGTGGCCCAGACCCAAAGCCAAAAGGATGCCTCTCCCACCTCACTCTTGGGCCCTGCCTCCTCCCCAACTCTGAAGTGTGTCGCCAGCTGAGGTCCCGCATTTCTGGACAGTCCTTTGATCCCCTTTTCCTTCCACCACGAAGCAGCCTTTGTCCCGGGGTCCCAGGACAAAGCTTCGCAGCAGCCTGGATGGTGTTCTGACTGCAATCCTTCCCCAAGGGAGCTCCTAGTCAAGGGGCCTCCTGCATGAAACCCCCAAAGCCAGTAAGAAATGGAAGCTTCCTGAACCTTGCTAACCTCCTGAGTATCCAGCATCCATGAAACCCAAACGAACTTGTTAAAAATAAAAAGGTGGTGATGATCATTTGCCATGGGTTTAATCCAATTTGAGGATTTACTTAAAATAAAACCTTGCGGAATGAAAACAGAAGTCAGTAGCATGTCTCCAGGGCTAGTGGGGGAGCACATTTGCCCAGCACCTGAGTCCTTGCCAGGTGCCAGACCCCGTTCCTGACAGCTGTGCTGGGCATGCACACACAGTCCACGGAGGGCAGAGACCCGGGCTGCCCTTATCGCATATGAGATGCTATGTGGGACTGGAAATGCCCCCTGCGCTCCTGTGCGGAATGCTTGCCCTGAGTTACATGAAACTACTAAGAGGGTCTTGATCTGGGTGTCATTAGAGGAACCCGGCCCACCTTGTCTGGAACACAGACGGGAGGCATGGTTTTGGGGAAAATCCAGAGGTGGCAACTGCATGCTCTCAGCAGAGAGCATGAGTCACCATGAGAACGGGGCCAGGGAACTTGGCTCCCAGACACACACCAAGGGCTTCAATGTGGACAGCGGCAAGGTGCTGTCCCTGACCCTCCACCCGTCGCCCACTCAACCTGGCACCCCAGGGCTGCACTGGCCCTGAGTCGTCACCAAGGCCCACCTCCCGCCTGGTCCAGGACTCCCTTGGAGATGAGGGCAGACAAGTGGATGGCACCCACTGCTCCAAGGCTCCGGGGCCTCGTGAAGCAGCCGTTCCTTTTGAATGGCTCCAGCAGCTGCAGTGTTCCTCCCTGTATTCCTCAGAACCTGTTGTCCTGAAGCTCCGTCTGTTACCACTGTGTCTGTTCCCTTCAGTCAGTCACACAGAACAAATCTATTCCCTTGTCCTCGGAAAAGGGGTCAGGTCCTTGGATGTTTGAAAATAGCTTCCGTGTCCTCTCCGACCCCTCCCCCGCCACCGCCGCAACCTAAGGAGAGGAGCCGCCACTTACAAGGCACCTACTGTTTGTCGAGGGTTTTATTTAGGTCAGGACGCGGTTATTCCCATTTAGAGATGAAGAAACTGGGGTTCGGCGAGGTTAACTGCTTGCCCGGGGTCACACAGGGAACAGGAGACGCTGGATGTAAACTCAGCCCCGTCTGGCTCTGAAGGCTGCTTTCTCCCCGGCCCTGCAGAGCGCCAGCCTCTCTTCTGTAAGCTGAATGCCCCCAGCCCACACCCCAGAGAGAAAAGGCCTCCAATGCCTCCCCTGCCATCAGCCCTTCTCTGCAAAAGAGCACCCTGAATGCCCACTCCGGCCACAGAGGTGCCCCTCCCACCCTCCGGCAGATGAGCTCCTCTCTCCTTCCTTTTCTGTATCGATTGGATGTGTATTCAGGTCAGGCAGCAGAATGCGTGGCCAGCAGTGTCCTGAAGAGACAAAGCTATCTGGGACCCCAGGGTAGGCCGTTGGGGCTGGGCAGTGACTCACGACTGCCATTAAGAAACCAAGCTCTTTTTGTCTCTGTCCTACCGTCTACAGCAGGTGTGCCTCTTGCCTTGAGTTTGCAAGATGGCTGATCCTCTTCCAGGCATGACATCCTTCAGGAAGAAGGGGAATGACACAGGCTTCCTCTGAAGGCTGCTCTGTCTTCTGACTCCACAAGGGAAGCACTGCCCAGCACATCTCCTCCTGCGTCTCAGCCAGAACTAGGCCATGTGCCCTCCAAAGACCAATCTCTCTCCAGGAACAATGAAACGCATGTAGCTGTCTTTGATCCACATTCCTCCTCCCCTGGTGGGGGTGGGCCATGTCCCACCTGGATCCCACATCCCTAACTGCAACTGAAAGACGAGAACTCCATCAGCTGGGGGCGAGGGTAGGGTGTTGTGTGCAATAGGCTGACTACTAAGGAGGTCATGGAGGGTGGCAGCTTCACCCTCCAAAGTTTAATCACCCTGAAGTGCAAATACCTGAAAATATTTTTTGGAAGTATTTTATTCTAAGAGGGATCAGAAATTTTAGCAAGAAAGATTAATGATACAATATTGGAATTCCAGGCACTATCTGCCAGTAGGTCACAGTGATAGATAAGGAGGCAGGTGGGGAGAGGTTAACAAAAGGGAGTCCAACAAATATGGAGGGATGCACGGATGAATGGAGGGAAGGGAGGATGCGTGGTGATGGGTGGATGAGTGTGTAGAGGGGAGGATGGTGGATGGATGCATGGATGGGTGGATGGATGCATGGATTGATGGATGATGGATGGATAGATGGCTGGATGGATGAATGGAGGAATGGATGGATGAATGGAAGGATGGATGGATGATGAATGAATGGATACATGGATAATGAATGATGGATGGATGGACAGATGATGGATGGATGGATGGATGATGAATGAACGAATAGATAGATGATGGATGATGGATAGATGATGGATGGATGAATGGGTGAATGGATGATAGATGGATGAATGATAATGGATGGAGGAATGATGGATATATGATGATGGATGGATGGATGGATTATGAATGAATGGATAGATGGATAATGAACGATGGATGGATAGATAATGGATGGATGGATGGATAATGAATGGATAGATAGATGATGGATGATGGATAGATGATGGATGGATGAATGGGTGAGTGGATGATAGATGGATGAATGATAATGGATGGAGGAATTATGGATGTATGATGATGGATGGATGGATGGATGATGAATAAATGGATAGATGGATAATGAATGATGGATGGATAGATGATGGATGGATGGATGGATGAATGGACAAATGGATGGATGACAAATGAATAGATGGATGATGGATGATGGATGGATGAATGAGTGAATGGATGATAGATGGACGAATGATAATGAATGGAGGAGTGACAGATATATCATGATGGATGGATGGATGATGAATGAATGGATAGATGGATAATGAATGATGGATGGATGGATGGATGAATGATGAATGAATGGATAAGTGGATGATGGATGAATGAGTGAATGGATGATAGATGGACGAATGATAATGGATGGAGGAATGATGGATGATTGATGATGGATGGATGGATGGATGATGAATGAATGGATAGATGGATGATGGATGGATGAATGGGTGAGTGGATGACAGATGGACGAATGATAATGAATGGAGGAGTGACAGATGTATCATGATGGATGGATGGATGGATGATGAATGAATGGATAAGTGGATGATGGATGAATGAGTGAATGGATGATAGATGGACGAATGATAATGGATGGAGGAATGATGGATGATTGATGATGGATGGATGGATGGATGATGAATGAATGGATAGATGGATGATGGATGGATGAATGGGTGAGTGGATGATAGATGGATGAATGGTAACAGATGGAGAAGTGACGGGTGTATGATAGTGGAGGTATGTAGGAATGGATGACTGTATGCAGGAAGGCAAACTGTTTCAGCAGACTCATTTGGAAGATGCTTTATGGTTTTTGAAGTCCTACAAAATTGGCCTTGATAACCACCCAACCAGAGTGCTTGCTGTCTTTTGAACTCTCCTGGGCCTATCTGAACTGTAAGCGAGGCACAGCTCCAAGAGGGGAACAAAAGCTGGTAAGCACTGATCTCCACTGTCATGCAGAACCAGGTGGGTGGACAGCAGTGCTCTCTGGAGTGGCCTTTTCTTCCCGCTGCACTTGCCTTTGACTGGACAGATGAGGTGTTTTCACTTATAACAGGGTTTAGTCAACACCCTCATGCCATCCTTCTTGGCAAGCACCTGACAATATGGCTCAAAGAGAACCCCTAGAGAAGCAGGTCACGTCTGAAGGATGGCACCCTGTGTGTTCTGGGAAAAAGCCACACCTGCCTGGGGGTGGGGGGCCCCAGCCTGAAGATAACCTCTTTGGGCACCCTGTGCTCCCCAGGGCAGGAGTGTCTCCACCCTAGCTTAGCATCCTGTGCTTGCATCAAAGAATCTGGCATGGATGTGGGGGATCTCCGCTCACCACAGCTGCAGGCATTTGGAAAGGTCAAGGAACAGAACGATGAGGAATGGTGAGCACAGGCGGGCTTCAAGGCCAGCACAAAGAGGTTCCAAGTTTCTTGCAGCTCTCATGCAGAGGGAACAGGCCCATTTCCTTAAAATGGGACCAATGTGCCCATCACAAACCCCACAAAGCCAGGAGCTGTGTGAGGAGGGTGGCAGCTGGGCTGAGCCAGGCCCACCTGCCCCAGGTCGGGGGATTCAATGGGGTCAGCACAGGGGGCTCCCAGCTCTCTGTGCGCTCACAGGGAAATGAGAGCCCAGAACTCTGCTCGTTAGGAATAGGTCTATTTATGGGCCATTTGTGCTGCTGCGGCTTTCCTCTCTAATTCTCCCTCAGATCTGAGCAACGTTTCTTTGGAAAATTCCAGTGCAGCTCAGCTGTACTGAGAACAGGGGAAGGATCAGAGGCGCACGTTGTAACGGTACCTGGTACTCAGAGCGCTGTGTTCTGGGGAGAGGAGGTGGGAAAGGGGGCTTCCCTTGAACGAAGTGAAACCTGATCTCCCCGGGGAAGGCAGGAGTGGGCTCTTCATTAGCCCCTTTTTCTGGGGCTCTTTAAGCTTAAACTTCATAGAGCTCAGTGGACAGTTTGCAAATGTGGCTTTGTGTTTAGCACGGGAGGCTGCATCCTAGAGGCTGATAGGAGCCACCCTAGGCCACCTCTGGTCAGAGTGCAGCCAGGTCCCCACCTTGTGTCACCTGAACAGGCTTCCTAGCCTCTGTGAGCCGCTGTCCCTGTTTGTGAAAGGAACATGCAGAGGCCGACTCTGCAGAGAGCTGGAGGGGACCAGATACCACACGGAAGGCCAGCGCCACGTGGGCGCCCACTGATGGGTGACCAGGATGTTGTCCTAATGCAAAGTAAGGAACCAGAGGCTTTGAGATGTGACACACTTTGCCCTGACTCATGTATGCACACTTGCATGCACACACACCACACACACACCTGCAACTGCTCACACACAGAGCTGGTTAGTGACAGAGCTGGAACTCACTGTCTTCTCCACCCTACCACCCCATCCCAGATTGAAGTTGTCATGAACACTCAGGATGGAAAATCCCAGAATATCAACAAAATAAGAAGAGTATAGCCTCCAACTCCAGTTCCAAGGGCAGAGCAGAAGGGAAGGCTCTGGAATCCCTGTAGGTCCAAGAAGGGGATTTGCCTCCCCAGTGCAGGGTCAGTGAGATGAGCAGGGCCACCCGTGTCCCAGCTGAGGGAAGTATGAGAGAGCGCTGAGTGAAAACAGACCATTCCATCACAGGACTGGATGTGAGAAAATTCAACATTTCTGATAAAAGACAGACCAAAACATCTCAGCTCAGGATGAAGTGAGAGAAGCTACTTGTTGACGCCTTGTGTAATAATGAACCTGGCCAGTCTCTGTCCACCACACCTCTCGCCCATTCCTGCCAGGTAACCTCTACATTCTTAACATTTCTTAATGGATAGAAGTGTCTCTGTTACTCATAGTGGGTCCTTGGACAACAGCTGAGTCCATGCCAACAACTTACGGGGACCCTAGAAAAGCTGTGCCCAGGAGATGACCCCGATGGGGCTGGTCCTACCAGGAAGAGCATTCATGCAATAGCACAGGTGTGGGTGGGGGGGCGGGGATTGCTCTCAGCCGTGGGATATCAGCTGGTCTCTCACCTCCAGGAAGGCGATGGGGCTGGAGGTTGAGTTCCACTTCCGGGCTGTGGATTCAGTCAGTCACGCCTGTGCAATGGAACCCCAATGAAAACTCTGGACACCGAAGATCTGGAGATCATCTCTGGTGGGCAGTTCCCTGTGGGTGGTCGCACACCCATGTGCTGGGAGGGAAACCAGCCCCTGGGGCTGATGGAAGCCTCCCAGGCCTTGTTGTAGATAGCTCTCTCTGTAGCAGGCTATTATTTGTATCCCTTGGCTCTAATAAAAGTCATTGTAAATATAGTCATTGTAAAACTTTCCTGAGTTTTGTGAATTGTTTTAGTGATTTATTGAAACTGAAGAAGTTCCTGGGGACCCTTGACTTTGTAGCCGGCTGGTCAGAAGTGACAGTGGCCTGGTGACCCTGAATTTGCAGCTGGGGTCTCCTTGAGGAGGACAGTCCCCTTACCCCGTGGAGTATGGCTGACTCAAGGTAGTTTGTGTTCAAAGTCATTGCACAAATAAACAACACAAAACAATGTTGGAATGTTAAGATTAAAGTATCACCCAAGAGCTATTGGACAAAAGCAAACTAAAAACAGACTTGACAACTTTAATTTCTAACACTGTGTATCTCAATATAAATGGAATTAAATGGAATAAAATGCCAGTGTATGTTGTTAATATCTTAATTCTACAATGAAGATAAAGTATAATCCTGCATGGGCTGACCAAGGTAACATGAAAATACAAGTCCACAACGCCTGGAAATATCTGAAGAAAATGAAAGAAACAAAATAGATGCTTAATCAATGATTTTTGGGTTTCCTGGATACCTCACAATCTTATGGGTATAGAAATAAGAGCAGTGACAAAACTTAAAATAATTGAAAAGATTCAATTACTAAATAAAATAATACTGGAAAGAAACTCTTTATCATTTCCAATAATTCAAAGAAATCTGTCTTCATCTATGCTACACAAATCTCAACAAATTTTCAAAAGCAAAACTGCACAGGACACATTCTCTCACTGAAACCTGGATTTATAATAGGAGCAAACAGATATACACACATATACACACAGTCTGTGTATCAAGGGATGGGGTACAGGGGCTGCACTGAACCTACAGGGACCAATTCTTTGTCTCTCCATGAGGAAAAAAAAGAAGAAAGAAGGAGAAGGAGGGAGGAAAAGACAAAAGAAGGAAGTCAGGAAGGAAGGAAGGAAGGAAGGAAGGAAGGAAGGAAGGAAGGAAGGAAGGAAGGAAGGAAGGAAGGAAGGGAGGGAGGGAGGGAAGGAGGGAGGAAAGGAAGGAAAGAAGGGAGGGAGGGAGAGAAAGGAAGGGAGGAACAGAGGGAGGGAGAGAGAGGAAGGGAAGAAGGAAGGAAGGAAGGAAGGAGGGAAGGAGGGAAGGAAGGAAGGGAGGGAGGGAGGAAAGGAGGGAGGGAGGGAGGGAAGGAAAGAAGGGAAGGAGGGAAGGAAAGGAAGGGAAGGACGGAGGGAGTGAGAGAGAGAGGAAGGAAGGGAGGGAGGGAGGAAGGAAGGAAGGAAAGGAGGGAGGGAAGGAAGGAAAGAAGGGAAAGAGGGAGGGAAAGGAAGGGAGGGACAGAGGGAGTGAGAGAGAGAGGAAGGAAGGAAGGCAGGCAGGGAGGGAGGGAGGGAGGGAGGAAGGAAGGAAGGAAGGAAGGAAGGAAGGAAGTGAGTCATTCTATACCTGGCATTAGCACAAACATGAATCAAGGGTTACTCAGGGGCTAGTGACTGCCCTGCCCACTCCCATCTGGACCTCACTGCTGGCCGCTCCTCCTCCACACCCCTGCCCCATCCACCCCAGAGCACTTGCTGCTCCCTGTATGCCTGTGTGCTCCCTTCACCTCTGGGCATGGCCAGCACCTTCTGCGGGGCACGCCCTGACCATGTGTCTCTGCAGAATCCTATGTCACTCAGAAGCCACATGAGACTCCGCCTCCCTGGGGCCCTTCCTCCAGCCCCCAGTGTTGAGCAGCGACCCCTGGTCGCCCAGTGCTGTCCTGGCACCCGGACTGATGCCTTTTCTGCATCTCCCTGGGCTGCACTAGCACTAGCACTCCTTGCATGCACCCCTGTCCTGCCTACAGATAGAAAGATCCCCAGGGCAAGAGCCAGCCTTCATCATACCATCAACCCACCAGGAACGAGGCCCCTGTGCATGGGGCACTTGCAGACAGTATTTTAAATACTTTCATATTCACACACATAAGCCCATTAATTAGAAACATAAAACATAAAGGAATCAAAATGTCAATCAAGGATCTGTTTCTTAGGACATTAAAAAGTATGCCAGGCATTAAAAAGTACGTACATAAAAAGAGCGTACATTAAAAAGTACGCTCACACCTGTAACCCCAACACTTTGGGAGGCCGAGGCAGGTGGATCACCTGAGGTCAGGTGTTCGAGGCCAGCCTGGCCAATGTGGTAAAACCCCGTCTTTACCGAAAGTACAAAAATTATTTAGGCATGGTGGCACACACCTATAATCCCAGATACTCAGGAGGCTGAGGCAGGAGGATTGCTTGAACGCAGGAGGTGGAGGTTATAGTGAGCCAAGATCACATCACTGCATTCCAGCCTGGGAGACAAGAGTGAGGCCCTGTCTCAAAAAAAAAAAAAAAAAAAAACAGTAACTACACAAAGCAAACAAAACCCAAACCCCTGTCCTGCCTAAGATAAAAAGAAAAAAAGCACAAGTAAAACCAGAGTCAGGTCTAAGAAGGCGGGGATGACAACCGACACAAACATTTTGAAATATGAGAGAGAGATTGTGGACAGTGCAATGCCAATCAACCTGAAATGTCCGTGAACCTGAGATTCACGTGTGGCCGTAGGGTTGCCAACATGGACTCTAGACGAAGAAAACCGGCAGAGTCCGGCAATCATTGAAGATGTTGAGTCGCCGAAGGAAATGCTTCCAAAAAGCCCTTTGATCAGATGGCTTTAGGATTCTTGCAAACATAAAAGGGGTGGCACAGCCCGAGAATTCCTGTGAGTTACAAACTTCTCTAGAACGTAGTGGGGCAAGGGTCAGCTAGTCATCATATTTTTTAATCCCTGCACAACCTTGGCCAAGGAGCCCAGCAGGGAGAGTAAGAAGAAGGCCGGGCCCAGTGGCTCACACCTGTAATCCCAGCACTTTGGGAGGCCCAGGCAGGGGGATCATGAGGTCGGATCGAGACCATCATGGCCAACACGGTGAAACCCCATGTCTACTAAACATACAAAAAATTAGCCGGGCGTGGTGGCGGCGCCTGTGGTCCCAGCTACTTGGGAGGCTGAGGCAGGAGAACGGCGGGAACCCGGGAGGCGGAGCTTGCAGTGAGCCGAGATCCGGCCGCTGCACTCCAGCCTGGGCGACAGAGCGAAAAAAAAAAAAAGAGTTAAAGGCCTAACACTCATCAACAATGCACCACACACAGGTGAGCGTTTAGCCAGGCCTCAGACGAGGAAGTCAGCAATGGCAGGAGTCAGGTGGGGCACCTTCCTCCCTCACAGGACTGGAGTCAGGACAGAGGTTCCCTGAGCACTGGGATATGTCCATCCTGGCATGTGGCATCAGTTAGGGTTTTTCTCTTTAATTTTTTTTTTTTTTTAATCAAAAGGCCATTTCCTCCGCCATTTCCGATGTAGCCTGCATACACCCTCAGTCAGCCGGACTTGCCCCACCCCAGATGTGTTGGGAGCTTCTCAGACAGCACTTCCTACAGCTGCCCTTGGCTCCAGGTGGGACGTCTGGTAGGATCTACAGAATCTGGGAACGTGGGCTCGGGATAGAACTGGGGAAACTGGTGGGGGTCTCTTCGTCTATCATCCCTTCTCCTGGAGTCATATGATGTTAGATTTTGGAAAGGGGTAGATTTGAGTTTCACTTTAGACTTTCAACATTACAAAAGGAGAAAAAAATGTTCCCAACCCCCCCCCCCCCCACAAAGAAAGGAGAGAGAGAAAGAAAGAAAGAAAATGTCAAATTTGCACATGTGCTGCATTCTAAATTATCCAAGCACTTGCTCTAATTAGTATTCCAAGCTAGGCAAGACCAGAAAGTCAAAATCTCCATTTAAATGAAGATTTCCCCAGTCCCCGGCTGGGGCTTCCGTCTGCACCAGGGGGTTCCTGGTGCCTCCAGGGACTTAGAATTCAAGGCCCCAGGTGACCCTGGCTGGGCCCGTCTCCCTCGGCCTCTTGGGAAGGCAGGGGTGGAAGCCTCAGGGTGGGCTTGCTCTCTTTCGCGAGCTTAGATGCTCCGGTGACAGGGGCACCAGATTGTTCTGGCCACGTGGCTGAGATCATGCCTGCGCGTTGGTAACTGTGGAGTTGATTTTGAACGCAGAGAATCTGGCATTCATTGTGGATTAGTTGATTGATTGCCATTCGTGAGCAGAAAAGGTTCTCTCTTTCTAAGGACTCCGGGGCCTGTGTGTTTACTCTCCCTCTCTATAGGAACCCGGACTACGGGGAGTCCCTGAGACACACCCATCCTCCCCAGAGCTGTTGCCCTGGAGCTTCTGCAGACTTTGCTGATTTTACGTTGTATTTAAGGCCATGGTGGGTGGTGCTGGGGTTTGGTCTACAGCGGCTCACAGACTGCCCAGGCATAGAGGCCGATGCAGAAGTGTGGTCAGAAGCAGCCCAAAGGAATAACTGGTTTGGTAAACATTTGAGCCCAAAGGAATAACTGGTTTGGTAAACATTTGAGCCACCCCATCTGGCCCCGGGAAGCTCGAGCTCCAGCCCCGCCCATGGAGCCACCACCTCTGCACAGCGTGGAATCCCTCCAGGAGCCACTCAAGACCTCCTCCCGGAAGAGCCTCCATATCCAGACAACGTTCTCCCCTTGCAGGGAACTCGGCAGGGAGGTGCCTGTGGGGTACCAGCTGAACGAAGGTCATCTGTTTCTGTTGTCATCTTCCTCCCCTCCGTGAGTGACAGATAAATGACAAGAGTGGCAATGACAATAGCTGCCCCCCACTGCAGGCTTCCCGTGCGGAGGCCCTGCCTGTGTGATCTCCAGTCTTTCCGGCTTCTCAGCACGTGGGCTTCAGGACCCCCATTTTCCAAGCAGAAAAGCAAAACAGCCCTGGCCTTCAGCGCAGCTGAATGAGGAACTTGTCCAAGGTCACGCAATCCAGCCCAGAAGGTGTCAGGGATCAGACCACAAATCCCTGGAATTTCTGTTACCTCCCACAACTTCCAAAGCCAGTCTTAGATATTTTCTGGAACAGGGAAAACGGTAATAAATCTCTGCAGTGTAGCCTTTCGCATTCATGTGGGTCTTGCCCGGGCTGAGCTGCGGTTTGCTGACTGATGGCCCCACGTGGGGGGACCATGCCCTGTGCTGAGCGTCTGCCCGTCACTTCATCCTCAGGCAGGGATGAAAAAGAAAACTGCTGCCTTAGGGATGCGGAAACTGACTTGCAGCAAGATTCAGTATCTTCTCCAGATGTCACACCCAATTCTTCCTGAGCCAGCCTCCAGTCTGCCCAAGGTCTTGGCCTCTACCTGGGCTCCCAGGAGCTGTGTGTCTACACTAGAACCACACAAGCTATATGGGGTGTCAGGTCTTAGAGCCTGAGCAGGAGCCTGGGGTTCCATCTCCTCCACGGGACGTCTCCCTTTTTAGCTACACTGAGCAATATCAGATACAGGAAGATATTAGATGTTGGGTGTACTTTTTTCTTTTCTTCTGTTAATTGGCAAGGCTCACACATCTTTCTACTACCCGACTTACCTTTCCTATATCTCTCCCCAAACTCTGTCTCATTTTACCTGCACCGGCCCTTGTCCTTTTGCCCAGGGCCCACCTCACATGTCATCACCTCTCACTCACTCATTCATCTGCTCATTCATTCCTTCAGCCAGCATGTGTGGACCACCGCCGAGCACCAGGCTGTTAGCTCCTGATGAAGGACACTGAGATCAAACTGAACATCAACTGCAGGGCTGCAGCGGCCCAGGCTTGAAGGCGTCCCTGCCTGGGCATGCACAATGCACTTGGGATCTAAACGCAGCTTTCTTTGGAAAAGCTGGGAGCAAAGACAGCAAGTTCACAATATTCTGACTGGCTGCTGCCTCTTTTTCCATCAGCCACTGTTATTTCCCCTGCAGGACCCTGGGCCTCAAGCCCACCTGGCCACACAAGGACCCCCGCTTCTCTTTCCGGAGAGACTGAGGGTGGGCCCAGACCAAAGCTTTTCTATGCATTATTGGAGGAGCTTTAGGCATCATCGTAAATGCTTGCTGGCCACTACGCCCACATCCGTGAACACATCACTGCTAATCATTTGTTTCCACAAGATAAGAGAGTCAATCTTTAAGTTTCTTTCCAAGGCTGGAAGCAGGGCTATTTGTGATATAAATAGGAAGTTCTGTGCCTGCAGCAGGACCAAGTTTGAACTGCTCTGATAGGAAACAAACATTCATTTGGTTAAATATGTTTTCCAGGCCCCTGGTGCCTGCACCTGAAGAAATGGCTTAAGAGACAAGACGCTCTTTAGCTCATCTAGAAATTCTCCAAAATATGGCCATTTACTAACAAATGTAGGATTTGGGGTGCTACAGGGCCTACAAGGGAGGGTCTCACCTAAGATGCCAGCCTTATATTTCACTGATGCAACCCTTGGCTCATTATATTTGGAGGGCTTTCGATGCATGAGAGGCCCCCCACCTGGCCCCTCTGTTTTGCACCCATCCAGGCTGCTGTTGGCCATCCCGAAGTCCCAGAACGCGGGATCAGCCTCCCGGGTCCCAGGAGCTAAGTGGTGTTGAAGAGCCGCTCTCTAAAGCACTCACTGGAAATAGGAACTGGAAATGACTTGGGGTCCCTTGTGAGGGCCTCCGCATTCCAGCATTTAGCATAAAGACAGTGGCAGCAGCACAGCACACTGCACTGAGGATGTCGTGGGGCAGCTTGGCTCTCTTGCCACTTACCTGGAAAGGCCTCCTGTCCACTGTGGCTTTGGCCCTCTATGTACCTCTTAGATTCTACAGGAAGACCTCCACTGGCCTTCCAGCCCTGGAGGGCTCTGACTGCATGGAATACCAAATGGAGACAAATCTGGGAGGAAGGAAAATAAGGCTGGAATCCCACAGACTCAGAGAAGAAGGGGCCCAAGTCCCCGGGAAGTACCACGGATCCAGGACACTCTGTAAACCCGGTGTTCACCACTCCTGGCCTGCGTGTCCCATGGGCTCTGTGGCGTGATGGGAGAGGCACAGCCCACCCTTGGAGATGGAAACATTTCTCCTGCTGACGAGGAGTCTGAGAACCGGGCCGCATCTGTAATTGTAAGGAAAGGGACCTCACCACGAACTGCTGCCCCCAGGAAGAACAGAAGTGTCAGATTCTGGATAGGCATATTGTTTTTTATTTCTACACATTAATTTTAATTGTTTTGAAATAATACACTTCAGTGCCAAATGCTTTAAAAGTACTTATCAGAACTGATGTAACTGTGAATTTGGCATTGTGTGCATCCGACCCACTGAACAAAAGCGTCTCTCTATTTAAACATGGTTGGCATCCAGAAAGGAAGGAGCCCTCACTCTCTCAAAGGCAGCGCCCCCTACTGAGGTGCTCTTG
Source organism: Macaca fascicularis (assembly GCF_037993035.2). Taxonomy (NCBI): domain Eukaryota; kingdom Metazoa; phylum Chordata; class Mammalia; order Primates; family Cercopithecidae; genus Macaca; species Macaca fascicularis. Next base: position 3,217,165 of record NC_088384.1, on the reverse strand, counting down.
AGGGGCTTCCAAGGAGAGGGGAAGGGGCTTCCAGGCCTGGATGTCCCAAGCAGTAGAAGACAGCAAGAAGGAGGGCGGACTTTGGGAACGGAAAATGGGGTTCTTCTGATGCGGTCCTGTCTGCTGTAGGGCAGCTCAGCTTCTGGAAGAATCCAGTGCCAAGGCCGTAGGGGGAGTTTTGGGTTCAGAGAGGGGCCAAGCAGCCTTTGAGGGGCCACAGACTCAGGACACCACAAGCCACATTGCAGTACGTTTTATTTATGTATTTATTTATTTACTTATTTATTTATGAGCTGAGGGATGGTGTCTTGGGTGTAACTCCTGAGGCCAGGACAGCAGGGGGATGCACCTGCTCACCAATTGCTCTCTCTCAGACAGCTCCTTCTGGGAACCCAGCCGCGGGACTGGGAAGAGCTCAGGCCACAGGAAGGGGACCCGGAAGTGCTCTGGTCTGCAGTCACAGCTGGCTCTGGACTTCTTGGCCCCCAGCATCCCCTCCACCCGTCACATCCTCCCAGCAGAGGTCCCGACATCAGGAAGCAGAGGCCGTGATGACCTGCCGACCTGCAGAATCCAGATGCTAATAACAGACAGCAGTGCCTGTTTCACCCCAGCATATTCGCATTGGCTTGTCACATCGAGGTAGGTAACAGGCACACCACCCACAGATCTTCCAGGTCTCCTCTCCTGCCTCCCTTCTTCTCTGCCTTGCTCCTGGGGCTCTGGCGGGAGTCAGGAGCAGGTCAGTTACATGACGCTGAGGAGGCTCCCTCCACGCTCCCCAGCATCCAGCGTTCCTGCTGGGCCTCCCGGGTGCGCATTTGTGATCCCCCACCTGATCTCCTTCTTCCAGCCTTCCTCCTTCCAATCCCCTTCCCCACTTCAATGATCAAAGTGGTATCACTGCTATCACCGTCACTTTTCTAACACTTCACAATGAAAGAAGTACTTTCAAATGTAATAATTCATTAAATAAAGCAAACTTTAGGATAGAGATTCTTGTTCAATTTTTATAGAGACACCATGGCTCAAAAAGGCAACAAGACTTGATGGAAGTCACTTAGTATTCAAAAGATATATCACAAATCTGGCCCCTGGCTCTGGGCTATTTTCTCCACACCATTGCCCAGTGCTCACTGTGTTTATTCCAGATGCTTTACCATGGCACTCAGGCACCCACAAAGCCTACCACAGAGTCGGGCCCAAATAAACCTGCATCTCTGTTTCTCTTATAGATCAGGTTCCTTCTGGGAATCAGCAAGGCCACAAACAGAAAGAGAACATGAGAACCAGGGCTGTGTTTTGCCTATGGGAAAAGCATACCATATATTCATCTTATTTCCTCTTTTGCTTTGGTGACCAGGGAGCTCAGCACAGCCCCCAATACAGCTCCATTTTAATAACCATGCAGGACTCCAGGCTTTGCTGCCTGACCTTCACTTTCCCTGTACTTTGATTGTTTATTCTCTCGATATTATATTTCCCTATCCCAGCATCGTATTTATGTGGCACATACCTTATGGATTTTTGCTTATTCTGTCTACTGATAAATTCCCAGAGCCTAGGACTATGCCAGATGCAGAGTAGGTAGCTAGTGAATGAATGCATGAATGAACACGGGAATTGTTCTTCTTGGTATTGTAAGCACCTATAAAAGCCACATCAAAATAGCTAATTTATTAAATGCATTGCTACATAGTGGAATTTAGTCATTTCAAAATGGGAAAACCTGACTCTGAATGAAGCTATTTTGGCTTCCACTTGGCCAGAATCAGGAATGTAGTTGCGTCCAGGCCCAGTGGGACCTCCTTCCTGGCCTTTTGCCCCAAACCTGGCAGCAGCAGGTCTCATGCTTAGAGCGGCCACTGGTCCCTCCCTCCAGCGCTAGCCTTAGTTTTAGCTCCTGGAAAGGGCTAGAGGGGTTGGGGGAGAGTGAAAGAAGACAAAACTGCCTTGAGGCCCTGTCCAAATAAATTTTAAAATCTGAAGTTCTGATATGCCTGAAAAGGGAAAACAACACGATCGTTTGCAAAAGTTAGGAAGGTCTACTTTAAAACACGGGATATCATTACTAGGATTAATAATATAACTCAGAATAACATCACTATCCCGAAGAAGTAACTGTCTTATACACCAAGAAGGACTAGCCGCACAAATCTCCATGCATAACAGCAACAAAACAAATCAAATATGGAGTCAACAACTAACAAGAAATATTCAGGACAGACACCGAAGAAGAGACGTGAAGAAAGATTTGAATAAATGGAAAGAAATATCGTGTTCCCAGAGGGGAGAGCTCAACTTTTTAAAGATGTCAAACCTTACTACATGAATTGATAAAAAATTAGAATTCCAATGAAAATCTCAGTAGAACTTTACAAAATGGATCTTTGATTTGAAATATTTTTCTTGAAAAATAAAATGATAGATAACCAAGAAACGTTGTCTCATCAAATAGTTTTACATTAATAAAATAGTACGCTACTTAGAGAGAGAGATTGAAAGAGATCGATGGAATCATAGACCACATAGTCTAGAAACAGGCCCAAGAATCATCTGGAATAATTTGACATATGATAAAAATGGTATTTTGTTATCAGTTGGTGACAAATGGATTATTCTCTAAACTGTATTGAGACCACTAAAGAAGTATTTATAAAATGATGTTAGTTACCGATCTCTATAGCAAAATAAATTCCAGATAGATTTAAAATGTACAGTTTATACAAAACATAAAATATTGGAAGCTCAAAAAGTTATCATTTTAAATGACCTCAGGATGGAAAAGCAGTTTACTAGGCAAAGACCAAAGGCAGAAGTCACAAGGAGAAAATACGGATGAATTTGACGATTCATGTTTTATTAAAATATGTTCCTCAAACTCAGAAGGAAAAATGATAAAGCCACTCCATCTGGAGAAAAATGGGTAAAAAACGCCAATAAGCCAATATCAAAATAAAAATATAAGCATGCAAAAATGTTCATCCTCGTTAGCACTCAAAGAAATGCAAATTACAAAGCCCTGGGAGCCTCTTGTCAGCAAGGGGGAGGAGGGAGCCTCGCACGCGCGATTCCCGGGCTGCAGCACGGCTGGACCAGAGGCTGTGATGTTCTGGCCCCAGGAGGGGCTCATGGGTGTTTGTGGGAGCTAAGAACATAAAGTACACTGATTTCTTTATTACGGCTACAAGATATTTAAGAATGTTAGCACAGGTCTTTGAATACCTTTTGTTCCTAAGAGAAGTTACTATTTATTCCTAATTACATGGAGAGGGAAGTCTTTGAAAAGGAACCTCTACTTTACTTTTTACATGGGCATCCTTGCATTATGATGCTGTCTGATTGTATGTTACAGAATTATATGTATCAGATATTAAGGGAAAATTAAATATAATGTTTACTGGCAGGAAAGACAATCATGAAAGTTCCTACAGCTTGACGCACAGATAAGGACTGTGCTGGCATTGCCAGCCTGAGCGGCCCCCGTCTCCCCTGGGGAGGGCAGGTGCACCATGTGGCCATGGGCAAGCCGCTCAGGACATGGGGTGGCAGTGCTCTCAGGCTTTGCTGACGGCCATCCCTGGACACATTGGTCACGCCGAACTTCCCCATGTGGGAATCAGGCTAAGGGCAGCTGCCCCCACTCAGTGACACCTTCGCAAGCACACAGCGCCACCAAGGACACGTTTTGTCAAAACAAAATGGGAACTTGGATCTGATGAGTGTTTTGGAGCCACCTTCCAGCTCACAGAAAATATCCAGGATAGAGGAACACATTAAATGACACTCAAAAAAAGCTAATAGACAAGTGCAGCATGTGGAAAACCCTACAGGAAAAATGTCCAAGTTTCGTCAACAAGACAGTGTCTAAAACAAAGGGGAGGCCCTGGTGTCGGGGTGAGTGGGGCGTGTTGGACCTCAGTGAGGACAGTGGGGAGGCCATGGGGGGTCCTCCCGGGACCAGCTGCCTCAGTATGCCTATTGCCCTCAGTTATCAGCTGACGCAGCCTGTGGGGAACCTGTCTTCGGTGTGAATGCAGGGATGAACTTCAGAGCAGGAACATGGCCCTTGACCATGCGGCCCCCAGTAGCCGGGGACCGAAGGACACTGGCTCACAGGCTCCACAGAATGTGGCTGACAGTCCTTGAATCTGGTGATGGGAAATACAGGTTAAGTATCCTTTTTCTGAAACGCTTGGGACCAGAAGGGTTTCAGAGTTCTATTTTTTCTTTTTCTTTCTTTCTTTTTTTTTTTTTTTTTTTGGATTTTGGAATATTTGCATATGCATAACGAGATATCTTTGGGATGGGATCCAGGTCTAAACACAAAACTCACTTATGTTTCATATACACCTTACTCACATAGCCTGAAGCTAATTTCATGTAATATTTTTAACAATTTTGTGCATGAAACCAAGTTTTGACTGCCTTTGACTGCAACCCATCACATGAGGTGAAATTCCACTTGTGGCGTCATGCCGGCACTCAAAACATTTTGAATTCTAGAGCATTTTGGAGTTTGGATGTTCAGACAAGAGAAATCCACCCCGTACCAGAGCAGTTTGCTCTGCTTTTCTGAATGTTTGAAAGCTTTCAGAGCAACCTGTTAATGTGCGTGTGCTCTGCTTCAGGAATTCCGCCTCCTTATGCACAGGAGGAAATCAGACCCTTGAAAAAGGTGGAAATACACCCTTCACCCCAGAATTGGCCAAAGAACAAACTCTAGAGCCTGCCGTCCTGGGTTTGCACCCTGGCTCTGCTCCTGACGAGGCGTGTGACCTTGGGCAAGAGGCGTGTGACCTTGGGCAAGTTACTTCACCATCTTGAGCTTCAGTTCCCTCATCTGCTAAGTGGGGGTGATTGCTCATGTTACAGATAATGAAAAGTCAATCAGGGGCCGGCACGATGGCTCACACCTGTAATCCCAGCACTTTGAGAGTCAATGAGCATCAGGTGCTCAGCACAGGCGCTGGCCCTCAGGCAGGGCTAGGAATGGGCAGAGGTGCAGCTGGGCAGATCCTGCTGTCTCCCACTGGAGCACCAGGCATTCACTTGTGAAGGTAACACAGGAAGCGCCACTGCCCTGGGACGATGTTCCAGGGATATTACAAAGTTTAAGGAGACGTCTCCTAAGAGAACCACTTTTCTTTAAAATCTGGGCAGGCAGGAGGCCGGGTGCAGTGTCTCATGCCTGTTGTCCCAGCACTTTGGAAGGCCAAGGTGGGCAGATTGCTTGAGTCCTGAAGTTCAAGACCAGCCTGGGCGACATAGCAAGACTTCATCTCTACAAAAATAAGAAATAACAAATATGGTATTGCATACCTGAGACTGGTTAATTTATAGAGGAAAGAGATTTAACGGACTCCAAGTTCTACATGGCGGGGGAGGCTGCCAATCATTCAAGGTGAGATTTGGGTGGGGACACAGAACCAAAACCGTGTCAGGTATGCACCGTTATCTCTCTGATGGGGCGAGGGTTTTCTTACCATTAGCGTCTTTTTCTCCTGTATCTAAGAAGGATCTAGGTGCCCATGAGGGTTGAGGTCTGAAGCCCTTCAATGGCCAACAGACCAGAGATCCTGCAGGTGCAGCCACGAAGAGCCTGGGCAGCGACCCTCAGTGCTGGAGGAAGCATGCAGATAAATGGCTCCCGCTGGCCTGAGTCCCACAGGGTGCCCACAGTAATGCTGGCGTCTTGCCCAGGGCTGGCGACCCTCCATACCCCCACCATGGGGCACCATCGTCAAGAGCACACTATCGAGGCACTTACTGCTGCTGGGGCCTCACTCGGTCCGCACCAGTCCTGAGAACACGGTCAGCAGAGGCCCCTGCGTCCTCTTCCATACGTGAGCAAAGAGGCTTCAGAGACCAGCAGTGGGGACTTCAGAGTAAGTGGCAGAGTGGAAAGATGGGCAGAGCCAACCTGCCCCCTCCCCGCAGACTGGGCAGTCCCAGAGCCCCAGAGGTGGAGCAGGAACTTGGGGCCAGTCAGGGGCTGCGTAACAGGAAGGGGCCCAGGCATGCCCTGGGGGCAGAGATCTCAGGCAGGTGAACCCCTAGGGCGAACCAGATGGCCCAGCAGGGTTTGAACTCATGGGACACACCAGAAACCCACAGGACAGTGGTAGAGCCAAGGGGTGGCCATGAAGCTGTGCTGAGGGGGTGCTTTTCAGCTGGTTTTTGGAGCAGGAGGTACCAGACAGAGGGTGGGTGGGAACAAAGCTAGAGTGGCATAGTAGGACCTGGCTTGGTGAACTTGATCAGAAAGGCTAGAGATCTGCTTCTGACCCTGTGGTCCTGTCCACCTGGCAGACTAAAAGGGGAAGGGGAGCCCTGTCCTGTAAGCCGCTGGCTGGCCCGGAAGCTTCCAGGCCCTGGGAAGGCCTTGACAGGCCCACCCCCTCCCAGTGGATGAGAGGAGGAGACATGAGACAGCAGCCAGGGTATGCGAGGATACCCACACGCCATGGGAAAGGGGGACCCAGAGTGTGGGAGGCACAGGGCAGGCCCTGGAGTCTGCCTAGGCACCACCAGGAGAAACTGAGCCCCCAGCTCTGGGTCGGGCCTGGGCAGGGGCTGGAGCCGCTCTTCCCTTTGCAGCCTCTGCTCTGCAGAAGCAGGTGTGGGCTGACTCCTGGGGGCCTTGTGCTGCCAGTGGGGAGGTCCTCAGGGACACGCGCCTTGGTGTGCGGGGAAACAGAACGGGACTGTCTCTGTGACATCTCAGGTGCATTGCCACGTTGGGATAATGCCCACCTGGGAGGAAAGCTGGAGGCAGCCCTGCCCCCGGGCTTACAGGCCTGCAGGAGCTGGCAGGGGAGGTCCCAGATGCCCAGGGGTATGGGAGCCTCACCTGCTCTCTGCAGGGCACAGGCTCAGATATGAAGAGAGTCGGAGTGCACACACATGTGCATGGGCTCAAGCTTGAAGGAACAGGCAAAGTAAAGGGAGTTCACTGGAAGCTTAAAAAAGAATGAATCAAGGAAATCAAGTCTCATTTCTAATCCCCACACAACTAATAATCAGGGAAATATCGCATTTCTGTTGTTGTAGAAACAGTCATTTAACAAAATATTTCATGAGTATGAAAATCACTTGCTGTGCGTCTCAGGAATCTAATCACTGTGATTAGGCCTAATGAGCATGAGTCACCTGCGCAGAAATAAATGGGTGGCCGATTTCCGGTGAGAAGTGCCTTTGGAACCAAGTCCCTACCTCAGGCTTAGTGCCCCCGTGTTCCTCGTGCAATGCAGATGGACGGACAGGTGAAATGCAGATGGACGGACAGGTGAAATGCAGATGGAGAAATGCAACTCTTTTCAAAAATGGCGTGGCCAAGAATGGAAGCAGGCTGTCTCTGACAGGCCTTGGTGACGGAAGTCTCACTGTGTAGGGGCCAGAGTTCCCTGAAGACTCTTTCGGTTTCACAAGAAAGCCTCAGAAAAGCAGCCTGATCAGGCCATCACATGTCAAAGAGAAACAATAGCTACAGATGGCAGCAACTGCCTGAGACAATCGACCCAGCAGACAACAGACCCAGGGTACAACAGACCCAGGGTACAACCAACCCAGGAGACAATCGACCCAGGGTACCACAGACCCAGGAGACAACAGACCCGAGGTACAACCAACCCAGGATACAATCAACCCAGGGTACAACAGACCCAGGGTACAACCAACCCAGGAGACAATCGACCCAGGGTACCACAGACCCAGGATGCAATAGACTTGGGGTAGAACAGACCCAGGACACAAGAGACCCAGGAGACAACCAACCCAGGAGAGAAATGACCCAGGGTACCACAGACCCAGGAGACAACAGACCCGAGGTACAGACCCAGTGTACAGTAGAACCAGGACGCAATAGACCCAAGGTACAACAGACCCAGGAGACAACTGACCCAGGGTACAACACACCCAGGGTACAACCAACCCAGGAGACAATCGACCCAGGGTACCAGAGACCCAGGAGACAACAGACTTGGGGTACAGACCCAGTGTACAGCAGAACCAGGACGCGATAGACCCAAGGTACAACAGACCCAGGAGACAACTGACCCAGGGTACAACACACCCAGGGTACAACCAACCCAGGAGACAAACGACCCAGGGTACCACAGACCCAGGAGACAACAGACCCGAGGTACAGACCCAGTGTACAGCAGAACCAGGATACAATAGATCCAAGGTACAACAGACCCAGGAGACGACCAACCCAGGATGCAATTGATCCAGGTGCCCTTAGATTTTCCAGGACCTAAAAATACAACCATGTAACATCAAGCTGTTCTCCAGCCTCAGAGAAACAAGGCAGCAACCACAAGTCCAAAAATAGACCAAAGAGCTAAAGCCATTGAATGTCAGGAATAAGAGCTTCGGGGTCCGTTTTGGGTTCAAATCCTGAAGAACGTTGCGAGGTGGACAAACAAGTTATTCATAATGTTGCCTGATCTTCAACATGTGAAAGATGGAGTGAGTCGCAGCCACTGCACCAGCCTCTGATATGAGTTATTATCAGTAAAGCCACCATCGAGCCCCTGTGTGGAACGGACAAACCCCACCGGCATTCCAGGACTCTGGTTTGGAATGGTGCTGAGGCAGATGGGATGGGAAAGACGTGAAGAGCAGGGGAGCGATTTCAGCCACCTGTAGGCGCTCCACATCCCTCAACTTGCCCGTAAGGGACCGCAGGAATGATTCGTAGCTGCTGGCGCTGGCAGCTCTTGCAGTCCAACAATGGAGAAGCTGGCACGCTTGGCTGGAAAGTCAGTGGACGCCCTTCTCAGTGCCTCTTGAATGTGTTTGAAATAGGGAAGAAATAAATAGCTGTCATGTTAGATCCACTCCCATCACAGTGGAAACGATCCATTTCTTACCAGAGAAACCTAATTAGGGGGCTGATAGGCTGCACATTCTGGGCGGGTGAACATTTGCTGTAATTCTTTCCAGGAGAAGGGACAGATGCCAGTGCAGCTTTTATTAAGAGACAAAAATACCAGCATCTTCAAGGAGTCGAGACCCCTCCTGCCTGTGCAGGTGTAGTCACCAAACCCAACCCAGGTCCTACCTATGTCACCTGGGAATGTTGTGTGGCTTTCCTTGTAGGCTCAGGACTCAGGAGCAGACGTGAGCACTCACTATACAACAGTGGAAGTAGCCATCAGCCCCTCACCTTCGGGACACCGTTTGATCATTGATCATTTCCTTTATTTACGAATGTTTTTGTTAATTGAAAGACTATGACTGAGCATCTACCAGGGCTCATCTCAGGATCTGAGGAATACTTAACCCTAAACTGAGCACTGCTCGGGACCTGCCTAACAAATCTTAAAAGCAAAGACCAAAAGGAATCAATAGTTTCCAACTAACTTAACTGAACCTCAAGCAAATTTAAGAATATTTATAGAAACACAAATATATCCAGAACCTTAGAAGACTAATTTCAAGCTGGATGCAGTGGCTCATGCCTGTAATCCAGGCTACATACAGTCTATGTATAACACACTTTATGACATTCTGGAAAAGGCAAAGCTATGGAGGCAGTGAGAATACTTTTTAACTGCCGAGGTTAGTGGGGATGGAGGGATGAATAGGTGGAGCATGGGGATTTGAGGGGCAATGAAAATACTCTATGTGATACTATAATGGTGGGTGCATATCCCTGTGTATTTGTCAAAACCCATATAACCGCACTACATAAAGAGTGAAACCTGAACTATGGGTTCTAGGTAATCATGATGTGTCAATGTAGCTTCATCAGTGGTAACACAGTGGAATGGATGTACCATTCCAGTGGAGGATGTTGACATTGGGGGAGGCTGTGCATGTGTGGGGGCAGGGGATATATGGCAAATCTGTTCTTTCATCTTGATTTTGCTGTGAACCTAAAACCGCTCTGAAAAAGTAAAGTCTTTTTTTAAAAGTCAACCTAGAATTCTATAGTCAACAAAAGAATCTTTCAAAAATAAAAGCAAAGTACTTTTACCAGCACTCGAAAGCTGAAAGCACTCATTACAAGCAGACCTGCAGTGGAAAAGTGTTCAAGGAATTCCTTTAAGAACAAGGAAAATGCTGCGAGATGTAAAAAATAAAGCTACACAAAGAAGAACAAGCAGAAATGGTAACTGCATAAGTAAGTATTTTTAAATTCATTCTTATTGTTTAGCTGTGTTTAAAGATAATTACTTAAACAAAAGCATGTAACACAGGGGTCATAGCATGTGTAAGCAAAATGTATGACAACCATAGCATAAAGGCAGGTAGTAGAGAAATTCAAGTATACTGTTATAAGGTTTTATACTATACATGATATAGCATATCATTTGAAAATAGACTGTGGTAAGTTATTGATATGAAGCAACCACTAATATAGCAATAAAAGAGTTATATATAATAAGTCAACAAAGGAGATAGTCACCAATATCCACAAATTATCTTTAAAAGGTAGGAGAAAATTAAAAATGGAAAAAGAAAAAAATGCCAAAATTAAAAACAGCAAGAGCATAGACTCGATCTAATAATATAATCACAATAAATGTAAATGGTCTAAACACTCTCATTAAAAAATACAGATTGCCAGATCTACATAAAAATGACTCAAATATACGTGGATGGCAAGGAACATACTGTAAATATGGAGACAAAAAAATAAAGCAAAAGAAAGAAAACAAGCTATGCCATTTACTTTAATCAGCTTTGGCTGCCACAGCAAAATATTCTAGACTGAGTGGCTCAAACAACAGAGATGTGTTTTCTGACAGTTCTGGAAGTTAGAAGTCCCAGATTAAGGTCCCGGACAATTTGATTCCTAGTTAGGGTTCTCTTGCAAATTATCTCTTTCTTCTGAATCCTCACATGGCCTTTCCTCTGCATATGTGTGGAGAGAGAGCATTCTGATATCTCTTACTCTTTACAAGGATACCAGCCTTATCAGATTAAGACTCCCACCCTTATTACCTCACTTAACCTTCATTACATCCTTGTAGATCTTATTTCCAAATGCAGTCACATTGTGGGTTAGAGCTTCAACCCATAAATTTGAGGGTGGAAAAAGATATAATTAAGGCCATAAAACTACCTAACATTGGACATAAGAAAGCTATAGTGGCTATATTAATACTACACAATGTACATTTTAAAGCAAAGAAAACTACAGGAATAAATAAGGCCATGCCATGAAGATAAAGCAGTCAATCAAGAGAACATAGCAATTCTAACATTTATGCACCTACCAAGGAGGTGAAAGATCTCTACAAGGAGAACTACAGAACTGTTGACGGAAGTCAGAGTCAGATTTCCACAAATCTAAGGAAAAACATTCCATGCTTACAAATTGGAAGAATCAATATTATTTAAATGGCCATACTGCCCAAAGCAATTTACAGGGTCAATGCTATTTTTTTCAAACTATTAACATCATTTTTTCACAGGATTATTTAAAAAATGCTAAAATTTGTATGGAACCAAAAAAGAGCCTGAATAGCCAAAGCAATCCTAAACAAAAAGAACAAAGTTTGAAGCATCACACTACCTGACTTCAAACTATACTATAAGGATACAGCAACCCAAACAGCATGGCATTGGTACAAAAACAGACACATAGACCAACTGAAAAAAAATGTAGAACTCAGAAATTAAGCCACACACGTATAATCATCTGATCTTTAACAAAGCTGACAAAAACAAGGAGAAGGGAAAGAAATCCCTGTTTGATAAATGGTGCTGGGATAACTGGTTGGCCATATACAGAAGAATGAAAGTGAGCCCCTACCTTTCACCATATGCAAATATTAACTAAAAATGGATTAAGATTTAAATATAAGAGCTTCAAACTATAGAAAATCCTAGAAAACTTAGAAAATAACTTTCTTGACATCAGCCTTAGCAAAGAATTTTTGCCTAACTCACCAAAAGCAATTGCAACAAAAACAAAAATTAAGAAGTGGGACCTAATTAAATGAAAGAGCTTCTGCACAGCAAAGAAACTATTAACAGAGTAAATGGACAACCTACAGAATGGAAAAAATTGTTTGCAAACTGTGCATCCAACAAAAGTCTAATATACAGAATCTATAAGGAACTTAAACAAGTCAATACACAAAAAACACATAACCCTGTTAAAAATGGGCAAAGGACTTGAACAGGCACTTCTCAAAAGAAGATACACAAGCAGCCAACAAACATGAAAAAAATGTTTAACATAACAAATCATCAGAGAAATGCAAATCAAAATTATAATGAGATACCATCTCTCACCAGTCAGAATGGCTATTATTAAAAAGTCAAATAATAACAGATACTAATGAAGCTGCAGAGAAAAGGGAACTCTTATACATTGTTGGTGGGAAAGTAAATTAGTTCAGCCACTGTAGAAAGCAGTTTGGAGATACCTCAAAGAAATCTCAAAGTACTTAAAACAGAGCTACCATTCAACCCAGCAATCTCATTACTGTGTACGTACCCAAAAGAAAATAAAATCATTTTACCAAAAAGATGCATGTAGTCATAGGTTCATTACAGCACTATTCACAATAGCAAAGACTTGAAATCAACCTAGATGCTCATCAACAGTGGATTGGATAAAGAAAATGTGGTACATATACACCATGGAATACTACACAGTCATAAAAAAGAACAAAATCATGTCTTTGTAGTAACATGGATGAAGCTGGAGGCTGTAATCTTAAGAGAATTAAGATTCTCTTAAGGAGAATCTTAAGAGAATTAAGATTCTCTTAAGGAGAATCTTAAGAGAATTAAGATTCTCTTAAGGAGAATCTTAAGAGAATTAAGATTCTCTTAAGGAGAATCTTAAGAGAATTAAGATTCTCTTAAGGAGAATCTTAAGGAACAGGAACAGAAAACCATGGCTGGGTGTGGTGGGCTCATGCCTGTAACCCCAGCACTTTGGGAAGCTGAGGTAGGTGGATCACCTGAGGTCAGGAGTTCGAGACCAGCCTGGCCAACATGGTGAAACCTTGTCTCTACTAAAAATACCGAAATTAGCTGGGCATGGTGGTGCACACCTGTAATCCCAGCTACTTGGGAGGCTGAGGCAGGAGAATCACTTGAACCTGTAAGGCAGAGTTTGCAGTGAGCCAAGATTGCACCATTGCACACCACCCTGGGTGACAGAACCAGACTCTGTCTCAAAAAAAAAAAGGAAAGAAAGAAGAAAACCAAACACTGCTTGTCCTCACTTATACTCACTTATAAGTAGGAGCTAAACACTGAGTACACATGGACATAAGTGGGAAAAATAGACATCACAGACTACTAGTGGGGAAGGGAGGGAGGGGGACATGGGTTGAAAACCACCTATTGGGCTCTATGCTTACCACCTGGGTGAATGGATCTGTACCCCCAAACCTCACTACAATATACCCATGTAACAAACCTGAACGTGTACCTCCGTATCTAGAATATGTAAAGTTGAAATTATACAAAATAGATATATAATAAAATAAGCAAATTGGAAAGCGAAAGAAGAAAGATCAAAAATACAAGAAGCAAAGGCTCAAAAAACCAAAAGGAAAAATAGAAAAACAGACAGTTACAGTTGGAGATTTCAATACCATTCTCTCCATAACTGACAGAACAAATAGACAAAAAATCAGTAAGGATGTAGACGTGAACACCACCACGAGAGCAACTTGACCTGGTGGATGCTTGCAGTACCTTCTATCCAACAACAACAGAACACACGTTTCTCTCACAAGCGTTTATAAGGATAGACCATATTCTGGGCCATAAAATAGGTCTTGATAAATTGAAAAGCATTCAACTCATACAAAGTTTGTCCTGTCACCATAATAAAACTAAATTAGAAATCTACAGCCAAAAGATATCTGGAAAATTCAAACATTTGGAAACTGAGTAACACATTCCTAAATAGCCTTTAGGTCAAGAAGGAATCAAAGTGGGGAATAAGAAAGTATTTTGAATTGAATAAAAATGAAAACCCAACATACAAACATCTGTTGGGTGCCTTTAAAGCAGTCCTTGGAAAGGCATATAAAATACTAAATGCCTATATTAGAGAAGAAGAAAGGTTTGACATGAACGACCTTAGCTTCCACCTTAAGAAACTGGGAGGAGACGGGCATGGTGACTCACACCTGTAATCCTAGCACTTTGGGAGGCCGAGGTGGGTGGACCCCTTGAAGTCAAGAGTTCAAGACCAGCCTGTCCAATATGGTGAAACCCCATCTCTACTAAAAATAAAAATAAAAATAAATTAGCCCAGCAGGGGTGGTGCACGCCTGTAATCCCAGCTAGTCAGGAGGCTGAAGCAGAAGAATGGCTTGAACCCAGGAGGCAGAGGTTGCAGTGAGCCAAGATCATGTCACTGCACTCCAGCCTGGGTGACAGAGCGAGACCTGTCTCAAAAAAAAAAAAAAAAAAAAAAAAAGCAAGGAGGGGGGAATTAAACCCAACATACGCAGAAGGAAGTAAATAACGAGTATCACAGCCTACATCATAGAAATAGGACACAGGAAAAGTATAACAATTAGTGACACTAAAAGATAGTCTTTGAGAAGATGAATAACATCAGTAGACCTCTAGGGAGATTGATCAGGAAAAACATAGCAGCGATGCCATCAAGGAAGAAAGGCGACATCACTAGAGACTCTACAGGAAGACGCATTATCCTGGGTGGCACACCGTGCTAATCCCACGCATCTACGCAGTAAAGGACAAACTGACTCCCTTGCCCAGAGGAACACGGTGTCCCAGTGGAAGCTGTGGCAGAGAGTCACAGTGCTCCTACCTGGGTCCTCTTCCTGGGCACAGAGGAAAACCAGTCTTCCTTGTAGTCAGACGTGGGTCATACACTGAGTTCTGGTCCAGGGAATGCAGATAGAAGGGATGTAAAGCACCTCAAGCCCTGATCCTTATAAGCATCCTGCACAATTCCACAGTGCCCTCTTCCCTGCCTTACCGTTAGAAACACGGGATGGAAGGAAGTGTTATGGACTGAATGTTTGTGCCTCACAAAAGTCCTGGGTTGAAACTCTAACTCCCAATGTGTCTGTATTTGAAGACGGGGCATCTGAGAAGTAACTAAGGCTCCATGAGGTCGTAAGGCTAGGGCCCCGATCTTATGGATCCTTGTAAGGAGACACCACAGGGAGCCAGTGCCCATGTCCCCTCTCTCCTCACCATGGAAGGAGGCAGAGAGAAGGCGGCATCTGCCAACCAGGAAGAGGACCCTCCCCAGGAGTTGGACTGACCAGCACCCGGATCCTGAACTTTCCAGCGCTCAGAACGGTGAGAAAATGCATTTCTGTTCTTTAAGCCACCCTGCCTATGGTATCTTGCTATGACAGCCGGGTCTGACCACTGTGGAAAGTGTTAACGATGATTCAGAGAGGAGTGCCTGTGGGGGCACCCAACTGGAAATGGACTTTAACCTGCATCAGACAGAACTGCACTGGCCTGTGGAATGAGGAGAAATCAGCCTGTTTCGGTCAAGCTCCAGAGATGTGGGGATTGTTGTTTTGGCAGCGAGAGGCATTTCCATGACTGATGGAGAAATTGGTACTTACCTTGGGTGTTTCCGTTAAATAAAGGGGGAGGCGAGATCAGTTTCAAGGTCAGGCCGCTGTCTGGGAGGAACGTGATGTACGAGTCCATTTTCACACTGCTGGTAAAGACATACCTGCGACTGGGTAATTTATAAAGAGAAAGAGGTTTAATGGACCCACAGTTCCATGTGACTGGGGAGGCCTCACAACTATGGCAGAAGGTGAGAGGCACGTCTTCCATGGGGGCAGGTGAGAGAGAATGAGAGCTAAGGGAAAGGGGAAACCCCTGATAAAATCATCAGATCTCGTAAGACTTACTACCACGAGAACAGCATGGGCAAACAGCCCCCATGATTCAATGATCTCCCATCAGGTCCCTCCACAACACATAGGAATCATGCCAGCTACAATTCAAGATGAGATTTGGGTGGGGACACAGCCAAACCCTATATCTGATTATCAGAAACTAAAAATATGTTAACGTGAACCAAGCAGAGGACACACATCTTGGAACTTTCACCTTCTCTCCACGTTCAGTCAGTTCACGTGCCCACCGAGTCCATATTTCCAGAGAAGGAGGTCAGAAAATCATGTGAATGGTGAATGCTGACAATTTGGCAGTATGTGGCAAGAGGCTGCAAGACAGAGGTGGCCTCAGGAAAGCAATCAATGAGAAGAGAGAGATCCCTGAAGTTCTGGGATTCGCAGAGTTTGAAAGCTGGACTGCCTACATCTAGAGGTAGAATTTTCAAAACCTGAGCTACAAATATCAAGCGAAAGTCGTTTTTTCTCTACAATGTAATTAAGTCAGTCAGGGAGAGGTGAGAGTAAGTGGCATCCAGAAACAAGTATACGAGTGAGATAAAATGACTCAGGCTGAAGATAAGATGAAGGTCGAGGCTTTCTCCCTTGTCGTCCCAAATACACCGTGAGCTTCACCACAGAGTGGAGATGGATGGAGTCTGGAAGACCCGGGAGCTGCCTGGAGGAGACCCAAGGAGTCTCCATGCTCACAGCAGGCGAATCTCCTTATTCCTCAGGAGAGAAAGAAACTGTTACTGTGCTAAGCCGCTGGGGTTTGGGAATTGTTTGTTAAAGCAACCAGCAAGTGTTACTCTAGAGAAGATGGAAGCAGAGGAGGGTGAGAGGCAGAAATGGGGGCCAGGAGTAGGCGCAGGATCCATGCAACAGCGCAGGGGATCAGGCTTGGGCGGCTGAAAAAGACTCCCTGGTGAAGAGGAGATGAGGTATAAAGGAACGTCCAGGGACCACGTGCTGCATATCAGGAACCGTGTCCCTGGCAACAGTGGATCAACACGCTGCAGGCAAGGACCTGGGGGTGGACACGGAGCCGGCTGTGATGGGTTCTAAGTGCAGGCTTGCTGGTTGGGACTGAGTAATATAATACAGCTCATTGCCTTTCCATTGTACCAAGATAGAAATGATGAGCTGGGTCCACCTTCTGTCGTCACTCGAGCAGGTATAATCTGAAACAATACATAGAATTTTTAATATCATAGATTTTATTTTAGAATACATTTTTGGAAACATCGAAAAGATAGCACAGAATGTTTCTGTGCTCCCTGCAGCCGAAAGCCCCTACTGTGAGCCAGATGAGTCCTGAGGGCTCTGGGCAGCTGAGAAGGTGGACAGTGCGGGGCTGTTTACAAGAGAGCTAGAGAACAATTGCAGAGATTACCCACGTTTAGAGTCAGGAGGAGAGGAGGGGAGGGACCAAGGAGACAAGCAGAGAGGGACTCTTAAAGCAGAGCCCACAATCAGAGGTCAGAAAGCTGGAAACACTCGGGCATAAGAAATAAAGAGCCAAGGATGAATTTTAGTAGCATTCAGGTTTGTAAATGTGGGCAGGAGGAACTAGCATCAGAGGAGGAAGCAGGTACAGACACCTGTTGGGCCAGGTTAAGGGGGTGACCAGGAAAAGAGGGGAGAAGGGACATTCCGAGGGCGGTTTTCGACCTAGAATTCATTCATCTTCTCGTTCATTCATTCACTTGGTGTTTACGGGAAGCGCGGCTGTTTCACACACATTCCGGGGTCACCATGTTTCTTTCACTCGACAAATATGGGGGGCTTTGCATGTCAGAATGAAGAATCTTTGATCTTCGTTTAATTGATAATGGGTCAAATTAAGGTTTCCAGGTAAAGGAGTGATAGAGCAAAATAAATCGCCCGGAAAGCAAGCTCCTGGCAACAAGGAACAATCACACAGCCGCCGTTCCTATGGTGTCTGCGCATCACGCCTGGCCTCGCCGTTAGGGAGGATTTAATAAGGGCTCGATGGATCCGTGGATTATCCAAGTCTTGGCATGAAAGGGTAGTGCAGGTTGGAAGTGTGGGAAGCGTGGACCAGATAAGAGGAGCCCCTCAGGATGCTGTGAGGTAACCCAGGAGTGCAGAAGATCGGCCTGGAGCAGGTGCCATGAGGATGCAGGAGAGGGGACCACAGCCCAGGCTGCTTCTGTGCAGGACTCTCGGATGTTTCAAGGATGTGCTCCCCAGAGACACTGAGGGGTGGAGGAGGGATGACAGGAAGAGGAGGAAGCCAAAAAAGGGCGCAATTTCAGGAGAAATTTCACAGAATGCAGGTTCAGCCCAAGCCTTCGAGGGATTTCTGGACCACGCCTCAGAGATGTCCTGACTCAGCTGAGGAGCTGGGAGTTCCTACCCCACCCCAGCTAAGCACACCCGGGAGAGGGACAGGATGCCAACTCCCAGACATCTCCAGCCCTTTGCCTGGGCAGCCGATGCAGTGCCAGGGGCCAGGGCAGTTCCCCAGAGAAGGGCTGAGGGTCCACCACAGCGACAGGGAGGAAAGAGCACCCGTGTTGGAGCAGAAAGGGGCTGGACGGGATCCAGGCAGAACGTGATAGTGTCGGCAACAATATGCATGCGCGGGACTGATGGACCGTGAAGGAGAGGCATGGAAGGCAGAGCCAGGCTCTGGAGCCTGGAGGCTGGGAAATGATATTAATGAGCAGCGGAAGATGTGGCTGGAGAAAGAGGACATTCAGGGCAAGATAACAAGTCCGACTTGGGAGAAAACCACCCACCTCTGTCCTATAAATTAGGCATAAACGAGGTATTTATGGAATGCCTACTGGCTCCTGGCACCCAGAAAAGTGATTTTTTTTTTTTTTGAGACGGAGTCTCACTCTGTTGCTCAAGCTAGAGTGCAGTGGCACGATCTCGGTTCACTGCAACCGCCACCTCCCAGGTTCAAGTGATTCTCCTGCCTCAGCCTCCCAAGTAGCTGGAATTACAGGTGCATGCCACAATGCCTGGCTAATTTATTTATTTCTTTTTATTTTTTTTTTGTATTGTTACTAGAGACATGCTTTGGCCATGTTGGCCAGGCTGGTCTCGAACACCTGATCTCAGGTGATCTGCCTGCCTTGGCCTCCCAAAGTGCTGGGATTACAGGCGTGACCCACCGTGCCTGGCCCGGAAAAGCGATTTCTATCACAACCCCATTTACTGTTCATGTCAATCCTGTTAGGGGAGGATGAAAAAATGGGACTTGAGTTTACATATTTTACCTAAGTTCAGAAAAGGCAGCAAACGATGAGGCTGAGATTCTAACCCAGGCCCAAGTAATTCCAAAGCAGGAGCTCTTAAACACGATGCAGTGTGAATATTTATAGATTTTAAAATCAGTCAGCCCATCTGGCTTCCCCTTTCTGGGCCCGTGGTCTTCTGCGGCTTCCTCTCTGGGTGCTCACTTCTTCCTGGCATGGAAGGAGGCTTGGTCTTGACGTGGGGATTGGGCACGATGGACTCCTTTTTGTCGAAAAGCCCAGTGCTGCACTGGCTCCGGCACCAGACACCGGCCACCCTTTGGCTAGTTTACGAACTGTTTTACTGTGATCAATTCCATGGCCAAGTGTCCAAAGCCAGAAAGGTTTTTGTATCATAGTTTTGAAATATAAAATCAAAGAATGGCTGGAATATAATCATCAGAGTCCATGGCTAGCCCGCTCTCTCTTTCTCAGAGTAAGGGTTTCCGTTGGGCTCTGTCCTGGGGCAATGGGAAGCTCATCACGGGGCCTCTTGCTCCCATAGCATCCTGATTTTGTGTTGCTTTTATTCTGATTTTTTATTTTCCCCAAAAAAGTGAGTGTCCCCTCTTCAGATAGAATTTCAATAGAGGGATACAGAGGAGGTATTGGAGGAAGCTGGGCAATTCTCTTCTCTGTGATCTACCTCCCCGTTTAGCACAAATAATTTTAGCTTGCTGTGAAAACTTGGTCTTCTAACTCAATAAAGAACCTGTTTTCCATATTTAAAGTATTTTTATTTTCAGGCTTCAGGAAAAAAAGCTTTCTCTTGGCGATTTGGTATTTTTCCCACATTTCTGCTTCCACAGGGGCCAGCGTCAGCCGAAGCCGGCCTCAGCGTGGCAGCATCCCACAGAGGTGTGCACAGTCACACCTGATGCTTTCATGCACACTGCAGTGTCAGAACACATACTCCTCATCCCAGAGTACTGCCGGGCCACCAGGGTTCCCCATGCCCCAGCCGGCCAGGCTCTCCTAACCTCCTCCAGGCTGCCTTAGTGGAGTCCACTCCTGGCTATGGGCCTGGCATCTGACTCCTGGTGCCAGGCTCTGTGCCCCTGGGGCTCTTTGATTGCAGGCAACAGGGTGTGGCTATGTAGCATCGGCAGGAGGCACCCCAGACAGCTCAGACAGGAGGGCTGTCTGGAGAGCCAGGTGTGGAGAGAGGCAGGGGCCAGGCAGCTCAGGAGTCCGGGAAGCAGAAAGTGCCTGATGAGAAGCCTCAGCAGCCCCCACACAGGGAGAAAAAAGTGACAGCCACCACTTTGCATCGTCACACTTCTGCACCCAGGATGAAAAGGCCTGAGGCAGTGGCTGCATTTGGAGAGGGCGAAGCATGATGATACATGCTCCAGAGAAGACAGGGGAAAGAGGAACCGATGTTACCAGGAGGAGAGGGGTCACACATTGTGTGACTGAAGAGCCACCGCTGTCACCACAGAGCCAGGCTAGGTCCATCTGCCGTGGCTGTGCCCATGTGTGAGCCCATGCCCAGTGGTGGATTCAATCCTGCTGCCCAAGTATATCAGCTCTTCTCTCTCTGCTTGCCTTTCCCAGCCCCTGTGCACACACACTCACACACACACGTGCGCACACACATGCATACACACGCAGTGCGTGCACACATGCACACACATGCACACACGTGCACACACACATGCACACACACGTGCATGCACACATGCATGCACACATGCATACACATGCAGTTCGCACACACACGTGCACACACACACACAGTCCTTGTCCCCCCACACATAGTTTTCTCCAACTGCAATTACTGCGTGTATGCAATTTTACACCATAAACATTTTATGTGGTTATGTACTTTGCTTCCTAATTACGATTTTGAATGCCTCATAATATTCCTTCAAATGATGAACCGTACTTCACTAGATCAGCTCTCTGCAGAGAAGTATTTGGTCCAGGTTTTCACCGTGTGGAGAACTCTGCGTTGAAAACGCCGCTTTCTAAGGCCTTGTGCTTCGCAGATGAGCTCCTTGGAGCCAATTCCTCCGGCCGGGATTACTTGGCGGATGGTAGAGCCATGTTTATGCTCTTTGATGATACTCGTAAATATTAAATCCAATAGCCATGGTGTGCCAGGGACTTTTCCAGCACTGGTTCTTCCCAGGGAATGTCAGCTCCTCAGGGCAGGGCTGGGTGTTCTGCTCCTGGCTGTGTCCCCAACCCCTAGAACAGAACGACTCTTAGGGGGCACCGGAAAGGTTTGTTGAATGAATACCGTAATGAATAGCAGCCTGCCGTTTCCAGCTGAGGACTCAGGCTCAGAAAGGCCTGAGGGGTCGTCTGACATCACGTGACTGTAAGTGCTGCAGCCAAGCCTGGCCCCCAAACATCTGTCTTCCCTCTGGGTGCACGTCGCCCTGCTTTCTGAAGACATGGGGGATTAGGTCAGCTCACAGCCTCCCGTACAGCCTGACTGTAAGGAGCCTCCTCTATACTCCCGACACCTGTGATGAATGCCCATGCCCAGGCAGACCAGTACTTGGGGGACATTTGGGGAAGGAGGGAGGCCCAGGCAAACGTGTGGGGACCTGAGCTCATCCATCACCGGGAAAGTCAAGGGCACGAGGAAGCCCCAGTTCCCACTGGCTGGGTCCTGCGGGCTGCAGCTCCATCCCAAGGGACCTGGAACAGGGAGAAACAGTTCAGGGTGCATTCCAGAAGGATCCACAGGGCTCAGCATACAGTACTGGGAGTGGGGAGCAGCCAGGTGTATGGACACCTCCCCTTCTCCACCGTACTCTGGCTGCTGGACGTACAGAATCCGGAAGATGCAGCCCCTGGGATGTAGTTACACCAGCCTTCCCTGGCCAGACCCCTGGCTTCCAACCTGCCCCGGTCACGGCCGTGTTCACCCTTACAGGAGACAGCAGCCAACCCCAGAGCCCTTGGTAAGCCCCAGTCGTGGCCATTTTCACCCTTACAGGAGACAGCGGCCAACCCCAGAGACCTGGGTAAAGCAAAACAAGCCAATGAAACAGACATCTGAGTTTTCAGGACATCCATGTGTCATCAGCGTGTTCTCCCCCAACTCTCAAAGGAAGTGCCGACCACAGCTAATGAGGCCAATGACTGTAATCGGAAGGTGGAGTCATGCACAGAGAGGAGCAGAGGCCACCACTGCAGGGCCCGAGGGGCAGCTCCCAGGCCCAGGCAGAGCTGGCAGGGAACGAGGCCCCATCACCATCACAGCATTCAGGGGAGATTGTGCAATGGAACTTGGACTCTGACCGAGAACGGGGCAGGGAATCCACATCTCGTCCTGGGGGGCACCATTTTCAGCTGGGATTTGGGGCAGAGGCCACTTTGCCTCCTGAGCCTGAGGGGAAAGGAGCCTCCAGGGCTACTCCTGTCCCAGATGAGAAAGCAGCAGGGAGGGGAAGGGCCCCATGCACTGGTGTGGGTGGGAGCCCAGGGCAGGTGGCAAGTCTCCTCCTTCCTTTCAGCAAACTTGCCCAGCAGCAAGTAAGACACCCACCACCAGGGTGGGAGTGGGGCTCCAAGAGCCGGAAGAACCGGCCTGAAGTCACACCATAGGAAAAGGCCCTGGTCTCAGATGGAGCTTCTGCTCCTGAGGTCCCCTGCCCGCCGGGTGACACTTGCTGCAACCCGGGAAGCGTATCTTCCGTGACTCTGTGCTGAGCACGGCCACGGTGCAGGGCCTGGGTTGGTCCTGTCTGCCACACCTGCTAACACCTCAGCCCTGCGCTGGAGCCAAGGTCCTCAGGGAGGGAGGGGAAGCCCAAGACACCCCAAGCGTGTCGCTCCATACTCAGGTCTCAGAGGCCCTCACTTTCTCAGAGACAGGAACTGGGACCCGGAGAAGTCCCAGTGCCACTCTGAGTGATGTGGCCGTGCAGAACTGGGGGGAGAGCCCCACCAGCCATTTCCTGGGCTCCTGTCCGCACCCGTCAGAGCACAGCCCCTGTTGGGATAGGAATCTCTGGGGAAAAAGCGTGAGGCCTTGGACAAATGCTCCAGAAGGCACCCCCAAAATTGTGCGAAGCCGAGCCATATCCCCGATCCTGCTGTCACGGGCAACGCCTCCCTCCTTCCTTAAATTGGCCACCTCCCGGCAGCTGTACAACTTCTTTGTTCTCCAGTGGGAGAGCACAAGTGCATGCTCAGACATGCACACGTGTACAGGAACACACACCTGCACCCTCGCAGCACACACACATGCACACTCATACGCACACACATGTGCACATACACTCACACGTGCACACCCACATATGCACCCACAGCTCTGCTCCTGAGCCTCCTGCCTTTCCATGTCACCAGCTCACCTTCCCCTCGGACTGAGTTCCATCACACCCACCACTCCTTGCATGCATGGAAGTCTGAGCTCCAACCCAGAGCCTCCTTCTTTCTGCCTCCTTCTTTCTGCATTAGTGGTAGGTCTTGAACAGCCATGTGAAAGCCCACTGCAGAGGCACAACCTAGTGGTTCCTTGACTTTCTTGCCTGCAGTGACCTCCTCTGCTCTACCCTTGACTGCCATGCTCAAGGTCACAGCTTAGCTTTGCCATCCATCCCCTCAGCTCCACCCCATCAATCTCCCCTATAAAAAGTGCCCCACATTGCCAATGGCCTTGCTCAGTGGTTCCCAGGAAAATTCCTCGTGGGTTTCCTGGAGAGCCATGGAGCAGATGGTTAACATAGGAAACCCTAGCTTCCCCTGGCTGCTCTCACCCTCTCAGTAGCTGAGACTCATGCTCTGAAGGTTAGTTCCATTCTGGACTCCCCCTAACCGCCTTCACTCCTCTGTCTTTCTTCAAGACAAAGACCCGTCCTTGGGTTTTCCAGTCATCCTATTGGAGCCAGGAAGCCTGACTGAGAACATCACACAAGCACACAATCAGTTCTCATCCTGGCAACGTGTCCACCGCCCTGGGCCACACCCCCACCCCATCCACTCTGGCCTCTTCTGAACCTCCCGCCCACTCCTCAGCCTTGGAGTTCAGCACCTCAGCTCACCCATACGCCCAGCAGGGGCCTCGCCTCTCCTTCACAAAACAAAGAGAAGCTTCCAGACATGGCTGCTTCTGCGTGCTGGTGTTCCAGACACCGGGCTGCTATTCATACCTGCACAATTTGTTCCTCAGAGCTGTTATTCCATCTCCTAGATGCATGCCTGAATCTGACTTCCTTCAAAGCATCTTTTCAGCCATGTGCGGTGGCTCACGCCTGTAATCCCAGCACTTTGGGAGGCCAAGGTCGGTGGATCACGAGGTCAGGGGATCGAGACCATCCTGGCTAACATGGTGAAAACCCATCTCTACTAAAAATACAAAAAGATTAGCCGGATGTGGTGGTACGCACCTGTAGCCCAGCTATTCGAGAGGCTGAGACAGGAGAATCGCTTGAACCCAGGAGGCGGAGGTTGCAGTGAGCCTAGATCGTGCCACTGCACTCCAGCCTGGGCGATAAAGCAAAACTCTGTCTCAAAACAAAAACAACAACAACAAAAACTTTTCTTCACGTTGTATTTTGGAAATGTTCATGTGTGTACAAAAGGAGAGAGAATAGTAACATGAGCCCTCACTAACCACCACCCAGATTTGTTTTGTTTTGTTTTGTTTTGTTTTTTGTCTCAGTCTCCCAAGTAGCTGGGATTACAGGCACCTGTCACCACGCCTGGCTAATTTTTGTATTTTTAATAGACGGGGTTTCTCCATATTGGTCAGGCTGGTCTCAAACTTCTGACCTCACGTGATCCGCCTGCCTCAGCCTCCCAAAGTGCTGAGATTACAGGCATGAGCCATCACGCCTGGCCACCATCACCCATATTTAACGGTTTTAAACACATGATCGATATTGTTTCAGCTACAGCCACACTCACTAATACTCCAAAATGGATTATTTAAAAATAAATCCTAGACACAAAGTGATTTTATCCAGAAGTACTTTGGTGTGTATACCTCTAGAAAAGAAGGACTTTTTTTAGCCCAGCATCTGTGCCATCTGTCCCGAACACCTTGATCATTTCTGAAAATCATCTACAGTCCTCTCCATATTTGATAGTTCTACCCTCTCTCACACTCGTTATTTTACAGACAGTTGGTTCACCAAACCCAAACGAGGTCCACACATTTGGTTTCTATGCCTCTTAAGTTCTTTCCATCTGCAGAGGACATCTTCTGTGTGTGTGTATGTTTTTGTTTGTTTCTTAGTTTTTGTTGAAGAAAGTTCATTTGTCCTATAGACATTCCCACACACTCAAGATTCTGCCAAATTTTATCGCTGTGGTGTTTCTAACATGTTCCTCTGTCCCTGTATTTTCTTTTTTTGTGTGTTTTGTTTTGAGATGGAGTCTCACTCTGTTGCCCAGGCTGAAGTGCAGTAGCACGATCTCAGCTCACAACAACCTCTGCCTCACAGGTTCAAGTGATTCTCCTTCCTCAGCCTCACTAGTAGCTAGGATTACAGGCATGAGCCACTACACCCAGCTTTTAGTAGAGACAGGGTTTCACCTTGTTGGTCAGGCTGGTCTCGAACTCCTGACCTCAGATGATCCACCCACCTCAGTCTCCCAAAGTCCTGGGATTACAGGTGTGAGCCACCTCACTTATGTTTTCTTTAAATTAGTAGTTGGATCATGCTCGGACTCTGATTTAAATTTTGGCAAGAAGGCCTCACCAAAGAACCGTTCGTGTCCTTTTGACTGCGTCCCATTCATCAGGAAGGGTATCAGAAATTAACGAGCCGTTGGCCTGATGTGCCCAGCACACAGTTCCCTCAGCCTCTCACTGGGTCATTTTAGCAGCTGTTGTTGAAAATTGTGTAGATGTGTCATTTCATTAAAGAGAGTGGGTATGTGTGAGAGAGACAGAGAGAGGAGGGAGGAAGAGACTGGCTGGGCTCTGTCTTCCCAGCAGGGTCATGGTCTCATTTTTTGGGATGTCATCCTCCTTTGCCCACAGTGTCCAGAGCCCAATAGTGGCTCCATGAACATGCCCTGAAGAAGGAACAAAGGCATCCGATAAAGGCTCAAGGAAAACCAAACACACAATGAACCCTCTCTAGGTCACAAATAGTCACTTAAAATGCCATCTGCAGTGTTTGGCCGTTTATTTACAAGCATTCAAATTCTGCCCCTTTGACAACATCCACAGGAAGCACATTTCATCTTTGTCCAGTGAGGAGAAACAGCGGTGAATATCCTCAAGAATCCAGTGTGAGGAGTCAAAACTGGGGGCAGGGAAGGGTGGCATTCACTGCTTCTGTGTCCTGAGAAAGCACAATTCCACCATTCAAGAGGGGCTTGGGCCTGCGGCCTCTGTGGGCACCTCTTTGAAACCTCATGTGGAGATACCGTTGAGAGACCCTAGCAGGAATTGATATCGGAAATAATTTGCATGGAATTCCCTTGGGATCAGAAAATAACCTCCAAGCCGGGCGCGGTGGCTCACGCCTGTAATCCCAGCACTTTGGGAGGCTGAGGTGGGTGGATCACTTGAGGTCAGGAGTTTGAGACCAGCCTGGCCAACATGGTGAAACCCCATCTCTACTAAAAATACAAATTAGCTGGGCGTGGTGGTGCATGCCTGTAATCCCAGCTACTCAGGAGGCTGAGGCAGGAGAATCACTTGAACCCGGGAGGTGGAGGTTGCGGTGAGGCAAGATTGCACCGCTGCACTCCAGCCTGGGTGACAGAGTGAGAGCCAGTATTTTTTTTTTTTTTTTTTTTTTTTTTTTGAGATAGGTTCTTGCTCTGTCGCCCAGGCTGGAAGGAAGTAGCACCATCTAGTCTCACTGCAAGCTCTGCCTCCAGAGTTCATGCCATTCTCCTGCCTCAGCCTCCCGAGTAGCTGGGACTACAGGCACCCGCCACCATGCCCAGCTAATTTTTTGTATTTTTAGTAGAGATGGGGTTTCACTGTGTTAGCCAGGATGGTCTCGATCTCCTGACCTCGTAATCCGCCTGCCTCGGCCTCCCAAAGTGCTGGGATTACAGGCGGGAGCCACTGCGCCCAACCAAGACCCTGTATTTTAAAAGAAGGGAAGGGAAGGGAAGGGAAGAAGGGAAGGGAAGGGAAGGGAAGAGAGGGGAGGGGAGCGGAGGGGAGGGGAGGGGAGGGGAGGGGAGGGGAGGGGAGGGGAGGGGAGGCTCCAGATTCACTGCCCCCTGGGCTTGGTGGTAGAAAGCGGTCGAGGCCCCATGCCTGGATGGCCTCAGGAAACTCAGCCCAAGTCCTTGGGTTGGGGAACACTTTTCCCTGTGCGCCCCATCACTGTGGAGTTCAGACTCCAATTCCACTCACCAGCTCTGCCCGTGCGACCTCTGTGGCATCTAATTTAACATTTTTAGAAATCCTTAAGACTATTTCTCCTTCTAATAAATGTGTCTCCTAGCTTGAAATATATACAGTCCAGGGTTATTGGTTTTTGTTTTTTTTTTTTTTTTAGCATCTCACAATTAGCAATTCTTAATGAAATTAGTTTCTTAAATTATGTCAGCAATGCCAATTCTGATACAAAGTGCAAATGTTACTTTGGTTCACATTCATTGGCCTTACCCCCTCCAAATATAAACAAATCAATAAATAAACCCACAGAATTCAATTTTTTTCTGGCAAGTTTATCTCACTATAACATCCCATTGAAATGATGGGGAAATGGAACAGTTTATCCCAATGAGGTGAATATTATGGTAGGACAGAAATTGACTTTGGAGAGATCCGTAGAGGACGAAATAGATCTCCAGGTCTCAGCGTCCTCAGGCCTCGGTGTCTGTGCTCGACCGCGTTTCCATTCTTGTCATTTCCAGGACAAGCCGGGCACATGCTCTGGGGAAGCTGGTTACCCTAATGACTATTGCCATTTCAGCTCCAGAAACCTGCTCGCTTCGCCCTCCAGGGGAAAGTCGTGTTCTACAAAAACCAAGCCACCGGCTCCAGCAAGGGAAAATGGAGAAGGAGGAGCACCTCCCGCACGTCCGCCTGTGTTTCCATCACACTCCGCATACCCTCGAGACAAGGAGGGTGTCTGAACGCCGACCTGGGCTCGGTCCTCTGGGAGGGCCACGTTCACAGACTGTGTTCCAGAGCCGGTGCACCGAGGGCAGAGACACGGGGTAGGGCCCTGGGGTGGGTCTGCAGCCCACGCAGCCTGACATGGGCATAAACCAGTCTTTGGAGGGGGTCCTCCCTCTGTCCTGCCCTGGCACTGACCCTATGCAGCAGCCTTCCGCTGTGAGCTGTGACCACGGCCACTCGTTGTCCAGGCCTGAGCACTGATGTCCGGAAGGCAGCCTTCTGCTGTGAGCCGTGACCATGGCCACTCGCGGTCCAGACCTGGGCACTGATGTCCGGAAGGCAGCCTTCTGCCGTGAGCCGTGACCACGGCCACTTGCTGTCCAGACCTGGGCACTGATGTCTGGAACATCTGAGGACAGGGAGCTTCTTTTCCTCACTGACCCCACGTGGGCCATGTGCTCAGCCCTGAACACACCGGAGGGGCCGAGGGGCACGTGCACCCCTGGACAGGTGTCATCATCGGCTCCGGCTGCCACAACTAAGTATCGCAGACTGGGTGGCTTAAGTAGCAGAACTTTAATTTTCCACTGTTCTGGAGGCCAGAAGTCTGAGATCAACATGTGGCCAGAATTTGTTCCTCCTAAGGCCTCTCTCTTAGGCCTGCAGACACCATCTTCTCCCTGTGTCCTCCTTGCCACCCTTCTGTGTGTGCCTGCGTCCTCATCTCCTCTTCTGTTGAGGACACCAGTGGGATTGGATCAGGGCCCACTCGTATGACCTCATTTTCCTTAATCACCTCTTTAAAGACCCTCTCTCCAAACATTCGCATCCTGGGATACTGGAGGTTAGGGCTTCCACACAGGATTGCAGGGGACAGGATACAGACTGTGACACCAGGCAGCCAACGTGTGTCCCTGGAGGGCCTGGGTGGGGGGGAATCTGCACCCAGATGCACACCCCATGGAGCAGGGGCACTTCCGCACCAGAAACTTGGCACAGGTCCAGTGGCTGGGGCTGGTGTCCTGGGTGGTAAGGGCATTTACCAAGACAGTCCCAAGTAAAGAAACGCAGATCGATTCGAGGAAAAGTGTGTTGCAAGGGTACAATGGACAGTGCAGCAGAGAAGGGGGCGTCTGCAAAGAGGCAGGGGCTGTGGGGTTTGACAGAGTCGTGCTGGAGGGGCTACCTACGGAGGAAGGTCCTTGTGGCAGTGAGTTGTTTGCAGTTAATGTGCCTCAGAACAATCACTGCCCCCCCAGCTGGAGGCCCCTCCTCATTGTTGCTGACTTACCAGGACTCCACAAAATATTCGAGTGTTTTTACCAGAATAAGGGTGACTGGACTGCAGGCAGGAGAGATGACAAGGAGGACCTGGGCTTGCTATGTCTAGGTTCCCAGAACTGAGAGAAGCAGACAGAGGACAACACAGACCCCTGCGTGAAGGGAGGTGGAGGGTGCTCCTCCCCCAGCCAGGCAGAGAGCCAATGGCCCCAAAACCACATGTAGCTCCACGGGTCCCCATCAGCCACAAACAGGCAACTCCAGATGGGATCAGATCGGGACTGAGCCGGTGCCTCTTGGGAAAGCGGAGCGTCAGGAAGGACTGAGCCCAGCCTTCACCAAAATGGTGTCCTGATAGCCCTGTGGAAATAGAGCATCCGTGCATGAGACGTGAGCTTTGGAGTAGCAAGGCCCAGGTAGGTTCCCTGCTCACCACGTAACAGCTCTGTGAGTGCGGGAAGGGGCTCACCTCCCAGGCTTGGAAAGTTGTGCTGCTTGTTATGAGTATTATATATTGTAGCTAAATTTCCAGTTCCAGCAATAGGGCAAAATAAATAAACTAAAACAATTCTTCTTAAAACATAATTCACCTGGAAAAGCAAGATAAAGCATAATAAACACATGCTTTTAATTGAATGGCTCAGCTCAAAAAGGAAAAAGGCAATGAAGGGAAAGATGCAGGAGTGAGCCGAAGGGAGAGGAGAGGGTGGGAAAGGTGAGTGCGTCCTCTCGGCGTGGGCACCCTTAGCTACTGTGCAGGGCACTGGGGCCTCTGGTGAACCCGGGAGGGCTCTGCCTTCATGTTGGCCAGCAGAGGAGCCCCTGTGAGATATGAGTGCTGAAGTAACAGAGAGACAGATCTCCCTGATCCAGGCCCTCCAGGGACACACATTGCCTGCCTGGTGTCACAAGCTGTGTCCTACCCTACCCCTGCAATCCCACGTCGAATCCCTAACCAACTTTCCTGGCTCACTTCACCATTTCAGAAAGTTGAATTTCTATCCTGAACCACTTCCCCCATGACACTGCGGACACTCCTGAGCCTGGGCTGGACATGCTTGTGTGCTATGACGGGAGCAAAAACTGATGCAACAGACTGAAGAGCAGTTTAGGAGCCTCAGAAAAAGATGCTGAGGCCCAGGGAAGCAGTTTCTTGGAAACAACCTAAACCCCCAGCAACAGGTGTTTGCAGAATGCGTGTTATATTTGCATGAAGTAATACCATCAATGTTTAAAATGAATTAACTACATCTACATGAGTATCTATGTACAAGCATAAAACCCAACACGTGTTGAGCAAAAATGGGCAAATTGCAAAAGAGAAGATGACATAATTCCATTTACGGTAAACCGTAAAACAATGAAAATCAATACTACATATTGTTTATTATACACACATACATTATAGAAATATAAAGTGTGAATATGTAACACAGAAGTGAATTTTAAGAGGGAGGAAAAGGAGTTATATCCGATAAACAAAAAAAGATGGTGTTTAACTAAATTGTAATTTATTTTTTATTTTTAAAAATGCTTTGAAAGAAATAGGAAAGTGTCCCTAGCAGACCTGGATGCCTGTTGTTATATTATCTTCCTACACTTGGAATATGCTACTAAACATTAACATCACACGAGCCATTCACAGCATAATCACAAATGCCAAGTGCCTGGCCCAGAAAAAGCACTGGACAAGAGTGACTTCTCATCTCTGTCATTTGATGAGCTAATCAGTCACCAACTCAGCCAAATATCATGTTGCAATTTCCTCTGTTTTTAATTTTGCTCTTGTCGTGAAGGAATTTCACATTGTTAATCTTATTTATCAATTTTAAGAGGTGTGAAAGGATCCCTGTCATTTGACCCCAAACAAGGAATTTTGAGATGGCATCCTAAGAAATCATTCAACGGAAGAGAAAAATTATACTCACGGCGATGTTCACTGTTGCGTTGGGTGTAATAGAAAATAATTTCCCAGGGGAACACAGCTCTGTTGTTACATTTTATAATTTTATTTAAAAAACAAGCAGTAAGGAAATTAGTAGGTGAACAAGAACAGTAAAATATCCAACTCTGAAAAATCTGCATCCAGGTGACCAGGTCAGGCCAAAAGCCTGGGAATGGAAACTGGCGAAAAGGATTTGCCACAGGGTAGACTTATGAGTGTGCAATTAACGTTCCTTTTTCAAAATTGTCATACAATACTTTTTGCCTATATAATAATTTTAAAATGACGTAACAAAAGGTTTTTATCAGTTAAAAATTGTTGCTGTTAAAATATGCCAACCCTTTACAAAACTATTTTAATACACTTTTTTTAAATTTCCAATTTACAAACATGTTGCAAAGATCATTACAGAGCATTTCCATATACCCCACACATAGTTTCCTCTGTTATTAATCTTATAGTCACATGATGTAGTTGTCACAAGAATTGATGCAATAATTACTAACCAGTGATGAGACAATATTGTCATTCAATGACCCAATCGTGATACAATATGGTTTTTTTTTGTTGTTTGTTTGTTTTGTTTTGTTTGTTTTGTTTTGTTTTGTTTTGAGACTGTGTCTCACTCTGTCGCCCGGGCTGGAGTGCAGTGGTATGATCTTGGCTCACTGCAACCTCTGCCCACTGAGTTCAAGTGATTCTCCTGCCTCAGCCTCCTGCGTAGCTGGGATTACAGGTGTATGCCACCTAACCTGGCTAATTTTTTGTATTTTTAGTAGAGATGAGGTTTCACCATGTTGGCCAGGCTGGTATCGAATTCCTGACCTCAGGTGATCCACCCACCTCGGCCTCCCAAAGTACTGGGATTACAGGTGAGCCACCTCTCCCAGCCGATACCATATGATTAACTAAAGTTCCTACTATATTCAGATTTCCTTATTATTTTTTTTTTTACCTAATGCTCATTTTCTATTCCAGGACACCATCCGTAGTACCTCATTACATGTACTCATCATATCTCCTTGAGCACATCTTGTCTCTGACAGTTTCTCAGATTTTCTTTCTTTTTTGACAAACTTGACAGTTGGGAGACGTACTGATCAGGTGTTTCGTAGAATGTCTTCCACTGGGGTTTGTCTGATGTTTTTCTCGTGGTTTGACGGGGGTGATGGGTTTGGAGAGGAGGACCACAGAAGTGACATTCTTCTTGTTACCTCAGATCCAGCACATTGACATCAGTAGGCGCTATCATCATTGGTGAGGAGCTGGAAGATCATCTGGCTGGAAGAGTGTCTGTCAGGTGTCTCCACTATACAACTATTCCTTTTCCCTCCTGTCCACAGCGGACTCTTTGGCAGGAAGTCCCTATGGGAAGCCCACACTTGGGTTGAGGAGCTTTCTCTACATCTTTTTGAGAGTGGAGTTTCTACGTAAATTATGTGGAGTCATTCTGCATGAGAGATTGGTCTCTTTCACCTTACTTGTCTATTAGTTTGCCTGTGTATGTATTTGTTTAATCATGTATTTCTGCCTGTATAGACTCATGGATATTTGTTTTACACTTGGACGTCATAGAACACTCCTTTGTTTCTTTTGTTGTTCTTGTTACTCTGGCTTTGGCCATTGGAAGCTCTTTCAGTTGGTTCTTGTTTCTCTTTAACATAGTCCCATCCTTGTCGGTTTGCTATGAGCGCTTCCTTACTTTATGGCACTACAAACTGCTCCTGGCTTATCTTGTATATTTCCTGCCCCAGTCTTGGAGTCAGACATTTCTCCTGGTTCTGTTTATTAGAGAAAGGCATGAGAAACCAAATTTCAGGAATCGGGTGCAGTCATTGCTGTGAGGGTACCATTGCTTCAAGGCCTTCTCATCTGAGGAGCAAAGGGATGCGCATGTGTGTTCTGACCCGAGTATGTGCATGAGTCCATAAATATTCTCTGTGTAACCATCTGTGTCTATACCGAGCTAAATGTGGATTCTTACTGATGCCACCAACTCTCATCCATTGCCATGTGGATCACTAGAGCCTCTTCTCCCTGCTTCTCTGTACACCCCCACTCCAACATTGTAAACCTTAGCACCCATTTTCTGCCACTGTTTACTTGGTTTCTCAGTTTTCGTGCACCTGTAGAGTGGTATTAGAATTGCTAACCCATACCCTTGTGGGAAGTAACTTTATCGGTCAGAGTGCAGCACTTATGTACAGTGTCTTTTACCCTTAGTCTACAGACTCCATCCATTTCCAAAGTTACTTATGTAGCTCCTTCTCTATCCATTTCCAGTTGCTTAGGACAGCTCCTTCTTTCAGTAAGCTTCTTTCGCACATTGGTAATACAGTTGAATTCTTGTTGCTGTGTTCATTCCATCCTCACACCCCTTCACACTTAAAGTTATTTTTAAAAACAGGCTGGGCACAGTGGCTCATGCCTGTAATTCCAGCACTTTGGGAGGCCAAGGTGGGTGGATAATCGGAGGTCAGGAGTTTGAGACCAGCCTGGCCGACATGGTGAAACCCCATCTCTACTAAAATACAAAAATTAGCCTTGCATGGTGGTGCATGCCTATGATCCCAGCTACTTGGGAGGC
Organism: Macaca fascicularis; assembly: GCF_037993035.2. NCBI lineage: Eukaryota > Metazoa > Chordata > Mammalia > Primates > Cercopithecidae > Macaca > Macaca fascicularis. Next base: position 3,183,243 of record NC_088384.1, on the reverse strand, counting down.
TGAGACATGAGAATCACTTGCACCAGGAGATGGAGCTTGCAGTGAGCCAAGATTGCACTACTGCACTGCAGTCTGGGTGACAGAGTGAGATTCTCTCTCTCTCTCTCTCAAAAAAAAAATAATAATAATAATAATTTTTATTCATTAATATTCATTTCGTGTTCTGTGAAGACATGTAGGTTTTGATAAAAGCATGGTGTCATGTATTTGCTATTGCAATATCATGCAGAACAGTTCACCATCCTAAAGATGTACAATACTTCACCTCTTCAGTACTTCCTCCACAGAACCTCTGACAACTCCTGATCTCTTCACCATCTGTCTAGTTGTGTCTTTTCCATTAGTCATATAATTGAAATCACGTAGTCTGTTACCACTTCAGACTGACTTCTTCAACTGAGCAATATGCATTTAAGTTTCTTTCGTGTGTTTTTTGTGGCTTGATGGCTCATTTATTTTTATTGCTGAATACTATCTCATTGTACAATGTAACAGGATTTGTTATCTATTCACCTACCAAAGGATATCTTGGTCGCTCTCAGCTTTTGACAATTATGGAGAAAGTTGCTATAAACATTAATGTGAAGTTTTTTGTTTTTTGTTTTTTTGCATGTGAACATATGTCTTGAAATCAGTTAGGTAATATCTAAGAGGATGATTGCTAGATTGTATGTTAAGACCATATTTAACTTTGTAAGAAGTAGCCAACTTGTCTTTTAAAATGACTGGATCATTTTGCATTCCTTCCAACAAAACCTGAATGTTTCTCTTTCTCCACATCCTCACCAATATTTGGTATTATCAATGTTTCGGATTTTAGCCATTCTATTAGGTGTGTGTGGTATCTTACTATTGCTTTAATTTTTAATTATTTAATAAAAAATGTTGGTGAGCATCTTTTTATATGATTATTTGCCATCTGTATATGTTCTTTAATGAGATAGCTATTCAGGACTTTTGCCCATTTTTTAAATTGGAAACTTAGTTGGCATTTTACAATTTGTATTTTCTCATTTGTGTTTTCTCATTGTTGAGTTTTACAAGTTACTTGCATAATTTAGATACAATCTATTTATCAGATATATGATTTGCAAATGTTTTCTTCTATTTAGTAATTTCTCTTTTCATTCTTTTACAGAGCAAAAGTATTTAATTTTAATGATCCAACTTAACAATTTTTTTTTCATAAACGATGCTTTTGGTGTTTTATCTAAAGATGTATCACCAAAGTTAAGGTCAAATATATTTTCACCTATGTTTTCTTCTAAAAATTTTATAATTTGCATTTTACATTTTTGTTTATTATCCATTTGAGTCAAATTTTGTGTAAGATTTGAAATTTGTACCTGGGTTCTTTTTTTCCCCATTAAATTGCCTTCAATGCCTTTGTCAAAAATCAGTTGACTGTATTTATATGGGTCTATGCATGGACTCTATATTCTGTCCACTGATCTATATTTTTCAAATCTGCTTTATTTCTGTAGCTTTATAATAATTCTTGAAATTGGGTAATGTGATTCTGCCAACTTTTTTTTTTCTTCAATATGATTTCGACTATTTTATGTTCTTTGCATTTCTAGGTACATTTTGGAATCAAATTTGTTGATTTCTACAAAATATATTGCTAGGACTTTGACTGGAATTGTGTTGAATCTATAGATCAATTTGAAGAGTATTGATATTGTGATGTTACTGACTATTCTGATTCACAAACGCAGAACATGCCTCGATTTAGTTTTTCTTCAATTTCTTTCATTGCTGTTTGATGCTTTTCCACATACAGATCCTGGACATATTTTGTTAGATTTATACCTAAGTACTTATTTTTATTGGTGTCATTATAAATTATTTTTAAAATGTTTCTGATTCGAAATGCTCAGTACTAATATGTAACGAAGCAATTGACTTTTGTAGATTGACTTTGTTTTACTATACTCACTTACTGATTCAAATAACTTTTTTCTACAGATTTTTGGAAGTTTTCTGCATAGATATAACATCAACTAATAGTAAAAGCAGATATCGTTCTTCCTTATAATATGAATATATTTTATTTTATGTACTTGCTTTATGGGAGGACTAGGACTTCAAGTGTGATGTGGAGTAGGAGTGATGAGAGGGGACATCCGGCCTTGTTCCCAGTCTTAGAGGGAGAGAGTTCAGTCTCTCACTCTGGAATGTGATGTTAGTTGTGAGGTTTTGATAAGCTTCCCTTAATAGGTATAGGAAGCTCCCTTCTATTCCTAGTTGGATAAGAGATTTTTATAAATAAGTGTTTAATTCCTCGATGCTTTTTTGGTATGTTGATATGATCATATGGTTTTATTTTATCTGTCTGTTAATATTAAAAGTTCCATTAAGCATTCCCTTTAAAAACTGGCAGAAGACAAGGGTGCCCTCTCTCACCACTCCTATTCAACACAGTATTGAAAGTCCTGGCCAGGGCACACAGGCAAGAGAAATAAAGCATATTCAAATAGAAAGAGAGGAAGTCAAACTGTCTCTGTTTGCAGATGACGTGATCCTATATCTAGAAAACCTCGTACTCTCAGCCCAAAAGCTTCTTAAGCTGATAAACAACTTCAGCAAAGCCTCAGGATACAAATTCAATGTTCAAAAACCACCAGCACTCCTATACACCACAACAGTCAAGCCAAGAACATACTCCCATTCATAATTGCCACAAAAGAATAAAATACCCAAAAATACAGCTAACTAAGGAAATGAAAGACCTCTACAAGAACTACAAACCACTGCTCAATTAAATCACAGATGACACAAACAAATGGAAAATCATTCCAAGCTCATGGATTGGAAGAATCACTATCATTAAAATGGCCATACTGACTAAAGCAATTTATAGATTCAATGCTATTCCTATTAAACTACCACTGATATTCTTCACAGAACTAGAAAAAATTATTTTAAAATTCATGTAGAACTAAGAAAGAGGCTGAATAGCCAAGGCAATCCTAAGCAAAAAGAACAAAACTGGAGGCATCAGACTACCCAACTTCAAACTATACTACAAGCCTACTATAACTAAAACAGCATGGTACTGGTACAAAAACAGACACATAGACCAATGAAAAAGAATAGAGAACCCAGAAATAAGACCACACACCTACAACTATCTGATCTTCAACAAACCTGACAAAAACAAGCAATGGGAAAAGGATTTCCTATTCAATAAATGCTGCTGGGGTAACTGGTGAGCCATATGCAGAAGATTAAAAATGGACCCCTTCCTTACACCATATAAAAATTAACCCATGATGGATTAAAGACTAAAATGTAAAACCCCAAACTATAAAAGCCTTGGAAGACAACATAGGCAATACCATTTAGAACATAGGCATGGACAAAGATTTCATGGTGAAGACACCAATAACAATCACAACAAAAGCAAAAATTGACAAATGGAATCTAATTAAATAACAGAGCTTCTGCACAGCAAAATAAACCACCATTAAACAGACAACCTACAGAATGGGATAAAAATGTTGCAAACTGTGCATCTGAGAAAATTCTACTATCCAACATCTATAAGGAACCTAAACAAATTTACAAGAAGAAAAAGACAAAGTACCCCATTAAAAAGTGAACAAAGAACATGAACAGACACTATTCAAAAAAAGACATATTAATATATGCAGCCAATAATCATATGAAAAAAAGCTCAAATCACCTATCGTTAGAGAAATGCAAATCAAAACCACAATGAGATAGCATCTCACACCAGTCATAATGGCTGTTAATAAAAAGTCATAAAACAACATACACTGGTGAGGTTGTGGAGAAAAAGGAACGCTTTTACAGTGGTCATGGGAATTTAAATTAGTTCACCCATTGTGAAAGACAGTGTGGCAATTCCTCAGAGTCCTAAAGATGGAAATACCATTCAACCCAACAATCTCATGACTGGATATATACCCAAAGGAATATAAATCATTCTATTATAAAGACACATGCACGAATATATTCATTGCAGCACTATTCACAATAGCAAACACATGCAATCAACCTAAATGCCCATCAATGATAGATGGGTTAAATAAAATGTGATATATATTCACCATGGAATACTATGCAGCCATAAAAAAGAATGAGATCATTTTATTTGCAGGGACATGGATGCAACTGGAGGTCATTATTCTTAGCAAACTAATGCAGGAATGGAAAATCAAATACCACGTGTTCTCACTTATAAGTGAGAGCTCAATGATGAGAACTCATGGACACAAAGAGGGGAACAACAGACACTGGGGACTATAGGAGGATGGAGGGTGGGAGGAGAGAAAGGATCAGGAAAAATAACTGATGGATATTAGGCTTAGTACCTGGGTGATAAAATAATCTGTACAACAAACCCCCATGACACAAGTTTACCTACGTAACAAACCTGCACATGTACCCCTGAACTTAAAATAAAAGTTAAAATAAATAAATAAATAAGAATTCCCTGGTTTGATTTATGAGTGTTAACTAGTCTTGCATTCCTGAAACAAATTCTACTTGGTCATGAGGCTTTATGTTTTCTTATATATTACTGGATTTGGTTCGCTAATGTTAAAATATTTAGATACATGTTCATGACAAATATCGGTCTGTATTTTTCTGGAAAGAAAGCTCAGGTGAGCACATCTGAGCTGTGTCTCTCTGATGTCTCCAGCTCTCCAGATTTTGCCCTGTGACCTCCATTTTCTGATGAGTCGTGAAAAGTTGTTGATTTTAGATTGTTCAGGTTTTCTCGTAAGGAGGAATGACAAGTCTTGTAGGCTAAGGACTCACTTGTCACCCCAACATGTAAAAGCAGAGAGGAAGGAAATTATTCCAAGTGGACAGGGTCACAGTCAGGAACATCTGGTTTGTGCTGTGAGATGCTAGAAATGGATACAAAGGACCTGTTACAGAGCGAGGGGTTTTGCAAAGGTGAAGGCAAGTCAAGTGGGTGCTTCAGTCTTTCTTCATTTCACAAATGTCTTAGGCACCTTCCACACTGGCATCGTGCTGGTGGCTCAGCAGTGCTTCTCAGAAGCCTAATTAGTCTGCGGTGGTTGTTTGGATGAATCTTTTGATTCAACAGTCCCTTTAGGGAAGTGGTTTTTGTTTTTGTTTTAGATAGTGTTTCACTCTTGTTGCCCAGGCTGGAGTGCAATGGTGCGATCTCGGATCACTGCAACCTCCACCTCCCGGGTTCAAGTGGTTCTCCTGACTCAGTCTCCCGAGTAGCTAGGACTACAGGCACCCGCCACCACTCACGGCTAAATTTTTTAAATTATTTTTTATTTTTGATAGAGATGGTGTTTCACCATCTTGGCCAGGCTGCTCTCGAACTCCTGACCTCAGGTGATCCACCCACCTTGGCATCCCAAAGTGCTGGCATTACAGGTGTGAACCACCAAGCCTGGCAGTTGTTTTGTTTTGCTTTGTTTTTAACTTTACAAGCGATTCATTCTGTGTGAGTATTTTTAAAATTAATTTCTGGTTTAATGCATTAGAATGACTGTTATTTTTGTGGCCTAACATATAATCTCTATTTTGCATATGTTTCACAGCAGCTTGAAAGGATAAAACAATAATTCGTGCAATACAATATTTGATAGAGGTGCTCTAATGTAACATTTTTAGTCAAACTATTCAAATTCATTAGGTCCTTAATGTATACATTGTCTATTTGATCAAAGCCTGGGAGACACATAATCTCCTATAAATGGATTTCTGCCCACTTATATCTACATTTCTAAAAGTATTTTTAGTATATTTAGATGTTGGCATTTAGCACAAAATATTCAAGACTGATACAGCCTTGTTGAACAATATCCTTTCTTTCCAAAAAACAATGTCTCTCTTTTTTCGTTAAATGATGGTTGCTTTGCATTTGGCCTTTGTTGTAAATGACTATTTCAAGCCTTCCTTTCTTTTCCTTTGCTTTTCTCCACAAGCTTATCCTGGAGTTTCCTCCTGAACCTCCAGCTGTTGTGTGGTGGATGCATTTTGTGGTCCCTCAAACCGGGGCTTCCATTCTGGCCGAGCCACTTCAGAGACTCATGGTTGGAGGAACATCGCTTCACTCTCCAAGCTTGTTTCTTTACTTATAAGATGGGGGCAACAATAGCTATACATAAGATGGAATTAAATGAGCGAATGAATTTAGGGTCCATCTGTGAACAGTTACTGACTGAGTGATTCAGTAGTGAACAGCACACACACACAGTTTTCCAGGAATTGGAAACCCTGCAAGCCGGCTGAAAGACAAGGTGCCATGGATACAAACTAAGGGGTCTCAGGAGAGCTTCCAAGAGAGAAGTCCGATCAAACAGGCTTTGAGGAAATGTACCATGCTTCACACGGTAAATCGTGATCCATACATGGTAACTTTTTCTTAATCAAAATTAACATTAAATTGCCATTTTGTTTTATGTATTCTTCTTAGAAATGGGCCTAACGGTTTACCCTAATATGCTGGTCTTTGTCACAGAATAGGAGAGTTTAACTTACTAATATTTATTGTCACAAAGTAATATTTTTGTCTTTCTTCTGTCATCAAAAGACAAAGGGCATATTAAGAAAAACATGAGCAACAACTATGGCTTAACAACTAAAGTCTTAATACCCTCCATGTTTCAGGAGCATTTACCCACCACCAGGAGACTAGTGGTATGAACGGGTAAGTCACAGACGTTCTAAACATGTGAAAAACACTCAGCCTCGCAGGGATTTTAAAATGCAAATAGGAGCAATATGAAACTTTTTTCACCTTTCAAATTGGCAATTTAGCAAGATAATATGTGATGTTGGGAAGAGTGAAGTGAAATGGCTATATTTTTCCTTGCTGGTGGAAATAGAAACTTGAATTGCCTCTCAAAAGGAATGTGGTAATCGAAGAGATGCGAGTTAAGAATTTACACTCTTTAATGCCACCATCATGCTTCCAAAAACCATCCTCGGAGTAGCTCAGAGATGCAGGCAGAGCCGTTCACACAAGGCTGTTCACTGCAGCTTTCACAGATGAGCTCTCAGCCACCTGGAGGAATCTGTCTGGGAGAAACAGCCCAGCACAGCACAGCCTTCCAAGGGGATATGTAGCTAAATATTAGGGACCTCCTTCTTCCTGCCAGACACCAGTTTATAAAAAGTGTATATAGATTTGCAAGTAAAAGATTCAGAATTCTGATGGAATGTGCTCAGGAGATTGTAGATTCCTGCTTTCTACTCAAGAATGCATCCAGTAATGATCAGATACGAATCATCCCCACTGTTTCCTGAACCAGTGAACACTTACAGAGGCCCACACAGAATTGAGGGCTTCCCAGTCCCCTCCCCATCTTGGGAGAGGAGGAGTTTCTCTAAGGCCAAGAGCTGTGGGCCATGATCTTGGCTCCTGCCCCGGGTGAAATCTTCATCCTTCCTGAAAATGATCATTGATTTCTCCTTTAGGACAATCAGAGGCAGTCTCAGTCCCGCCCTCATGTGAGGCCAGCAACTTCAGAGCATCCCTGCTACCCACCACTGGCCCAGAGTAGGACACTCCTCCTTTGTGGGCAGGGGTCCCAGTCCCAGCCCATTCCATTGGGCAGGACACTGATTTCTGCCCGGTGGCCCCCAACATGTTCTCTGCCCACAGCCTTTTCCTTCACTTCCATGAGGTCCCTGGAGGCACAGGACAGACCTGCAAGCAGGAAGAGCAGTGGGGCAGGCCAGAGGCTGGCACCCAGGACCCAGCACCCAGCACCCAGCCCAGGTGAGGCTCTTCCACCCCCAGTGGGGCAGGCCACAGGCTGGCACCCAGCACCCAGCACCCAGCCCAGGCGAGGCTCCTCCACCCTGGTCGCAGTCCTGGCCAAGGCTTTGTGTGTCTGAGGATTCTAAATTCAAACCTCAGCTTCCAGGCGGTTATGGTGGCACATCCGTCAAGGCTGGAGATCAGAACACAACGCGCCTAGTAGATTCTTAGCTCAGATGTTCAGACATACACATGTGGGCCTCTTTTTCTTCTTTTTGTCTTTTTTCATCAGGTCCCAAAAATGTCACAGCCAGACCTGCAAGAGCGGCCCCCTAATGTGAGACATGGCATCCAAGCGTTCTTTATGACATCGTCTAAGATCAAAATATGTAAAAATTAAAGGTCTGCTCCTATGTCTTTTTATAAATACTTTCCAAGTTATCTAAAAGAATTTATTGTTTTTCATGCTCTATATTTCAGCAGGCAAGTTCTATTTAAATGAAGAAAGAAAGCACATTCCAGATCCTTTTGTTCATCCAGAGACTTCAGGTAAAAACTGAAGCATTTAAATTATGCATCCTGGCGGCCTTCTCTCACCGACAGCATGTGAGTTGAGATTTTTTTTTGAGAAGTGACACATGAAATTCAAAATATATCTCAAGTCACAGCACGATGGTTTACCAGGTGAGTGGAGAGGAAGACCTCCCTCCATGGGGGCTGCCTGAGGAGGGCACCGGCCGGTCCTCCAGCGGTCAGGTCCCACAGGCTGGGAGCCTTCATGTCATCCCGAGGCCAGATGCCCAGACACGTGGAGGAATTGCGTGGACAAGGAAGGCTGGTGCTTCCTTGATGGGCCTTGAATGCCAGGCTAAGCCGTTTGAATTCAATTTTGTGTCTAATTAGTTGGTTTGCTGTCTCTCAGGAAACTGCAAGGACTTTCACAAAATGCAGTTTGATATACAAATTCATTTTGTTATACAAATATATATATTTGTTATACAAATAAATATAAATATATATATGTTGCATTTTTAAAATATTGTTCTTATGTCCCTTAAACCGAAAGTGTAGGTTGGGACTCAAGCCAGGGAACCTTCGCACCTCACCTGGGTTTTTCTCTTCCCACTCTTGTGTTCTCAGGGCAGCAATTACACAACTATTTGATGAACTGATTAGGTGCGAATTCCAAGCTGATAGCTCTTCATCACTTAGCATTACAAAACTGTATCAAAGCCCCATGTATAAACGTGTTTTTGCACTTTTCTTCATCTTTTTTCATACTTTGTTGCCCCAAGAAAAACTTTTTATCACCTCCCTAAGGAATTTAATAGCTGTGAATTACAAACCCAACAGCTAGCATACCTGTCTTAACATTTACTAAGGTGCCAGAGTTGATTTTTTTCCTTCTGTAAATTCTGCGTCAAATGCTTACAAAGTCTCAAGCACCAGAGTCAGTACGGAGGCTTCCAGTGAGAAACTTTGTCTCGGGAGCAGCCAGGATATAGGAGACTCTTCCATTTTCAAACCGGGTTCATTTTGTGTGTCCACGGAGGTGTGCCCCCAAACCCCGAAAACCCACAAATGCAACGATGAAGCTGCGCTCTCTTCCACCCTCCAGAAACACCATTTGACTTACAACTTTGTGTCACCACTACTTGTAGAACTGAGCAAACGGGAAACACGGCCTTATCTTCACATACGCTCACACAGTCTGTAGCGAGCACACCGTACAGAAATCCGGGATTTTATCAGGGAAAGCTGGAGACAGGGCAGTTGCTTTGTTTTCTCATCACAGACACCTCTGGATTCACAGCTCATGTCGACTTAAATTCCAGCCTCATGAAGGTGTGGACATCCGAGCCCGGCACCCATCCTCTCATTCATCAGACAAACCTCCAGCCAGCACCTCTGACAGGCTTTCAGCAGCATCTCAGAATAAATGTTGAAAACCACAACTTCCTAACAAGTAGCAAGCAGGTTGGGCTCACTGCATTAATCTATTAGCAATTAGATGATTGCCCTCTGCAGTCTGTGCTGTTGTCTGGAGTTGAATAAAGTCAAGGCACATGTGTCGACGTGGTCATTGAAAACCTGCTGTTTTCAATGGGCTCCTTGAAGCCCAGCCTGAGAACTGCTGTTCTTTCCTGTTTCCTGTCTGCAGATACCAGTTATAGCTAATGTAAGCTAACCAACGGTACGCTAATGTAACCAACGGTACGCTAATGTAAGCTAACCAACGGTACGCTAATGTAACCAACGGTACGCTAATGTAACCAACGGTACGCTAATGTAACCAACGGTACGCTAATGTAACCAACGGGTACGCTAATGTAACCAACGGTACGCTAATGTAACCAACGGGTACGCTAATGTAACCAACCGTACGCTAATGTAACCAACGGTACGCTAATGTAACCAACGGTACGCTAATGTAACCAACGGGTACGCTAATGTAACCAACGGGTACGCGAATGTAAGCTAACCAACGGTACGCTAATGTAACCAACGGGTACGCTAATGTAACCAACGGGTACGCTAATGTAAGCTAACCAACGGGTACGCTAATGTAACCAACGGTACGCTAATGTAACCAACGGGTACGTTAATGTAACCAACGGTACGCTAATGTAACCAACGGTACGTTAATGTAACCAACGGTACGCTAATGTAACCAACGGGTACGTTAATGTAACCAACGGTACACTAATGTAACCAACGGTACGCTAATGTAACCAACAGGTACGCTAATGTAAGCTAACCAACGGGTACGCTAATGTAACCAACGGTACGCTAATGTAACCAACGGTACGCTAATGTAACCAACGGTACGCTAGTGTAACCAACGGGTAAGCTAATGTAACCAACGGGTACGCTAATGTAACCAACGGTACGCTAATGTAACCAACGGGTAAGCTAATGTAACCAACGGGTACGCTAATGTAACCAACGGGTACGCTAATGTAAGCTAACCAACGGGTACGCTAATGTAACCAACAGTACGCTAATGTAAGCTAACCAACGGGTAAGCTAATGTAACCAACGGGTAAGCTAATGTAACCAACGGGTACGCTAATGTAACCAACGGGTACGCTAATGTAACCAACGGTACGCTAATGTAACCAACGGGTACGCTAATGTAACCAACGGTACGCTAATGTAACCAACGGTACGCTAATGTAACCAACGGGTACGCTAATGTAAGCTAACCAACGGGTACGCTAATGTAACCAACGGGTACGCTAATGTAACCAACGGTACGCTAATGTAAGCTAACCAACGGGTAAGCTAATGTAACCAACGGGTAAGCTAATGTAACCAACGGGTACGCTAATGTAACCAACGGGTACGCTAATGTAACCAACGGTACGCTAATGTAACCAACGGGTACGCTAATGTAACCAACGGTACGCTAATGTAACCAACGGTACGCTAATGTAACCAACGGGTACGCTAATGTAAGCTAACCAACGGGTACGCTAATGTAACCAACGGGTACGCTAATGTAACCAACAGGTACGCTAATGTAACCAACGGTACGCTAATGTAACCAACGGGTACGCTAATGTAAGCTAACCAACGGGTACGCTAATGTAACCAACGGGTACGCTAATGTAACCAACGGTACGCTAATGTAACCAACAGGTACGCTAATGTAACCAATGGGTACGCTAATGTAACCAACGGGTACGCTAATGTAACCAACGGTACGCTAATGTAACCAACGGTACGCTAATGTAACCAACGAGTATGCTAATGTAACCAACGGTACGCTAATGTAACCAACGGGTACGCTAATGTAACCAACGGGTACGCTAATGTAAGCTAACCAACGGGTACGCTAATGTAACCAACGGGTACGCTAATGTAACCAACGGTACGCTAATGTAACCAACGGGTACGCTAATGTAACCAACGGGTACGCTAATGTAAGCTAACCAACGGGTACGCTAATGTAACCAACGGTACGCTAATGTAACCAACGGGTACGCTAATGTAACCAACGGGTACGCTAATGTAAGCTAACCAACGGGTACGCTAATGTAACCAACGGGTACGCTAATGTAACCAACGGGTACGCTAATGTAAGCTAACCAACAGGTACGCTAATGTAACCAACGGGTGCTAATGTAACCAACGGTACGCTAATGTAACCAACGGGTACGCTAATGTAACCAACGGGTACGCTAATGTAACCAACGGGTACGCTAATGTAACCAACGGGTACGCTAATGTAAGCTAACCAACGGGTACGCTAATGTAACCAACGGGTACGCTAATGTAACCAACGGGTACGCTAATGTAAGCTAACCAACGGGTACGCTAATGTAACCAACGGGTACGCTAATGTAACCAACGGGTACGCTAATGTAAGCTAACCAACGGGTACGCTAATGTAACCAACGGGTACGCTAATGTAACCAACGGTACGCTAATGTAACCAACGGGTACGCTAATGTAACCAACGGGTACGCTAATGTAACCAACGGTACGCTAATGTAACCAACGGGTACGCTAATGTAACCAACGGTACGCTAATGTAACCAACGGGTACGCTAATGTAACCAACGGGTACGCTAATGTAAGCTAACCAACGGGTACGCTAATGTAACCAACGGGTACGCTAATGTAACCAACGGTACGCTAATGTAACCAATGGGTACGCTAATGTAACCAACGGGTACGCTAATGTAAGCTAACCAACGGGTACGCTAATGTAACCAACGGGTACGCTAATGTAACCAACGGTACGCTAATGTAACCAACGGGTACGCTAATGTAACCAACGGGTACGCTAATGTAAGCTAACCAACGGGTACGCTAATGTAACCAACGGGTACGCTAATGTAACCAACGGGTACGCTAATGTAACCAACGGGTACGCTAATGTAAGCTAACCAACGGGTACGCTAATGTAACCAACGGGTACGCTAATGTAACCAACGGGTACGCTAATGTAACCAACGGTACGCTAATGTAACCAACGGTACGCTAATGTAAGCTAACCAACGGGTACGCTAATGTAACCAACGGGTACGCTAATGTAACCAACGGGTACGCTAATGTAACCAACGGTACGCTAATGTAACCAACGGGTACGCTAATGTAAGCTAACCAACGGGTACGCTAATGTAACCAACGGGTACGCTAATGTAACCAACGGTACGCTAATGTAACCAACAGGTACGCTAATGTAACCAATGGGTACGCTAATGTAAGCTAACCAACGGGTACGCTAATGTAACCAACGGGTACGCTAATGTAACCAACGGTACGCTAATGTAACCAACGGGTAAGCTAATGTAACCAACGGGTACGCTAATGTAACCAACAGTACGCTAATGTAACCAACGGGTAAGCTAATGTAACCAACGGGTACGCTAATGTAACCAACGGTACGCTAATGTAACCAACGGGTACGCTAATGTAACCAACGGGTACGCTAATGTAACCAACGGGTACACTAATGTAACCAACGGGTATGCTAATGTAACCAACGGGTAAGCTAATGTAACCAACGGGTACGCTAATGTAACCAACAGTACGCTAATGTAACCAACGGGTAAGCTAATGTAACCAACGGGTACGCTAATGTAACCAACGGTACGCTAATGTAACCAACGGGTACGCTAATGTAACCAACGGGTACGCTAATGTAACCAACGGGTACACTAATGTAACCAACGGGTATGCTAATGTAACCAACGGGTACGCTAATGTAACCAACGGGTACGCTAATGTAACCAACGGGTACGCTAATGTAACCAACGGGTAAGCTAATGTAACCAACGGGTATGCTAATGTAACCAACGGGTAAGCTAATGTAACCAACGGGTAAGCTAATGAGCACGTCACCAGCCTTGGGACACTCAGCGGGATGATGGCAGAGATGAACTCCTTGAACTAGGACAAAGCAAAGGGCAGCTCCCTTCCCGACGGCTGGGCCAGAGGCAGCTGTTGTGACTCTGGGGAAAAGTTTGAACCACACCGCTGAAGAGCCCTCCACTCAGGACTGGGAAGGGCAAGCACGAGGGGCTGAAGGGGACTCCCTGTGGCCATGGCAGTGCCCTTGGGCAGCTGAGGCCCACAGCCTCCCTGGCTTCATCGCCTGTAGCCCCTCCTGTGGCTTCTAGTGGAATCTGCAGGGGAGGGGCGCTGAGGGCGGGTGGCCCACTCCATCAAGTTAATACACACCGCAGCCGGCAAAGGGCCACATCCATCATGCAGGCACAGACACAGAGCAGAGCCCCAGGAATCAATAATCAACAAGGCCGCAGAGGCTCACTGGGGGCCGGCTCTGGCCACAGACCATCATGCGCCATCCCATTTAATTCTCAGCAGCCAGGGAAGGGCCCTTGTGACCCTGCCTTTGATGGTCAGCCCCTCCAGGGGTGGGAGGTGGGAGGCTGAGCATCTGCCCAAAGCAGCTTAGCTCACCCCAGCGGCTGGAGATGGGCCTGGCCTCGTGAGGCTGAGGCCTATTCCCCGTACTCTGCTTCCTGCCTCCCCCAAAGAAGGCGTCACTGCAGGAGGCTTGCAGCCCACCTTCGAGGGCAGAGCCCGGAAGCCCATCCTCCGGGGGACTGGAGCAGGACTCACTCCGGGCACCCATCCTCCTGGGCTTCTTTCCATCGTGCCATGTTCCCAACTCACTGAGGCCGGTGGTTCCTATCTCTGAGTTTCTCAGTGACCATGTGCAAATATTGGCCATGGTGACCGGGCTTACAAAGCCAACGTGTTTAACCTGGGCTGGCAAATCCGGCGGGGGAGAGGTACAAGTGTTGTTCAGTAAAGAAGGCCAAATAAGGATGGGGGAATTTGAGCTGATTTCCAATTGTAAATAGGCATCAAATCTAGGGGCCACACAAGGGAGAGGAGCTCCAAAACTGAGGTGGTTCTAGGGTGTGGGATCTGTGGCCAGTGATGTGTTACAGAGCAAACTGGGCCAACACGTTAAGTCCCCAACATGCCCCTGGGACACTAGGTTGGGTGTATTCATAGGTGCTATTTTTTAAACATTAGTACATGATGAGTTGAACAGAGTTAAAGTGACTTTTTAGATTGCAGAATGTCTTGGAGCTCTTGCAATACTAATGTGCACAGTCATCTCTAAGAAAGGGGCATTGCATGCTCTGATTCACAAACTTATTAGGCCAGAAACCCTGCTTTCTGGTGTCTCCTGTGGGATGTTTCTGGAAGATATCGAATGAGGTCTTCTCTCTCCATTGTGAAGCGACGTGGTGTCAGGGGAGACTCCTCGTTGGACAGTCCCAAGTCAAATCCTTTATCCTCACACAACTGACGATACGATCATGAACTCTGGATCACCAGGTCCTCCTCGGGGGAAAAACCATAGTATCTGTTTGGCAAGGTTGAGGTCAGACTTGAGGATGTGCACACAGCACATGGTGGGTCCTCCAGGGACAGCACCGTCCTCCTGGGCTCACTGAGCAAGAGATGAAATGGTACAATTATCCTTTGGAAGGCAGGGTCCCTCTCCATCCCTATATTCTGGCTAAACACTTTTAACTCAATGCCTACTTCTGCTGTTTTTATTTTAAAAGGATTGGGAGCCAGGGGAGAAGTAAATTTACCCAGCAGATACTAGGAGTCCATTAGATGAAATGTTGATTGTTTGATAAACTCCTTGAATGAAGGTGAGGGCTGCCCTCTGCACTCACCAGCAAGCTCCCTGGGGACCAGGTAACCCCCTGCACCAGGTCCCGAGGAATCTGGGCTCCAGACCTTGGTGCTGGGGGAACGGCCTCGCCAGCAGGTATCAACACGGAGGAGCAGAGATATTTCCATGGCGCTTCAGAAGATTCTTTTTTTTTTTTTTTTTTTTTTTTTGCAGGAAATAAATCTTCAGAAGCGAGAATTATAATTGAGCCGAGTTCAGGATAGCCAAGTGTAATTTTAGCAACAAAAGTAGAGGGTTCCAGAAAAAGCATCTCAGGAACAGTCAAATTAAGCTGCAGGGAGATAATTGGATGGAAGGTTTGGTTAGGCAGCGCTTTGAGTGTTGAAAGGAAAAAAGAACCTTTGGGCAGGAGGAAGTGATGTCTTCTATCGTAAGGATGGGAAGGGATACAGAAGAGGCACATACTGAAAGTTTGAGGCCTGGAGAACTTTTATTCGAAGCTGTAACAGTCTCAGCTGAAAATTATCCATGAAAATGTGATGCACTTAAACCTGCCTAGTGACAGGGTCTGTACCTTCAAAGTTCTCATTTTGACATAACTATTCCTGCTCCCAGCTCAGACCCCAGAACTTGCCTAAGGGACAGGACCCCCTCCTTCCCTGCTGAGCAAACTCCCTCCTCCCAACAGCCGTGCTCCAGGGCCCCGCCATTTGTCCTCAGTCACCTGGATGGCCATAGGGAGGCCTTGAACTGACCAGAATGACTCCATCCCTTCACCTCATCCCGTCATACCCAACAGAGTGCCTGACATGCAGCAAATGTTCAAGAACCTTTAATAAATAAGGGGCATCATTCTCATCATCATAATATAATAAATAATAATTTTGTATTATCAGGTTTTTGTCCAAGAAATTCAAAGAGACATTTTATTTCTCTTTACCTAGTTCTGCTGTTCTTATTTTAAGGTGGGTGGGGTTGGAGAAAGAAGAAAATATACGTACATAAACTGTAAGTCCATTCGGTAAAATACCTACTATTTAATAAACTCCTTGGAAGCCAGCTCGCATTCTGAACCCAAGGGTTTTGGTGTTCTATCTAGAGTGATGTCAACTAAACAAATGCTTGATCCATGGTGCATTCGCTTCCTAGGGCTGCCATTAAAACTTACCACAACCTGGGTAGTTCCAGAAGCCAGAAGTCCAAAATCCAGGTGTCAGCACGTTGGTTCCATCCAGAGGCTCTCAGAGGCTGTGTTCCAGGCCTCTCTCCCAGCTTTTAGTGGTGGCCGGCACTCCATGGCACCCCTTGGCTTGTAGATGGAGAACTCTGGTCTCCCTTGCCATATCTGTGTGACCTCCTCTTCTTTCTGTGTCTTCTCCCTTCTCTTCTTCTGTCTCTCAAAAGGACACTTGTCACTGGATTCAGGGCCTGCTTGGATAATCCAGGATGACCTCAACTCAAGATCTTTAACTTCTTAGCATCAGCATGGACCCCTTTCCAAATAAGGCCATATTCACAGGAGCAGCAGGTGGACAGATTTTGGGGGTCCACCATTCAATTCAAACCCATGGCTGAATTATTCACCAGTTAAACCATGATTCAACAAGACGATAAGAAGGAGGGTCCAGGTGAGCCTCATGTCACAGCTCCACACTCATTGTTGAGATGACAGCCCTCGGGGACTGGAAAGTCTGCATTATGGCATTTTACAGAGACACAGGATTTCATTATTTCGAGCTCCCTGGAGTAGATCCAACAAGGCCCAGAGACCGCTCCTCCTGACATGTGACCTGTCGTGGTTCATGGTGTCTTTCCGTGCTGAGAGGGGGTGTCACTGCAGCTGCAGAGGAAACTCTTGTGCGTGGACCCCAGGGACATGCCACAGGATGTTATCTGCTCTGTGATTGCCCCAGTGAAGCATCACTGTTGAAAAGTTTTCAGACCTGAATGCGAAGCAAGGATTCACTTTTCTTACTCGACTGGTGTGTTTTTCCTAGCGGAGAGGAAAGACACGTTGCTGGCTGAATTTGCTTTTTCCAGTAAGAAGCTCGGTGCTGGCTGGGCATGTTGGCTCATGCCTGTAATCCCAGCACTTTGGGAGGCCGAGGCAGGTGGATCACCTGAGGTCAGGAGTTCAAGACCAGCCTGGATAACCAGGTGTCAGCACATTGGTTCCATCCAGTCTCTACTAAAAATACAAAATACAAAAATTCAAAAATTAGCAGAGTGTGGTGGCACATGCCTGTAGTCCCAACTACTCGGGAGGCTGAGGCAGGAGAAACACTTGAACCCAGAGGCGGAGGTTTCAGTGAGCCAAGATCGCGCCACCACACTCCAGCCTGGGTGACAGAGCGAGACTCCATCTCAAAAGAAAAAAAAAAAAAAAAAAAAAAAAAAGCAGCTTAATGCTGCATATGGGGCTCCCATTAAATGCTGATCCAGGATCCAAGGCCTAAATATTTTATTTCCCATCTTCCCATGGTCTGACCTCTAATTCTGACATTTTTCCAGATCCTAACAAATGATTATTTTGTTATACTTTTTCTTCTAAATGATTCAGATATTTTTGTGGAATGAATGAAAGGTTGGCTGGATGGACCAATGCATGATTATGTGGATAGATGGATGGGTGAAGGGGTAGGTAGATGGAAGGTGGATAGATGGTTGAGTGGCTCATGGTGGGGTAGATGGGTGGATGATGGATGTATAGATAGAAGGGTTGATATGGGTGAATGGATTAGTGGATGAGTGGGTAGGTGGGTGAATGAGTGGATAGGTAAATGGATGTAGAGATGGATAGATGGATGGGTGCGTTAGTGGATGGGTGAATGGATTTGTGGGTGAGTGGGTAGGTGGATGAATGGGTGGATGGGTAAACGGATGTAAAGATGGATAGATGGATGGGTTGGTTAGTGGATGGGTGAATGGATTGGTGGGTGAGTGGGTAGGTGGGTAAGTGAGTGGATGGGTAAATGGATGTAGAGATGGATACGTGGATGGGTGGGTAAGTGGACGGGTGAATGGATTGGTGAATGAGCGGGTAGGTGGGTGAAGGAGTGGATGGGCAAATGGATGTAGAGATGGAGAGATGGATGAGTGGGTCAGTAGATGAGTAAATGAGTGGAAGGAGGGGTGGGCGATGGAGCGGGTAAAGGGGGTAGTAAGGTAGATGGCTGGATATTTGGATGTTTGGATGTTTGGATGGTTGGATGGATGGCTAGTTTCCAGGAAGAGGATACTTCAAAACCATATGGACATCTGATTCCATTTCAACGAGTATAAATATTCAAAATAGAATTATAACTGTTGGTCAAGATTTATCAAACTTTTCAACTTACCATAATTCTTTGATTTATTTTACACAGTTCAAACAGGTAATTTTATTTTCATTTTTGTTTTACTGACATTAATTTTGTGGCAATCAATTACTTTGGTTTGAATTTTACAAGCATTCAACAACGATCAATGTGGTCATACACATTTTCACCAATTATACCAATGATAAACACTGTACATTTTCTTTTTAGGTGCATTCTTTCTACACAGTTTAAAATGTCCAAGTTAAATTTTGCATATTTAAAGTTTTCAAAAATGATAAGAATACATGTTACTGTGTGAAGTTTTATTGCCTGACAGATTTATTTTGTGTTACTTCTACCAGCAATATCATCATAAAATAAATGAAATATGCCTCTCTTATTTCTTTTATTTCTTCCTTTCTTCCTTTCTTTCTTTCTTTCTCTTTCTTTCTTTCTTTCTTTCTTTCTTGTTTTTGTTTGTTTGTTTGTTTGTTTGTTTGTTTGTTTGTTGTGGCAGAATCTCACTCTGTTACCCAGGCTAGAGTGCAGTGGCTCAATCTTGGCTCACTGCAAACTCTGTCTCCCGGGCTTAAACGATTCTCCTGCCTCAGCCTCCCAAGTAGCTGGGATTACAGGTGTGCACCACCACGCCTGACTAATTTTTGTAGTTTTGGTAGAGACAGGGTTTCACCATGCTGGACAGGCTGGTCTTGAACTCCTGACCTCAAATGATCCATCCGCCTTGGCCTCACAAAATGTTGGGATTACAAGCATGAGCCACCGTGCCCAGCATGTCTCTTATTTCAAAAGAAAGTTGTGAGAAATTTATCTCTAATTTCCAGAGTTACTCTTTGGTTCAGGATGTATTTACTTTCCTGCCAGTGTTTGGGGTTTTTTTTCTTACTTGTTTGTTTGTTGTTGTGTCTGAGGGAGTTTTGGAAGACCAAGAAGGGAACAGAGGAGTTGAACAGTGGTGTTGGCACAGCAGGGTCAGGCTGGCTGGGGCAAGGGTTCCTCTGGACTGACTCCCCTGGGGCTCATCTGTGCAAAGCCCCAGGGCTGATTGTGAAGGGAGGAGTGAGGTGATTGTTCCTTAGAGGGACAGACAGCAAATGTGGTCAGCCTAGGGGACAACAAGGTCTTTGTCACCACTACTCAGCTCTACCTTTGTAGCTCCAAAGCAGCTGTAGATAGATGGGGAGGGGCTGTGTGTCAATAAAACTTTATTTATAAAATCAGGCAGAGGGCCAGACTTGGCCCACAAGTCATGCTCTGCAGACCCCTGCTCTAGAGGGTCCTCGAGGGTCACCAGTGGAACTTGTGAAATGAGGCCACATGTCCCAGTCACTTTCTGAAGAGGAAAGAAAGGGTCGACAGAATACATGCATGCATCCACACATGTAGTGGCATGTCTGTCTTCAGGGACCAAGAGACAGAAGCGAGGACCGCCAGGAAGGCCAGCATGCTCCTGCAACCTCACTGTCTTCTGCCCCTTGCTTCTTGCAGCCTTCATGATTATTAATGCCACGTGGACAGCCCTCACAGCAGAGATGCCGCCTGGGGCTGCAGCCAGGGACGGCAGAGTGCCTGGGCACTTCAGTTGGAGTGGATAATGGAGCAAGTGAAAAGAATGAAAATTTATCTTCCTCTTATTTTTCAGTCCTGTCCGGGATTAAAAAGCACTCCGGTGTGGAGCCTCTGATTCATGGCTTGGCTATTCTTTGGTGGAGTTCCCTAAATATTTTGTAGCCAGCTTTGACTTGGAAATGCAGCCTTTGAAATATCTTTACTTGACCGAGAGGCCCCCAAGTGACATTAAAATAATGATTATCACATATTTTGCATTTCTTTGAAAAGCGTATTGGAATAATACCACGCGCATCGGTCTCACCAATGAAAGTGATTTAGGAGCGAGGCTCTGATTTGGAATGGATGGCGGTGGGGCCTCCCTCCACCTCCCATAAAAGGCCTGAGAAGAAGGAGGACTTCATCTTTACCACAGGGCTCTTCTGTCTGGAGGGAGCCTTATTTCTCCTTTATGCACTTTCGGGAACTCTGCTGTTTGCTGAATTTATGAAGTAGGGAGAAGAGGCCTCTGTGTGCCTGGAGCCATGTGACCGTTGGAGCTTCCCTCTGCTGCAGGACCAGGGCGCTTGACACTGACATCCTCCATTGCCGAGAGTGTCTCCAGACGGGACGTGAAGGCGGGCGATGGCTGGGGTCTTCCTGCACAATTGCAGTCCTCCATCCGCTCACAGACGCTTGACGCTTTCTTGACCACCTGGATACGGCAGTGACACTTCCAGGCAGGCGCTGTCGGAGCAAATAAGCAGGTCCAAATCCCCGCCCAGAGCTGCTGCCCATGCTGGGGGAGACACTCAGAACACAGACAGGCAGATAACCTGTGCCGAGGGACTGGAGGACAACCTGCGCCGAGGGACTGGAGGACGGGAAGGGCTTGCTGGAGAAGGTGTACAGCAAGACGGGGCGGGACCCCGGGGCAGGAATGCAGTTGTCAGCAGGACAGCCAAAGCATCCCTAGAAGGTGGCACTTGGACCAAACCAGAAGGGAGTGAGGGGTACAGGCAGGCTGGCCACAGAGGCGAGAGAGCAAGCACCAGGGTCCTGAGGCAGGATGGGGGGTGGTGGGGGCCCTGGAGTGGTAAGGATGAGGACAGAGAAGTGGCAGGCCCGTGAGCATTGCTGAGACCCCACAGGTCCTCAGGGAGAAGCAGGGGCCAGGGAAGGGCTTGGGTCTGACGAGCACAAGACCCAGCTCTCTTGGTTCCCTAGAGAAGCCGGAGAGAAGGAGAGAATCCCAAGCAGCCCCCGTTTCACCCACACGCCCACCCCCTCCAGCTGACTGCCCCTGTCAGACTGAACTTCTTCCAGCTTCCTGACTGTTCTCTCCACCAGGGCCCATGGGCTTCCCTCCTTTCACCCAGCGACTAGCTCTTCCACAGACCAGAGGAGTCTCAAAAGGGTGAGCTTGCTGGGCATGGACATCCACAGGCTGCACGCAGCGGGGACAGGAGATCAGCTCTTCCGGGCGCCCAGGCCTCCCTATGTGCACTCTGCCAGGCCCAGCTGCTCCTCCAGGATCGAGGAGGGCAAGATCCACTCTCATGGGCTGAGGACCAAGTGGGTCCCCAGGGGGCTCTCAGGGTCACTGAGGCTTGCTCAGATCCCGTCACCATATCCCCAACACCCCAAACGTGTGCCTCGGGCCAGAGACCCACTTGGACCAGCCCAGCAGGAGAGCAGAGGACATATGGCTGACGGCCTGGTTCTGGTCCAGTGGCGGGCAGCCTGGAGTGCCCGCTGAGGAGGCAGAGATGGCCCCGCGGGTCCCGGGGAGACAGTGCCACACCGAGGGTCCCGGGGAGACAGTGCCACGCCGAGGGTCCCGGGGAGACACTGCCACGCTGAGGGTCCCGGGGAGATAGTGCCACGCCGAGGGTCCCGGGGAGATAGTGCCACGCCGAGGGTCCCGGGGAGATAGTGCCACGCCGAGGGTCCCGGGGAGATAGTGCCACGTCGAGGGTCCCGGGGAGACACTGCCACGCCGAGAGGGACCCAGACGGGAGGGAGACACTGGGTGTGTTTTCTTCTGCATAGGCCCCGGGCCATCAGGGGTTCAGAGAGGTCAGCTCCTGGGCCGGCTCCTGGGAAGTGCCCAGGAGGGCTGAGGATGGCCCTGATATGAGTGTCCCCTTGGCTCACCAGGTGGCCCAAGAAGCCCTGTAGACGCTCATCCTTGGAAGCCTAACTCTAGGCTTTGTCCACCCCGAGTCGATGTCTCTGAGGGCCAGCAGAGCAGCCGGGATGGATTCAGAATGGCTGTTCAGGGGGCGTGTTGGCGTGCGAGTGCCACCTCGAAGCGGGTGGGAACCTGTTCATCATTGTGTCACAAGCTCGACCTGCAGCGGCTGGAGCAGGGAGCAGCAGCCAGAGGCCTTGGTCCGTTGCAGGCGCACAGGAGGGACCATCCCTATTTCTCTGAGATTCCCAAGTCCTTCCAGCTGCACTTCGGCTGGGTCAGAGCCACCCTTCAGATGAGTCCTCAGTGGCGGTTCACCCCCAGGAAACGTGACCTTGAGTCATGAGGATGGCGTTGGACCTGTGACCAAGCCCAGGCTGTAATAGAGAAAGCTCAGCAGAGCCTTGGACCCCGTGATGGAGGAGGCAGAGCATAGACAGGATGCCTGGCATGCTCTGTCCCCATGAACACAGGAAGGGGGACACCTGGCTCCTCATCAGGGACCTCCAGGAAGATGGCATATTGGACCCATTCTGGCTGCTCTGCTGGTCAGCAGACACATCAGCTCAGGGGTGGATCGATCCCGCCTTCCTTACACACTTCCTGTCCCCAAGCGCTGCCCTCTGCTGTGTATCCCACTGCATGGCAGTGAGCACACCTGGGCAGGGCACACCTGAGCAAGCACACCTGGGCAGGGCCTCCCTGGCCTTCTGGTGGCCCACCTGTTCCATGTACACCTGCTGCACAGGGTCTGACTGAGTGCTGCTGCCTGCCCCTGGGGTGGGTCTGCTAGCGGTTGTAGACACAGGGGATCTGCTCTGCAGATCGAACAATCATTCCTTCCCTGCAGTCCTCCTCAAGAACAAGAGTTGGGGGCAAGCAGGGACTCCCCCTCTGAAGCCTCAGAACTCAGCTGCTTTCATCAAACCAACTCTTGCTGCAGGCCCAGCATGAGGCCATCTGTCCATGGTGGGTCCTCTGGCTTCCAGTTCTTGGCAGGCATGCTGTCCAGCCAGAAACAGGTCAGTGTGCCTGAAACCCCTCCCGTGGTGGAGGGAGATGGAGGGACTTCAGTCCCAGTCTCACATCATCCCACTGCCTACCCTGAGGCATCATGGGCAGCCACCAGCATCTCTGCATGTGGCCTGGGACCCTGTGGCCATCTCCAAAGGGTGGGGGTCACAGTGTCGTGTGCATGCCTGCACCTCAATGCTGAGCACTTTTTGGAACTCTCATAACCCTGGATGGATTGCACGTGTGACCTTCCAGGCAGTATCCCAAAGCTCTGTGTGTGCTGAGTCCCTTAACCTTACTACAGCCCAGTAACGGAGGGACCATGTGACACCAGCTGCAAAGCAGAGCACTGAGGCACAGGGGAGTGAAGTCCCCGGCCTGACGATGAAGAGGACGAGCAAGGATGTGAGCAGAGGCTGCTGAGGTCTGGTGCGCTTGGCCACAAGCCATGCTGGAAAAGCACTTGTGCTAGATGAGTGGATGCGAGCGGCCCACAGGGGGAGGGTGCCCACGGGTTTAGGCTCGCCTGGTGAGGAGGCCACTCTGCTCCCTGCGGGTGGGCGGGAGGAGGATTTTAGAAGCTCTATCCCTGCCGTGGTAAAACACCCCTGCCTGTCCTGCCTCTCCCCGCCAGGCCCTGCAGTGACCGCTCTCTATGCCTGAGACCTGCAGAGAGCGGGTCAATAGCGCTGGGAACAAAGGCCCCTATTGATGGGCAGAATGGATTTCTGTCAATCTCCAACCAAAACAATGGCTTTGCCAGTGGGGTTTCCATGGGCAGGAGCTGTTCTCTACAGAGAGCGTGAAGGGTTTGCAAATGCCAGACCTGAGGACCTGGAGCCCGAGAGTCACAGGAAAAGCCAGGATTGTGGGGTGTCACCTTCTAAGCCAGTGGCTCTCAGAGAGGGTCCTTGGACCAGCTGTCAGCATGACCCAGGAACCTTCTAGAAATGCACATTCTCCTATACCCGGCCTGGGGCCCACCCCAACTCCCCATTCCTGAGAGGAGATCAGGGCAAATGAAGAAAGCAGAGGATGCTGAGGCCCCAAAAGTCCACCCCGAGATGCCCCTCGTGGTCTGGAGAGAGTCCGTTTCTAGACCATTCGGCATATTTGGAGGCTCAGAGAGGGGAGGACGTGTTGGTCTTGTTAAACACGGGACGGTGATCCACACCCCACGTCACAGCCTGGAGGAAGTGAGGCCGAAATCAGTGTGTCCTGGGACCGACGGCTCCCAGCACCCTGGACCTAGCGAGCCTCAAGAACACAGAGGGCCTGCAGCCCTCAGCCTGCACACACGGGCCAGGTGTGCCCCTCACCACCTCCAGAGGACCAGCACGTGCACTGGCACTGTCTGGGAACTCCGGGTGTGGAATGCGGGTGCCCTGTAGGGTGTTGAATCCCAGGCAGGCTTTCCGGCTGCATTGCTGGGAAGAGGCACCAGGAAGGCACACGTGGCCTCGGCCAGGCTGCCCTGTGAAGCAGGATGAGTGGCCTGGGGCACGGTGTGTGGCCTGTTGACCTGCCCTGTGTGGACAGAGGCAGTGGGCAGCCAGGCCTGCGGGGCCCTGTGTTCCCTGTGCCCCTGTGCCTCTCGCCTATGATTCTGCCAGCCTGCCATGCCCCCTTCCTTCTCACCCACACCTCCACCCCTTCCCTGTTCCAGAGGGAAGTAGGGCTTTGGAAGGAGCTGCTGAGGAGATGAGACGCTGCAGCTACCTGGCCCCCCTCAGCATATTCCCCAGAAAGGAGCATTGGTTGAATGGGAGAAAGGCAAATAAGAGGAACAGGCCCAAATCCGTCATGCGGGGTAATGAGTTGGATTTATAGAAAAGGAAACAATATGATTCCACGTAATGGCTGTTGACAGAGATTTGGGCTGTTTGTTTTAGGATATTAAACTGACAAACAGCGAGGGTTGCTGGGCTCCTGTCTCCAATGCGCAGGTGCCTGTCAAAAGGTGTGCGTTTCTGGGCACCAATCAGGGGCGTGGAGATTTCCAGATAAGGAGAACATGCAGAAGGGCCTAGGAGGGCCCTCTGTGACAGAGACCGGCATTTCCAACACCTACAGAGAAGCCCCGCGCCACAGATGAGCTAATTCGTGAAGGAAGTGGGGTGGAAAAGCTGCCTCCGTTGTTCCCAGAGAGAACAGGCCGCATTTTTAAAAATTTAATTAAGGCCTTAGATCAGGTTTGCTTAATTAAATTGCTGCTGTGAGTAAGCAGTGTGATAGATGAGATCCCCTCGGTGACACTCAGTCAGTGTGAGGTGAAAAAGGGCCCTCTGGCAGCTTCCTGGGTGATCCTGATGCTTTAAATTCCACGCCAGCATCTCAGATGTGAAAAATGCTCTCATTCCATGCATTGTTTTGTTTTGTTTTGTTTTTTAATCTTTGAAGAATGTTCTCTTCATGAGTGCAAGGAAAGAGGAATAAAACATCGATAATTTCCGTGATCTCAGGACGTGTCTACACAGCCATCTAGCTGTGGATCCCGGCTGTCTACACAGCCATCTAGCTGTGGATCCCGGCTGTCTACACAGCCATCTAGCTGTGGATCCCGGCTGTCTACACAGCCATCTAGCTGCGCATCCTGGCTGTCTACACTGTGATGCAGGGGCACTTGTCATTTCAGAAGGTTGCTAATGAAAAGTCACAAATTTCCCAGAGACCCCACAAAGGCTAGAAAAATGAGCCGTTTGCATGAGAAATCCTCCGCCAGCGATAATAACTTAGCAGGAGAAATTCCCTACGGTGGGAAGTGATTGTTTGGATGGTAATTTGCTTAGGGAAATTAAAAGGAGGAAGAGACCCTCAAGCTGGAGTCAGTCTTGAATGAAAACCAGGAGGACTGCATCTGGTTCTTTAAGGTAGGCATGAGAGTTCTTGGGAGAAACAGGAGGGAGGCAAGAGGGCTGGAAAGAGGGAAGGACGGAGGACGAGAGAGAGCGGCAGGTGGCAAAGACCTTGCAACCCAAAGGAGCAGAGAACCTGAGAGCCTCAGGTGCAGAGGAACCTCTGCTGGGGTCTGAGCCCTCATCTCTGGGGCCCTTGGGCCATGTGACTTTGGGAAGTCGATGGACACATTTCTGGGGAACAGGCGGAGAACAGGAGAAGCCAGTATGAGCCACCTGAGAACTGGTGGGCAGAGAGATGCCTTCCTGAGGCACAGAACTAGGAGAGTCTGGCTGGCAAGGGCCGGCCAGGGAACTGCCCAAGTCCCCCTCCTCGAGGGCTTCCGCTGCTCTTCCAGGCCGGGCCTGGCACTCGATAGTTGTATACCAAGAGACCCCCAAGGTAAACTGAGGCCTCACTGAGCAGGAAGGACTTTCCTGTTAGGGCCATTCAAACGGGGTCAGCTTTAGAATGTGTGGAAAGGCTCAGGCACAAACGCTGTGTGGGTGCCGTCTGTTAGCAGTGCTGACGGGAGACCCATAACAGAGGAAAACCAAAGGAAAGGATGATTGATGCCATTCTCTGAACCCCAAGAAGATGGGGAGCAGTCTCTGAGTGAGAACAGTGTCCTCCACCTCTCATGGCCCTAACAAACACCTGTGGAAGGGAGCCGCGTTACCTCTTAGAGACCCTCTCACCTGAAACGCCTAGGCCAGGCTGCCAGCTCCAAGGCCTCACAATCTCAGGGACACTGGGACGCTCAATGTGTGGCTTGTCCAAGTAGCAGCGGGCTATGATCCTCCTGTCTGTGGGCAAATGGGCCGTTCAAGAGTTTCGGGGAAATTTGCTATTTAGATGGATTAAACACTCACTCTGGAATAATACATCAGAAAATCTCAGGCCAGGCGCAGTGGCTCACTTTGGGAGGCCGAGGCAGGCAGATCACCTGAGGTCGGGGGTTCAAGACATGCCTGGCCAACGTGGAGAAACCCCATCGCTACTAAAAATACAAAATTAGCCGGGCGTGGTGGCACATGCCTGTAATCCCAGCTACTCAGGAGGCTGAGGCAGGAGAATCGCTTGAACCCGGGAGCCGGAGGTTGCAGTGAGCTGAGACCGCGCCATTGCACTCCAGCCTGGGCAACAAGAGTGAAACTCTGTTTCAGAAAAAAAATAATAATAATAATAGAAAAGAAAAAAAGAAAATTTTTACCTACAAAGCACAACCTGGCATTTTCCACTTCTCAATGCACCCCCAGACGCCCACCTTCCCATCTTCCCTGCTGGGCATCCCTGCCCTCCTCCCTCTCTTATTCAGGCCCTCCCCTGCCCCGTGCACACATAACCTCTCGAGAGCTCCTAGAATCACGCGTTTGAATTTTTTGGCAGAGGATTCAAGTGCGCGGCTCCACACTTTGGCCACAAATGTCTACCCACCAAACGAACTGGTTGGTGGGACACATGGATCTGTTTGACTAGATATGGCCCCAACATCCTCAGAAACCAGAGACCAGAGCCACCTTCTGAACTGTCACAGTGAAAAAGCAGTTTGAGGGAATCCACAGCTCGGGCAGGAAACTGGTGGAGAATGAACCTGAGCGAAGGGTTTCTTCCCGGAGGGTGGGAAGGCGGCCAGGGTCCGCTGAGGCTGGAAGCGCCCTCCCCATTTCCCAGCACGCCCAGTTTCAGGGTGATTTATGGTTGTGTTATTCATAAATCTGTTCGAAGATGTAAACAGGGAGATTGTGCCTCCGTAAGATATTAATAACTTAATGAGTCCGTGCTATTTGTTTATGTAATGGATAATAGGGTCTCTGCAGGGGCCAGATATAATATTACAATCTGGTAATTCAATGACTGCTATTCAACACATACACAAATAGTGTAAGTTTGGATCCCTAATGGCATCATTACCCGGCACAGGTCTCCTCAGTGGCTGTCAGGAAACGCTTCCTCTGACAACTTCCCTGGTGAAGCGGCAACTCCCAGGGCCAGGCCAGGCCACAGGGAGCAGAGCTGGCCTTGGGCCTCCCTGCCCATCCTCCCAGGACCTCTCTCAGCCAGGACTCTTGGGCGCCCACCAGCCCTCAGTGCCACCCCAACCCTGCTGTGCTCAGCCGCCATGGGCCCTGCCGGGATCCCCACCCCACCACTCTCATCTGATCATTTCTCCCCTGCCGCCAGACACAGGCGGACCAGCACCTGGCCCACCCCCTCTTTCTCCAAACCCCACTCATCCTCAGGCATTCCTGCCTGCTCCCTGGGTCCCACCCTTTGGCTCCACCTCCAACTGTCCCCTAGCATGCGGGCATTGGAGTGAGGAGCTCCAGTACCTGCCACTGTGACCTGGCTTGGAGGGAGGGTCATTGAACAGGTGGTTGAGTTAAGATGAGTCATTAGGGAGGGTCTGGATCAAATAGGGAGGTGTCCTATAAGAAGAGGTGATTTTGACCCAGATAAGAGGGGAGCGGGAGGGGACGTGAATACTCAGGGAGAAGGCAGCCACCTACACACCAGGGGAGAGGCCTGGGGCATGTTCTCCCTCAGAAGGAGCCAACCCCGCCCACACCTTGATCTAGAACTCTGGCCTCCAGATCCACGAGGCAGTCCCTTGCCGCTGTTTAAGCTCCCTGTGCGTGCATGGTACACGGCCCTTGGCCCCCTGGTCCCCAGTGGCTCACTCTTGGCTCCCTGAGCCCCTCACCAGGGGGGTTAACGGGAGGCTGCACTCAGAGAACTCATTCTCTGTGCAGCCCCAACCATGGAGACCAGGCTGGTGTTGGAACCGGGTACGGGGCCTCCCTTGGCACTGAGACCCTGGGCCTCGATGCACCCAGCCTGGCGCTATAGGACTCAGGGCTCTCCTTGGGGTCTGGCCATTGCATAAACCAAACCGGGCGGGGTGGGTGGGGAACCAGGTGGCTGTGGTCCTGGCCCCTCCCAGGAGGAGAGACAGATGGGCTGGAGGCTCTGATGTGAGGGGTGGGAGATGGTAAGGATCCCATCAGAGCGCTCTGCAGGCTGTCATGAGAATTAAGCAGCTTCAAGCCCAAGAAGTTCTGTGCCCGTGTGCGGGGTGAGTGGGGTAGAGGGTGCCTGTCCTGCAGGGGATCAGGCAGGTTAAGTTAAAAGACTCTGAGCCTTTTCCCTTTCCCGAGGGCAGAGGGGGTGGTCAGCAGTCTGTCCCCAGCCTTCTGCCCACCCTCCAGCCCTCACCACACCCCTTTCCGCCCTCTCTGCCACTGAGGGGCCACAGCTCAGCTGTGCTCTGGACCCCGTCCCCACCAGCCTCAAGGGCTTCTCTCTGTATCCAGAAAGAAGGATGACGGCTTCCTTCAATTACATTCATCTGAAGTTAAGAAAAGAAAAATAAAGGAAGAAAAATACCCAGTCACCATTACTCAGAATGACAAGGCTGCTTTTGATCAAGCTCTGAAAACGCGAGATCCTTTATTGAGAGATTCTTTCACTGCTCAGCTGCAGCGCACAGCCTGGGAGGGGCCTTGTCACTGGGGGCTGGTGACAGCCTCCTTGAGGTGGCGTCCGCCTCCCTGGCGCGGTGTGCCCTCCTGCCAGGGCACGGAGGGTTTCTCATCTTGGCACTTCTGACTTTTGGGGCTGGACCATCTGCCATTTTGGGTGTCCTGATGCTCAGATCATCCCTGCCTCCACCTACCGGATGCCAGTCACCCAGCAGCACAGCTGCCCCAAGTCCTAACACCAAAAATGTCCCCAAACCCTGGCAGGTGTCGTTTGGAGCAACATCACCCCGCTAAGGCATCCTTCCCATCCCGGGCCCCGCCCTGTCTTCCAGCCTCATATCTCTCCATGACTCCCTCCTCTGGGCTGGGTCTGACCCCTGCACATACACCCCTCTTTTCTTCTCCAGGCTCAGTTTCCCCATCTGTAAAATGAGGGTGACGCTGGCCATCTTGCAGGACTAGGGTGGAGGTGGACTGAGGGTCTGACCGCCCCATCTGGACTGTAAGGAAAGGGTGCCTTGTAGGACTCTGCCCTTCTCATTACGAGACTTTGCACAGTGGTCCTACTGGGTGCCGGATACACGGAGAGGATGGAACGCCTCCGTCCTCAGGAATCTGAAGGCCCTGAAGCAGCATCACTTACATGGTGATGAGTGTCGTGATTGTCTCCTGATGGGCTGGGAAGGACCCAATGGCAGGAAAAGGAAGACTGGCCACTGGGGAGAACTCTGGCTACAGCAGGACGGCCTGGGCTGAGCCGAGGTTGGCTGCTGTGTCTCTGGGGATCTCCTGTTCTTCGGTGAGGTTAGGCAGTCATGGGATGGGACCAGGACTTCTGTGAGTCCCCCGTGCCCATGGCTTCTCCAGCGCCGCCGTCTGAGGACCGTCCTCCTGAGCCGATCTCCTTCTGCCTCTTTCCAGGGCTCCTCCTGGCTGCCCGCCTGCCTGGTAACGTCGGGGTTCATTTTCTTTGAAGATGGCTGTTGAGTTGTCTCTCCTGTTTATTTGTGGGCTGCAGTGTGAAACAGCTACTAATTCAGATTTTTACTGTGGATAAACAAATACAGAAAATTAACAGATGTGTTTTGCAGATGCACTCGGCAAAAATAACATCCGTCGTGGTGGCAGGCATGGAGGACGGAGCCATGAGGGGGCCCTGAGCGCCCGAACCGAACATCCACAGTGGGAAACGGGCTCACCTGAGACGCCAGAGAGGGTGGCAGAGTGTGACGTGGCCAGGTTAGCCTCCTGGACCAGGAGGCAGAGCTGGAGAGGGACACAGGGCAGGAACACACGGAGCCCAGAAGGGCGGGGAGCCGGAGCCCCGGGTTGGACCAGGTGGCCATGAGTTCATCCGGAATCCAGCGTGGCAGAGACCCCAGGCTGGAGGCAGGGGGAGACTCTGCAGAGGAAGTTGGACCGGAACATGTGGATTTCAAAGTACATCGGGAGGCCAAGGGCCTGCAGAGGTTTGGACCTCAGGAATGGAATGGGGACCAGACCTCTAAAGGCAGGACAGAGGCCTCGGGGATGCCCCAGCCACGACAAGCCAAGACGGAGCCCTCGGAGACACCCCAGCCACAACAGGTCTGTATCTGCATCCCAATTCAAGATGCAAAGAAACCTCCGAGCTTCTCGTGCCTCAGGAAAGGGGGTGAGCAGGGCAGGTCCCTGGAAAGGACTGTGGAGGAGATCGCGGCAGGTGCACCCCACAGCCCTGGTGCCTTTATCAACTCCTCCTCGTATGCTGGAGCTGGTGTGAGGGTGTGAGTCTATTTCTGATTCTTGAAGTTTAAAGGGCTCTGCCCAGAGCCTCTTCCCTGGGAGGCCCTGAGCAGCAGTGGCCTTATTCTGCTCTCTTCCCCCAGCTCTGGCCAGCACCGGGTAGGAGAGGGGCCCTGTGCTGGGCTCTTCTGACAGCCAGCCACAGGATGTTGGAGGGGCCAGGGCCCAGGCTTGAACAGAGTACAAACCCACGTGCTACAGGCAACCCCACAGATCCACAGGGTCCTCACAGCAAGGGCAGAGCCAGGCCATGCTGCAGACACAAGCCCGGCTATATTCATAAGTTAGGGTTCTTCTGCTCATTTATTTGGTTGTTTGCATATGGACTTTTCATTTCGCTTGTATTTATTTATTTATTTATTTATTTATTTATTTATTTATTTATTTTTGAGACTGAGTCTCGCTCTGTCATCCGGGCTGGAGTGTAGTGGTGCAATCTTGACTTACAACAACTTCCACTGCCCAGGTTCAAGTAACTCTCCTGCCTTAGCCTCTTGAGTAGCTGGGATTACAGGCACCTGCCACCACACCTGATTAATTTTTGTATTTTTAGTAGAGACAGGGTTTCACCATGTTGGCCAGGCTGGTTTCAAACTCCTGACCTCAGGTGATCCACCCATCTTGGCCTCCCAAAGCCCTGGGATTACGGGCATGAGCCACTGCTGTATTCTTACTCTATTTATAAACATTTGCCGTAGTCTCCTAATTGTAACAAGTAAGCACGTGGGACTTTTATCTTTCTCTCTTGCTGAAATTTTTTTTAAAAAGGCTTTTACCATTAGTTTCCCTTCTCTGGGTCATGGTTTCCATAAACATCAGGTCTCTGTCTTTCCCCCAAAATATCTGAACCCCTTTACTCCCCCACACAATGTATACCACACACACACAACTATGTACATGCACACTCACAAACATACACATACATGTACTCACACACATTCCCTTACGTGTGTTCATTTGCACAGGCATAAACACACATACAACACACACTGGCACCCATGCACGCAGACATACTGTCACTTGCCCGTGCACGCAGGCATACGGTCACACACCCGTGCACACTCACACGCACACACTGGTTTATCCCCTGGAGCCTAGAAGCACTGAAGAAGCCATCAATGAGTGAACGGAGGGCCCTCTTCCTCTTCCTCTTCCCTTCCTCTTCCTCTTCCTCCGAATGCAGGTCTGGGCTTGGGGAGGAAACATTCTCCACGAATTGTATTTCTCTCATGTGAAAGGAGACATAGCCTCCTGGGGATACTTTAATTTGCCTTTTCTTTCAGAAGGGACTGTCATGCAGAGGGAGCTTTCTTCTAATCTAATTTTACCCCCAAATAAAATAAGACTCAAAGCATATGAGAACTAGGGAGAAAATGGCTTGGTTCAAGCCTGATATCCAGTGCCTATGGAAAGGGAGGGGCAGAGGGGACAGCAGGGATGGGGGATCACGCGCCTCGAGGCCTCTGTGCTGGCGGTCCTGACTCTTCCTGCCCATGCAGCCAGGAATGGGAGAGTGGCCAGGAGTGGGCAGCCATGTCCCTGTTCAGGGAGGCGTCCCTTGCTGGGCAGTTCCTCAAAGCCTGCCCCGGCTCTGATGCAGAGTCCATTTATCACAAACACAGGAGTGAATTCTGGCTGCGGCAGTCATCGCCCCTGGCTCTCCTTCTGGGTCTTGAGCTGCTGTGCCAAGACCTTGCCTGGGACAGTCAGAACCCTGGGCAGGTGATGCCTGCACCTTCTTTGGGCAAAGCTACATCCAGCTCTTACCCAACCCGGGCAAAAGCAGTCGGCTGGAGCCTGGGGTTCTGGTGGGCATCACAGGGGATGGCTTCGCCAGGGTCCGCACCAGCCAAGTGGACAGACCCATGGTGGTGACAGACCCCGTGTTGTGTGGCTGGGATGTGAGGGGTGTGTGCTGCACAATTGTGATTGTGGGGAGCGTGCACAGCTCTGGATCCTCCTATTTTCCTTAACATCATCCTCTGAACATTTGCAGTTAGAAATTCTTCAAAAGGCCGGGCGCGGTGGCTCAAACCTGTAATCCCAGCACTTTGGGAGGCCGAGACGGGCGGATCACGAGGTCAGGAGATCGAGACCATCCTGGTTAACACGGTGAAACCCCGTCTCTACTAAAAATACAAAAAACTAGCCCGGCGAGGTGGCGGGTGTCTGTAGTCCCAGCTACTTGGGAGGCTGAGGCAGGAGAATGGTGTAAACCCGGGAGGCGGAGCTTGCAGTGAGCTGAGATCTGGCCACTGCACTTCAGCCTGGGCGACAGAGCGAGACTCCGTCTCAAAAAAAAAAAAAAAAAGAAATTCTTCAAAAACACCATGCTGGTAGCTGCTTAAGGCTGTATAGAGTACAGGTGATTCTGATTAGTGCCTCTTCATTCATCTGATGAAAATTCACTGTTTTCTTCCATGGACGTACGAGGTGGCAACAGTGAGGGGAAGGTAGATAGAAGAGAAGCCCACCCTCTTTTCCGGAACATCAATCCCAGAGGGAGGAGACGGAGAAGCAAGTGGACAAATAAGTGCACAAGGTCCTCCTTTGTCTGTGACCTGTTATGAAAAGATAACACAGAATAATGAGGCAGAGATAAACTAGAGGACTTTAGGCCAACAGCCATTATCTCCTGCTAAGTATTGATGGGTTAATACTTTGTAAAACGTCTCTGAGTGCATCTCAGATTATGTCCTCAAGATAAATTCCTAGATGCGATATTACTGGCATAGAAGTATGAGTATTTTATGGGTTGTTTGTTTGTTTGTTTGTTTGTTTGTTTTGAGATGGAGTCTTGCTCTGTCACCCAGGCTGGAGTGCAGTGGTGCGATCTCAGCTCACTGCAACCTCCACCTCCTGGGTTCAAGCAATTCTCGTGCCTCAGGCTCCCGAATAGCTGGGATTACAAGCGCCCACCACCACACCCAGCTAATTTTTTGTATTTTTAGCAGAGACGGTGTTTCACCATGTTGACCAGGCTGGTCTTGAACTCCTGACCTCAGGTGATCCGTCCACCTCGGCCTCCCAAGGTGCTGGAATTACAGGCATGAACTACCATGCCCGGCCATGTGGTTCTTAACAGACATGGTTCAGGCGACTCTCACACCTGTCCATCCTCTGGTGATCACTTCCGGGAAGACAGCAGCTCGTCTGAGCACCTACTTTCCTGTTTGACACTGTCCTCTGGACTTCCCTGCACTTTGTTTTACACACATGGACCCAAACCTCCCACCGCAGTCTCTGCAACAGGAATGTGACTCCACCCTCTCTGGGGACCCTCTGTCCTCCACGGGGTCAGGCAAGCTGGAAACACGGTCAGATGTTTCTAAGCCCACATTATCGTTGTTCAAATCTCCATCCGCTGGTAACACATAAAGGAGGCAGGCACCAACTCTCCACCAAGCTTGATTCTTAATAAAACAAAACCCACCTGGTCCGGGGGAGTCGTGATGGCAGGTGAGCCACTGTGTCCCTCACCTGTGCCATGGCAGGCATAGCTAATCAGTAAGAGCACCCCAGTCCACCGTCCTGAACAATAGTAACGTTGGAAATGAGGAATCCATGCGAGAAACCTCATC
The DNA here is from genome assembly GCF_037993035.2 of Macaca fascicularis. Classification (NCBI taxonomy): domain Eukaryota; kingdom Metazoa; phylum Chordata; class Mammalia; order Primates; family Cercopithecidae; genus Macaca; species Macaca fascicularis. Next base: position 3,148,062 of record NC_088384.1, on the reverse strand, counting down.
AAGTAATGGGATGAAAGCAAGAAACCACATTTCTGAAATAACCAGCCTGGCAATGCCCAGCATGGGGAAGATACGCTATGGTGGAAACCACATAATGGCACGCCCTGGCAGGCAGGACACCAGGACAACCACTGGGGAAATTGTTTCAGTGGACAGACCAGCAACAACCAAGCAATTCCAGATCCAAGGACCCCAGGCCAGGCCATGGAAGAAGACAGGAGGAATGCCTGAGGCCCCACTGTCCATGACAGCAAGGGTATCAGCAACAACGCAACGCCCATTAACTGTCACCGGGACAAGGTGGCGGTCACGCCTGCATGGCTGCATTCTGCACTGGGGCGAGGGGCACGCCATGCCACACACAACCAGGATCACAGACAAGCAGGAAACATCACAGAGAGAGGAGAAGACCTCAAGTCACAGAAGAATAGAGTCAAGGCGGTCCCACCTGAATAAAGTTTTATAGCATGAATGTGTATTGTTTATAGATAAAAATCAACATGGCGAGACTAAAGACAAACAAAGGAATGGCAAGGATTCCATTGCCAGGATGGGGGCTGCCTTTGGCGGGGATGGGAACAGAGGGGGCGGCACTCAGGATCGTAGAGATGACGCCAAGTGCTTGTCCTCAGACTGTGTGGAGGGTTGGGTGTACTCACAGCACCCTGACTCCGACAGCCTACATCTGAGTCGACACATGCTCTTTTTTATCTATGAAATGTTTATTAAAAGCAATAAAAAATAAAAATAAGGGGGAAAAGAAGCTCTATCTGGGAAGAGCTGCATCATTCTCAGAGGAGGGCATGGAAAATTGTTCCTTGGCTTTGAGAAAGAAGAGACGGGAGACGATGAACAGAAGGACATAGCCCGGGCATGGTGGCTCATGCCTGTAATCCCAGCACTGTGGGAGGCTGAGGCGGGCAGATCACCTGAGGTCAGAAGCTCGAGACCAGCCTGGCCAACATGGCAAAACTCCATAACTACTAAAAATACAAAAATTAGCTGAGCATGGTGCCACATACCTGTAATCCCAGCTACTCAGGAGGCTGAGGCAGGAGAATCACTTGATCCTGGGAGGCAGAGGTTGCAGTGAGCCAAGATTGTGCCATTGCACACCAGCCTGGGTGGCAGAGCAAGGCTCTGTCTCAGATAAAGAAAGAAGAAAGAGAAAGAAAGAAAGAAAGAAAGAAAGAAAGAAAGAAAGAAAGAAAGAAAGAAAGAAAGAAAGAAAGAAAGAAAGAAAGAAAGAAAGAAAGAAAGAAAGAGAGAGAGGGAGGGAGGGAAGGAGGGAGGGAGGGAGGGAAAGAGAGAGAAAGAGAGAGAAAGAGAGAAAGAAAGAAAGAAAAACAAGAAGAAAGAAAGAGAAAGAAAGAAAGAAAGAGAGAGAGAGAGAAAGAAAGAAAGAAAGAAAGAAAAAGAAAGAAAGAAAGAAAGAAAGAAAGAAAGAAAGAAAGAAAGAAAGAAAGAAAGAAAGAAAGAAAGAAAGAAAGAGAGAGAGAGAGAGAGAGAGAGAAAGAAAGAAAGAAAAAGAAAGAAAGAGAAAGAAAGAAAGCGGAACATGAAAGATAAAGTTGGGGTGTGGGAGAGAGGAGATGGGGGAAGAGAGAATGTTGGAGGCCGAGTCACAAAGTGTGGAGAAGGCATCTGAGTGCTGGAAACAGCTGAGGGAGCTTTAGAAGCAGGACTGTCTCATGGCGTCAGCTACCTGCGATGCGAGGATGTGAAGTCTTCCTTTCCTCAAAGCCTCTGTCATGCTCACCATCCTCCTTAGCTCCTGAGTGGGTGCTTCTGTGGACAGTATAGGGGGCCGACTCCCCACCTAGGTCCACCTGTGCTGGACAGAGTTGGCTTACACTGACTGCAAAGCCGTGCTGACACCAGAAATTACCAGGATAAGAGGCTCCAGGACACGGGAATTCCTACAGGCATGAGACCAGGGTTTATGAAACACACACATTTCTCAATTAAAGTCTGGGTGATAGAATAAGATGCCCACATTGGACAGTAAATGAAGGAGACTGTAAAAGCGCACGCCTCTGTGGCGCCCCTTAGGGTCCGGCAGTCCACATCTTGATTTTTGGTAGGAAAATCCCTTTCAGCAGCGGAGGCCCCGGCGGACGAACAGTCAGTTGTCAGCCTTGGCCGCCTCCTCTGAGGTCACATCATCGCAGAGGCGAAGGGGGTGGAGGGTCCGTGTTTTGCTTCTCCTCCTAGGCTGGACGGAGCCCCGGGTCCCAGTTCTACTTGTGAACATACCGAGCTGGTGCTAAAATCACACGTAATCCCTCTGAAATCTGAGGAGCAGAAGTGAACATTCTGCTCCTCGAAGCAATGCTTTGATTTTGAAGACCTCCCTATTCCCCTTCTCCCCACCCCGGCCCCCAGCCCATCACCAGCCGCCTCCTGGGTGCCTGCAGGTTGAGACCCTCCACACCTGACCCCTCTCCCCTCCACCCTCGGGCTGTAGCTGACCTGGTCTTCTAGAAATCCAGGCTCCTCGGACAGCCCAGGCGATTCCCGCGTGACAGCTGGGATCACCCTGCACACGGATGAGCTGTGTGGTCCCAGGGAAGTTACTTGGCCAGCCCCTCTGACCAAAATGTTCCCGTGGAGACTGGGGGCTGCGGTGGGGGTCTTTCCACCACAGGAAGCCCTGGGTGCAGGTTCTCCATGGCCCGGCCCACCCTAGGCTCACAATTTCTAGTTGCTGAGAGACTTGCATGAATAAAAGAAAAAACAGCAAAACGACATCTTTTTTTTTTTTTTCAAGATGGAGTTTTGCTCTTTTTGCCCAGGCTGGAGTGCAATGGCCCGATCTCGGCTCACTGTGCGATTCCGCCTCCCGGGTTCAAGCGATTCTCCTGCCCCAGCCTCTCGAGTAGCTGGGATTACAGACATGTGCCACCATGCCCAGCTAATTTTTTGTGTTTTTAGTAAAGACTGGATTTCACAATGTTGGCCAGGCTGGTGTCAAACTCCTGACCTCAAGCGATCCACCCGCCTCAGCCTCCCAAAGTGCTGGGATTACAGGAGTGAGTCACCGCACCTGGCCGCAAAATGACTTCTTATGCAAAGCTGAGACGCTGTCACTTACGGGTCTTGATTATTCATAGAACTAGAAAGTTCCAGCTCATACATTCTTGTGGAGAGCATCCCTCCCAACTCCTCCTCTCCTCTCCATGCCAGGTCTGGCAACAAGAGCTTGGGGTCCCTGCTGGCTTCTTGCTGCCATGGCCCCAGCAACAGAATGGTCCTCTGCAGGGAGAGGCAGCCATTCAGGGCTGTGGGTGTCAAGGGGACACCTGCACCCACGAGAGGTACGGGGCCCCCTGCAGCAGGTCTCCCTCTATCTGCATCTGCCTGAAGGTGTGTTGAGGGTCTGGCTCTGCAGGTGAGTTGTTGCACCATGGACTGGGCCAAAAGGAGACCCCGCAGGTGCAGCCAGGCACAGAGGCCCCAACCCCAGGCTTCTGCCTCTCCGTCACCCACCCCTGCCTGCTCACTTCAGCCATGAGCCTTGTCTGTGGGCCCAAGCCCCCTGCTGTGGGATGATGGCTCCACACCTGACCTGCAGCTGCCTCCTGGCTTTGAGAGCCTCCTGGTGTCTGCACAGACCTGTCCTGCTCATGGAGGCCTTCGGGACAGGACTATGTGCTCCAGAAGTTGGAAGGACAGCAGAGGACAAGCCAGGAGATGTCCTGGGCCCCGGGTGCTTCACATTCTGGGAAACTCCATGATAATATGCAAGACCATTGTTACTAGATTCGTATGTTTGGATTGTGTCAATGCCGTATCAATACTGAGACCTCGGGAGAAAGATGGCAGGGAAGGAGAGCTAGGAGTCTGAGTCCTGAGTCCTCATCCTGAGCCCTGAGCCCTGAACCCTAATCCTGTGCCCTGTGCCCTGAGTCCTCATCCTGAGCCTTGAGCCTAATCCTGTGCCCTGTGCCCTCATCCTGAGCCCTGAGCCCTAATCCTGTGCCCTGTGCCCTGAACCCTCATCCTGAGCCCTGAGCCCTAATCCTGTGCCCTGTGCCGTGAGCCCTCATCCTGAGCCTTGAGCCCTGAGCCCTGAGCCCCAGCCCTGAGCCCTGAGCCCTAAGCCCTAATCCTGAGCCATGAGCCCTGAACCCTAACCCTGAGTGCTGAGCCCTGAGCCCAAACCCTGAGCCCTGAACTGTGCACCATGAGTCTGAAGCTCCAGTTTTTTTGTGCCTGGCCCATATAGACTTGGCTGGCAAGGCCCTGGAAGGGAAATTAACTAGTTTTTACTTGTATATAATCCTTAATAGTTACATTTTCTCTCTGTTCTTAATTATCGTAACAACCCCATGGTCAGATGCAATGATCACCCCGTCTTACAGGTATGTAGGGGAGGATGGACTCAGCGTGGCCCCAGGACCTGCTCTGGGCTCTGGCCTAAAAGGGGTGAGGTTCAGGCTCCCATCCTTTCTCTGTCCTACTGCTGTGCCTTGAGCTGAGCCCAGCAGGACAGCTGCAGCAGGAGCTCCCGGGGATGACGCCGTGTCCTGTTTTCGAGTGAGTCTCCAACGGGCAGGGTGGCTGTGAGCTCCCAAGATGGCTCCAGGCCGGGCTGAGGATGAGGGGAGGGGCATCGCCACTGGTGCCCACTGTACCTGGAGCCTGGGGTGGGGCTCGGCATAGAGTGATGAGTCCTGAGTGAATGGGTGAGCAAACAGGCTCAACACACATTACAAAACTTAACTGACTGTGTCTGTATCCAACCCAACCCATAGCACCTTTTTTTTTTTTTTTTTTTTTTGAGATGGAGTTTCATTCTTGTTTCTCAGGCTGGAGTGCAATGGCACAATCTTGGCTCACTGCAGCTTCCACCTCCTGGGTTCAATCAATTCTCCTGCATCAGCCTCCTAAGTAGCTGGGATTACAAGCCCCTGCTACCATGCCCGGCTAATTTTTGTATTTTTAGTAGCGACAGGGTTTCGCCATGTTGGTCCAGCTGGTCTCAAACTCCTGACTTCAGGTGCTTTGTCCGCCTTGGCCTCCCAAAGTGCTGGGATTACAGGCATGAGTCACTGCACCCAGCCTACATCTCGATGGAGGAACTGTTAGATTTCTGTTTCCTCAGTACCTAGAGAAACACCCTATGGGACATTAATGAAGTAGCCAAGTGACGCTTGGAGGGAGGAAAAGTAAAATAGAAGGGAAGGGAAGGGAAGGGAAGGGAAGGGAAGGGAAGGGAAGGGAAGGGAAGGGAAGGGAATGGAGGCAGGGAGGGAGGGAGGGAAGGAAGGAAGGAAGGAAGGAGGGAGGGAGGGAGGGAGGGAAGGAGGGAGGGAGGAAGGAAGGAGGAAGGAAGGAAGGAAGGAAGGAAGGAAGGAAGGAAGGAAGGAAGGAAGGAAGGAAGGAAGGAGGGAGGGAGGGAGGGAGGGAGGGAGGAAGGAAGGAAGGAAGGAAGGAAGGAAGGAAGGAAGGAGGGAGGGAGGGAGGGAGGGAGGGAGGGAGGGACGGAGGGAGGAAGGAAGGAAGGAAGGAAGGAAGGAAAAAGGAGGGAGGGAAAGAAGGGAAAGGAGGGAAAGGAGGGAAGGGAGGGAAGGAAGGTGGCGTGGGGGTTCTGTCCCTGTCCTCAAGGGGCTCCTTGTCTGGTCAAGTGGGAGGATGTCCCTGGCTCTCTTCACCCTGCCTTTTTCCCTCCCTCTGGGGACTCTGGAGGCCTCTGCATGGACCTGACCCCAGCAGCCCCTCTGGTGTAGGGAGCAGTGGCTGTTGGTAGCACAGGCCTTATTTAAACTTTTTCCATGTAAATAACCAATAGTCATAAAAAGGAAAATTGCATTTGCTTTGAGTGGGCAGAAGATACATTTAAGTCAAAATGAGGAATATTCTCCAAGCGTGGCTTCAGCTCATGAATAACAACACTATATTCCTTTTTTTTTTCCAGGCTTTCTGCTCGACAGAGCTATTTGTCCTTGCATACCAATGCAACAAATTATATTATTTAATGAAAAATGCGCCAGCCCCAGCTTCTGAGGCAAAGTCTCCCTGTGTCAGCGACATTATCATTAATGCATCGGAACCCACGGATCAACCCAGCCTCTGTTGATGGCCGTGCCGAGAGGGACAGCTCATGGAGCCCAGCGCCCAGCAGATGCCTCCCAGATGCTCGTGTGCTCACCGATGCAGACCTGGGGCTGCTTAAGGGAAACTCCTTGTGGCAGAAGCCGCCCCAGGGCCCCAGGTGACCAGCCTGGCATTGTTCTGGTAACAGCAGAAGTGAGGCTTTGATCAAAGCTTCTCTGGGATTCCCAGGCGCCCTTCGTTTCGGGGGTCTGCAGAGTGGGGCTCTCCCACTTCTTCCCGCAGTTGTTGGCTCACTCACGCAGGCAACCCCATGTCCTCGGCCAGCTCACGGCTGCAGCGCTCACATGCGCTTACCGATCTTCCTGCTGGAGGACACACCTGGGAGGGCAGAGCCGGGTCTTGTTCAGCTGCAAAACGCAAAGACGCGGGCCCACTCCATGCAGGACACTGAGTGCCTGCCGTGCACCCTGAACTGGCCTGGAGGAGGCACTCGGGGCACAGCCAGGCCAGGAGCCACTGGTCTGACTGCCCACCTGCCCAGGGAGTCAGTCCTGCCGCAGCTGGGAGGTCAGACAGCAGCACCTCGTCTGGAGGAGCTGATGGATTAGCATCTCCAGGCAATTCCAGCCCTGTGGTCAGTGCCGTGAGAGGCCACATTCGGGCCACGTTTCCTGAGCACCTGCTCTGTGCTGGGGTGGGGTAAGAGGTAGGAGGGAGGAGGCACAAGACACAGGCAGATGGTGGCCACCCATGGAGGCTCTGCTACCCCCGGCAGCCCCAAGCCGTCCTTCCTGGGACCCTCCAGACCTGACTGAAATGCAAATGCCTCTTCCAGGGAGCCCTCCAGGACTCCCACTGGCAGCGACGTTTTCTCTACCTTCTGCTGCTCCGCAAGCGGAAACCTCCTCTGCGAGGGGCAAGTCTATGGCACATTTTAACTCCTAGTTACTTGGCAGAGTTTTACTCCCGTGAAATAGATGTGAAAACTGAGACCCGGCAAATTCAAGCCCTCCTTGAGGACGACCGCTTGCACACGGCAGAACTGGGGCAGGACTGCACATCTTCTGTCTCTGGGCAAGCTGGTGTGAGAGGTCGGTTCACAAAACTTCTCTTTTCACACCTGCATGGCTCAGGGCTGGGGGTCGGGGGGTGCCCAAGATTCGGGACTTCCAGTTTTATAGCCAGGAAAGTCCTTGGAAAACCCGGATGCATTGATTTTCTCTCTTTCCTCGTTCAGAATGACTTGAGGTATGAAGAATCCAGGAGGCTGGAAGTTAAATTAAAATACACACAAATAAACAAGCAAGCTACCATCAAAAGGCATGCTCGCTGCTGCTGGAGCGAGGTCCACAGGCATGCCTAGCTCTGCAGCCCCGCTGGTCCCCCAGGGCTGAGCACGAAGAAGGCTCCTCACTCACACCAGCCCAGCGGTGCCGGTGAGGAGGGGCTGGTCAGGAGGAGTCCTCACCTGCAGGCACCAGCTCCCAATGGTGTGAGTCACACTTGCCCAGCTTCCCCTCTGCCTAGGAAGGCACCCCACTGTAGCCCTGGCAAAAAGCTAGTGTGAGGGTTCAAGAGTGGCATTGTATGTGGCCCTTCATGGAAACCAAAGTGTGGGGAGAATGTTTCTTCCCAACCTCCCCTGACTTTGTGCTACCTTTTTCTTTTCTGGTTTTTTGTTTGTTTGTTTGTTTGTTTTTGAGATGGTGTCTTGCTCTGTCACCCAGGCTGGAGTGCAGTGGAGCGATCTCGGCTCACTGCAAGCTCCGCCTCCCAGGTTCACGCCATTCTCCTGGCTCAGCCTCCTGAGTAGCTGGGACTACAGGCGCCCACCATCGTGCCCAGCTATTTTTTAATTTTTTTTAGTAGAGACGGGGTTTCACTGTGTTAGCCAGGATGGTCTCGATCTCCTGACCTCGTGATCCGCCCACCTCGGCCTCCCAAAGTCCTGGGATTACAGGCATGAGCCACCGCACTCAGCCTTCGTACGGGACATTGGCCAACAATAGTTTTAGAAGATGCAAGTGCTGCCTGTCTCCCGACTTTGATGCCTCGTGGAACACTGCAGCCTGGATAGCTCCTGTTTGAAAATAGGCAGATCTGGAGTCCTTCACTCCTTCCTGCCAAGTGTGCCCAGATCAGAGCATGCTGACTGGCGGCCAGCGGTAGGCTCTGGCTGCAGAAGTGACAGGTAGGGAGGTGAGGCCCGCCGGGAGGCTCTGCTTCTCCCAGACCCCCCGCCCCTTCCAGGGATGGAGAACTTCTGTGCCTCTGACAGCCCAATTCTGACTCCTAAAAATTTACACCGTTCATCATAAATTTCCACAACTAATGCTTTTCCCTTAAATAAGCGTTGAAATTTATGGGTGATTATGGAAATCTCTCATCACATGTGAGTCAGAGCCACGAAAACGGTGAAGCAGGAATTCTAATTTTTAATGAAAGAGCTGACCCAGGCTGAGTCATTAAAGATCAGACGCTGCCGTGTCTGTTTGTCTCGGGGTGCACCCGTTCCTTCTTACCCTGGTGAGGAGTGGTCTCGATTCTGTGATTCTGCCGGCAACTGTGAGCTCTGTGCTTCTCTGTGGAGCCCACTGCTGAGCCAGCTAAGGCACCAGGAGGCGCAGAACCAGGGGCCCTGGGTCACTGTCTCAGTATCTCATGCTGTCCTACCCTATGGAGGGGCTGTAGGAGACCTTGACACACATAGGCCTGTCCCTGGAGCACAGTAGATCTTCAACCCCCTTAGCTGAGCAACGTGCCTGCACTGCAAGCCCAGAGCACTGCCCACAACACAGGGACAAGGAGAGCCATTCTATGCTCCCAGTCATTCCTTCCTCAGCTCAGCCCTCTCTACCCTGTTCCCGCCAGCCATCGAGACAGTGAGGTCTTCATAGCCAGAGATCTCTGCCAAGTCCCCCACAGCAGAGCTTCCATACCAGACACACAGTGGGTGCAACACACACATCGGGAAACGACATGAGGGCAGGACTTTCTCAGCCTTGGCTGGAACCCGGGTGCCACACTCACTGTTCCAAGAATCCACTTAACCTCTCTACACCTGTATTTCCTCACCAAGAGATTGAGGTCACGAGGCCAACACAGGGTCGTTTCTGGGATTTAATGAAACAATATGGATCAAGGCCCAGCCCACCATCAGTGCTGTCATGAGTGGCTTTCCCCTGCGTGTTCGGTGCTCCTGAACATCTGCTAGCCTTGCTTTCCGATGTGAGCAGGGAGTTTCTCTACCTGAATAATCCAACCGCTGGACCACTGCACACTGACGCTGAGAAAGTCAGCATGTTCCGTAACCTCAGTACCACTGAACAGGAACTTAGACAGATACAGGGTACTCAGGAAGTGCTGCATGACCATGTAAAGAAATGGATGGGGACAAATCCACAGATTCCGTGAATAATATGGAGCTGAATTAAGTATACAGCAAAGCCCTCATTTTACGGGGTATTGAAAGCAAATATCTACAGAGATTGGATCACTCACCCAATATGGCCACCGAAAGAGACTGGCAGAGCCAGTGCTGGGCTGACCAGGGGAAGTCCCACAGGACTCCCAACATCTGAGACAGCCGAAATTATACAGGAAATGCACTTTTAAAGATAATCAAATCAGGGACACTTCAGTGAAGATTCAGCTCAGGCGGCAGGCTTCTTTTCTAACCCCAAACTCCATGGTCAGCAAGTAAACACCGCGTTTATTGGCATCCTCCATTCCCAGCTCTTCTACAGACACCATACAGCCAAGACAACTGTGTTTTGCCCTACAGCCTGCCTACAGCCTGCCTTCCCATGATGTTCTCTCTGCAGCCTGATGACAGCCTTCCTTCCCATGATGTTCTGCTTTACAGCCTGACAGCAACCTCCCTTCCCATGATGTGCTGCCCAATAGCCAACAAGCCTATCTTCCCATGATGCTCTGCTCTACAATCTGACAACAACCCTTTCTCATGATGCTCTGCTCTACAGTCTGACAACAGTCTTCCTTCCCATGACGTTCTGCCCTACAGACTAACAAGAGCCTTCCTTCCAATGATGCTCTGCCCAAGAGCTAACAACAGCCTTCTTTCTCATGATGCTCTGCCCAACAGCTGACAACAGCCTCCCTTCCCATGATGCTCTGCTCAACAGCCAACAACAGTCTGCTTCCCATGATGCTCTTCCCTAGAACCAGTAACAGCCTACCTTCCCATGATGCTCTGCACTAGAACAAACAAGATTTTGCCCTCCCATGATACTCTTCTTTAGAACCAACAACAGTCTGCCCTGCCATGATGCTCTTCCTTAGAACCAACAGCAATCTCCCCTCCCATGATGAAGGAAGCATCCCATGATGCTCCGCTCTACAATCTGACAACAGCCCCCTTTGCTTTGCTTTATAGCCTGACAACAGTCTTCTTCCCATGATAATCTGCCCCACAACCTGACAAGAGCCTCCCTTCCCATGATGCCCTGCCCAACAGCTGACAACAGTCTGCCTTCCCATGATGCTCTTCCCCAGAACCAACAACAGTCTGCCCTCCCATGATGCTCTGCCCCACAGCCAACAACAACCTTCCTTCCCATGATGCTCTGCCCTACAACCGACAGAAGCCTTCCTTCCCATGATGCTCTGCCCTACAGCCGACAGCTACACCTCCCTTGGCACCAGGATTTACCCCCAGTCTGACAGCAGCCTTCCTTCCCAGCATGCCTTGCCCTGGCCTGGGCAGCGTTGTCCGAACCCACATGAGGGTGGTGTCAGTGCTGCCCACGTCCCAGCTGTGAGGTCAACCAGCCACAGAAGCAGCAGCTGTGGGGACAAGCTTCTGTGCGCAGCTCTGCCATTCACCAGCTGTGTCCTTCAGAAAGCCCTGGAGCTCTCTGGGCCTCAGGTGGCCTTTCGGAGTGTAGACAAGGCCAACAGCTCTGACCTCAGATGGCCATGGCAGGCAGGGTCCGTCAGTGACTAAGGATACTTGCAGCAGAGACATGGCGGGGGCACAAACCATCTTGGGACCCTGGGAAAGAAGAGAGGGTGGGCGGATTCCACAGTCTTATGGGGTCACAATGCACAGGGCTTGCTGGGTGACTGGGTGCAGAGGGTGACAGAGGAAACAGTGAAGGAGTCCTGGGTCCTGAAGTGGCAACTGTGGGGGTCGCTGTGTTCCATCCTGTGCTGCAGACCCAGGGCCGGGCCACAGAGCTCAGGAGAGGGGTGGGAAGAGGGTGCGGGGAGGAAGACGGGCCAGGTGCTCTGCCCACACACTGAGTCTGAGAAGCCGTCCAGGAGCAGAGGGCTGGAAGGTGCTGGGACCTGGGGGGCTCGTGGCTCAGGAGGGGGCTGAGCATCCTCAGCAGAGGGAAGCCCCGGGATGGGCAGGCCGAGGAGGAGGCAGGCCTGGAAAGAGCCCTCTGCCCTACTTTGACCGTGTGGCCGGGGAAAGGACCCCAGCGTTGCAGCTGCCCCCACCAGAGCTGCAGAAACTGCTTCGGAGGCCTTCTCATGGCAGAGAGGGAAGGCAGGGAGGAGCATGGGAAGAGCAGAGAGCAGGCCTGGCTTCAGAGGCCGGGCCCAGGCTCTGCTCTGTGGGTTGCTAACTCCGCCCCCAAGAAAGCCATCCTGGTCCTCCAGCCCTGGGGACAGAGACACTCACACGGGTGGCTGTGCTGCCATCACATCTGGGTGTCTTCACACATGAACATGACCGTGGAACTCTCTCCCCAGAGGCTTTCTTTCATTTCAAAAGCTCCTCTCGCTTGAGTGCTGGTCCTGGGCTGGGTGCCGGTGCCAAGCCACGTGTGTGTTTTCTTAATGCATGCACACAAGCTCTGAGGAAAGTCTCATTGTTCCTGTCCCACGTCACAGATGAGTAGACTGGGCTGGGGAGCTCAGGTGGGAAGTGGAGAAGCTAGGGTTCAGGCTCAGGTACCCTCACTCTCCCAGTGGGCCACTCTGCCTCTTCCCGGGGCCTACTCGCCCGTGGGTGTTTAGGGGGTGCCTGTGATGTGTGGTGCCTGGAACCTGGAGCTGGGGAAGCAGAGAAGAAGTCAGATCCTTCTCAGACAGGAAAGAGACAGGACTCCGCAGGGTGGAGAGGATTTTCTGGAGGACGAGGGAGGACTCCTTTCTTCCTGGGGCTGGAGGCAGATGGGCACCCGGAAGCCTGAAATTCAAGACTGAGAAGATGCTCCCCAGTGGGGGAACTTGCCTGGGTCAGCGGTTTTCCAGGACCAGAAGTCAGTGAGTGCAAAGGAGGAAGCAAGAAATGCTGGGTGCTCTCGGGGAATCACATTCACTGCCTTCCCTGTGACCTCCAAAGCAACACCCTCCCTCTGGGTGGATGGCGCTGCCCTGAGACTCATGGGAGGGGAGAGGGCTGGGTGGGGTGATTCTTCCTAGCAGGTGGCCTGGGGAGGGTGGCGAGGCTGACCAGTGCCCCTGCCTGCTGCTGCCTGTGACGATTTGCTCAACATTGTGTGATGAAATTTCATTATCCACCACACTTATTTTTGTCTTCTCTATCTATTCTGGGAAGCGGATTCTTAGATCACCAATTAAAAATGTCACTTGAGCTTTTGAGAAAGGGGGGGGTAATTTGCAAAGTCTATAATTGAGAATAGTAATCAAATTCATTGACAACTTCAATGATACTAAAATGGTAATTAATTGTACATTTTTGACGGAATATATAATATTTATCTATTTTTGAACTTTTTACTGATTAGCAACAAGCTCTGGTATATTGGTTCTTTTTAAATCTGATTTCTATAGTTAGCATCATCTTTTTGTTTTCTTTTATTTTTTTCCACTGAAAGTTTCCTATGAAAGAGAGAATGCACTTAAGAATAAACTTCAGGGCTGGGCACGGTGGCTCATGCGTGTAATCCCAGCACCTTGAGAGGCTGAGGTGTGTGGATCACCTGAGGTCAGGAGTTCGAGACCAGCCTGGCCAACATGGTGAAACCCCATCTCTACTAAATGCAAAAAAAATCATCTGAGCATGGTGGCACACGCCTGTAATCCCAGCTACTTGGGAGGCTGAGGCAGGAGAATCACTTGAACCTGAGAGACAGAGGTTGCAGTGAGCCGAGATCGTGCCACTGCACTCCAGCCTGGGCAACAAGAGTGAAATTCCGTCTCAAAAAAGCAAAAACAGAAACAAAAGAATAAACTTCCGGTTCAACTCATCCCTTAGTGCCTGCTTAGCGGGAACAGTGAAAACAGGGTCTCCTGGGCCTCGGGTGGGCAGGAAGCAGGTGTGGGAGGGGAGAGAGAAGGGCCAAAGGCCCTGTGCAGTGAGACACACCAGGCACAGCCCTGCAGGAAGCTGAGTAAGGTACGGGGCACTCATGGGAGCATTGACCATCCAGGCTTGCTGGTGAGCACCTGGTGTTAGCACCAGAAGGCCTGGACCCTGGACCTGTGTTCAACCTGCTCGGGCTGCTCCATGCATGTAATTTACTTAACGCAGGCCACTTCCAGAATGACAAAACCACATCTGAGATGGACTATGAGTTGGCTCGGACGGTAATGACAAAATACCATAGCCTGGGAGGCTTTGGCAATAGGAATTTGTTCTCTCCCAGTCCTGGAGGCTGGAAGCCCAAGATGAAGGTGTCACAGGACTCCTCCCCAGGCCCCGTGCCTGGGCTTTGCAGACGGCGTGTCCTCCCTGTGTCCTCACATGGGCATCCCTCTGTGGGTGTCCCTTCCCTCATCTCCTCTTCTTATGAGGCCCCCAGTCTTGTGGGATTAGGGATCACCCCAAAGATTCCACTTTAACTGAATTGTCTCTGGAAAGGCCCCGTCTCCACATGAGGTCACAGGCTGAGGTCCTGAGGGTTGGGACTTACATGTGAAATTTGGGAGAGGAAGGTCGGCTGGAACAGATGACAGGCGGATGAGCAAACTCTTCCCCCAGGATGGCGGTGGGTGTCCACAGGAGGCTGCTGAGAGACTGTTCTTGATGAAGGCCAGGTCCCCGTGGGGCATCCCAAAGGGACTGAGGCCATGGAAGACACACGCCAGGGTGCAGCTCTGGGCATGGCTGCTGGGTCTTCCTTAGCTTCCTTTATCACAGGAACAATGCTGCGAAGGATAGGAGGAAAGAGGAGGATGCCACCAGTCACCTTTGCTTGTCGGGATGCCGACAACGGCCAGGACCGAGTGGAGGAAGTGGTGGCATCGGAAGCCGAGGCTGTTCTGGGATTTGCCACTGAGGTCACACGGGAGTGGTCCTGCGGGCCCCTGCCTGTCACCCCTCCTCACAGATGGGAGCTGGGGGTGCTGCTAGTGAGCGGTAGATGCAGCAGTTAAGTCCAGCCCCCTACGGTTAATGGTTCTGCTTGGGGAAATGGACGAGATTGGGCCCACAGCACATGATTCTGATGTGGCTTCAGTGACTATGAATGAGGTGCCAATAGGGTCAGCAGTGAGCCTGCCTCCCGGTCTCCTTTATCCAGGTGCCTGGCTTCCAGCACCCACCCGAGCACCATGGGGACTGAGGCACCAGGAGCTGCAGTCTCTGCCCCCTCCCAGGGCACCGTCTATGCTAAATCTTGTCTTCAGCATTGTAAGTTGAGAATGTGCTCTCAATCTGAATTTTAATTATATCTTCAGATCTCGTCTTTTGCTTCCCAACAAGTCAATGCCACAAATTTTCTCTTTCTACCACGCAGTCCTCAATCTGTTGTCTTCATCAGCCCATAGATTACCCACAGCAGTTGAACTCTTCCTGCAAAGACATTGACAGAGGAATTGAAACAGAACAGTGAACAAAGTTTAAGAAATTTGGAATAACAGACTTTCTGCTGGAAAAAAATAAAATCTATTTGCACTTATCGAGATACGCCGTTGCCTCAAGTAATGAGAACAACCTGTTCACTGCACCAAGAGCTGCCTTCTGGGGGCTTGGAGAATCCTCTCCATTCTGAGGGAAGATTCCAACAGTTACCCAAACCCCAGGACACTGAGACTCATTTCAGACCTCACCCTCTCCTGGGGCTGATGAGCCCCAGAGGAAGCATGGGAGATGGCGTGTGTAGCCCCCAGACTGCACCTGAGTCCTGCGGTGAGGGCCTGTGCATTGGGACGGGGCAGAGCGGGGACTGAGGAGAGATGGGCTTCCTGGGAGCCCAAGAAGCACAGAGTCCAGAGCAGGCTGGCTTTCCAGGCGCCAAAGTCAGTGAATGCAAAGGAGGAAGCAAGAAGGGCTGGGTGTTCTCGGGGAATCACATTCGCTGCTCTCCCTGTGACCTCCAAAGCAGGACCCTCCCACAGGGTGGGTGGTGCTGCCATGAGACTCATGGGAGGGGAAGGGGCTGGGTGGGGCAACTCTTCCTAGCCGGTGGCCGGAGGAGGGTAGCGAGGCCAAAGCATCAAGCGCAATGAGGACAGAAGCTTAGGTGCCTCCTCCCTGTGTTTGCAAAGCACACAGCTGAGACCAGACTAGGCACCCTGAGATTGCAGGGCCACAGCTCTGGCAGTCCCCAGAGGCGGGCTGTGTAGTGCGGTTCTCAGCATTTAAAACACAGCATGCTGTGGCTGGCTCTGTGGAGGGTGAGACACCCCATGAGTTCTCCCGGAAACAGCTAGATAAGATGTGAGAGAACAGGGACTCTGAGAGCAGATGGGGCAAAGTCCAGGGACATTTGGATCCTTCCTGGTAATGTGGCCCATCCTCATAAGCCAGAGGGAGGTGGCGAGCTGTGCCTGCCAGCAACCAGCACACATTCCTTCTCCTGCAGCCTCAAGAGCATCTCGCTGGCCTCTGATGAGCTCCCTGGTGCCTCCCACCCCTAGGACCTGCACCCCTTTATCATGTGAAATCGGGGCACCAGCAATATTTGTCACTACTGACCAAACGCAAGATGGGCCAGGCAGAAGGGGTGATGGATCCAGGCCAGGAAGTCAGGGCCTCATCCTGTAGCCGACAGGAGACCCTGCTAAGCCCCTGCCTCCCCATGTCTCCCACGCAGAAAATGAGGGAGCCGGTCCCTTGGCTCTGAGCAGGGTGGGCCATCCAACAGCCATTCCTGCACCGCCACGTCCCTAATCACCGCGGTCAGACCTCACACCCCCGCCACCACGCAACACGTCCCAAATCCAATTGATAAGATGTAAAACATCGCCTCCCCCACCTTCTGTGCACAGCGGGTCAAAAGTAGGTGACGTTCATTGCATTACTTGGCATAAACATGATTTTAATAATTACCATGGGCCAGAACCCGCGCCTGCTCTTGAATAATGAGCACTGAATTCTATTATAGTTCAGGATTAAATATCTTCCAGCTCAGTTCCTGCAGCAGGCTGGCGAGGCGATGTCCGTGGCCCAGAGCATGCCTCCATGGTGTATACGGCCCAAGATGAAAAATCCCTGCTGCTATTCTGAGCCCCTAATAACATATCATTTTGCAGCCATATGCAGCCGCATCTGAATTTTTCTGTATTTTGTATTTTGTAATCAAGAGGACTTGCTGGAATTTGTTATAATTTTAGGTGGTTTTCTTGTTCACTGAAGATAATAATTATTCTCTACCTGAGGACACATATTAGTCTTATGACAACATCTTCACATTGGAAATGGTTTATTTATAGTTCTTATCTGCACCATCAATATCAGGCAGCTTTAATATCTGCACATCTTGCTGAGCTGTGCCCAGCATCCCAGTCCCAGAGCAGGACAGGAGCTTGGCGACCACTCCCAGAGCCCGTCTCCCAGAACCTCTTCCTCTTGCGAAAGAGGACTGTGAGGCCCTGGGAGGTTAATTGGCTCGCCCAAGGTTACCTGAATAATTTAAGGCCCTTTGGTAACACACATTAACTCTGCATTTCAAACACCTCCCCCTGCAAGTGTATTTCACTGGTCAGTTTGCTTCACTAACCCATATGTGAGAGAGACAGAGGAAGAGAAGTGCAGGTGGTAAGTCACAGGTGACCAGACACTTGTGTTAGGAAAATCCAGAGTTCCCCACGCCCCACGGAAGCAGCCAACAGAGAATCGCCTCCGTGGTGTGGGTTTAGAAAGCTGAGTTTAGAGATTTCTCCTGAGAAATTGTGTGGAAGGATAGTTATTTGAGATGTTCATGAAGTGAGAAATGCATGGACACACACACACACACACACGCACACATGAGAGAAGGGGGAACTCCCTCCCATCCGACGTTGCCTCATGATGTTGATGCTACAGTCATAAAACCTTATTTTGCAGATTACAAAACAATTTCAATAGAATATCTCATTTGATCCCTCCAAAACAAAACCATATGTGGTAGAGAGACAGGTAGCATGATTACCATTTTTCAAGAAAACAAAAGAGAGATGGAGATCCTGGGAGTTGAGAACTCACTCCCCACACTGGCTGGGGCCTGTGGGATGTGGGCACATCTCCTGGTCTTGGCTCCATTGTTCTTCCCTTGGTGCCTTGCCCTCTACCCCAGGAGGGTTTGCAGGGTCATCCCTGTCCAGGTGTCTAAAATCCCACCATCCGGAAGCAACCTGTATCTTGTCATTTATTCGGATGTTATCAATTCTATATATAAGTCTTTTTTTGTTTTTTTGAGATGGAGTCTCACTCTGTCACCCAGGGTGAAGTGCAGTGGCGCAATCTCGGCTCACTGCAAGCTCCACCTCCCAGATTCAAGCGATTCTCCTGCCTCAGCCTCCCAAGAAGCTGGTATTACAGATGCGCCCCACCACGCCTGACTAATTGTTTGTATTTTCAGCAGAGACGGAGTTTCACCATGTTGACCAGGCTGCTCTCGAACTGCTAAGTGATCTGCACATCTCCGCCTCCCAAAGTGCTGGGATTACAGGCGTGAGCCACCGCGCCCAGTCCGTCTGCACATAAGTCTTATGCTTTGCTGATTAAATGTACCCTTAGGTATTTTAGAAAGTTAATTCGTTACGATGAATAGATTTCCTGTCCATCTCCACTTGAAATTGGATAGTTCTGAAAGAATTGTTATTATTCTGTTGTGAATTGACCTGCTGCCCCAGCGACGTCACCACAGTCACGGGACCTTCAGCCTTTTGGTTTTCTGGAGATACAACCGTATCCTGGAACAGTGAGTGAGTCTTTTCAATGTTAATTATGTATCTATTAACATTCCAACCAGATTCCTCGTGGATATTGTGGCAGACTGGACAAAGCATCTTCAATTGCACATAGAAGATAGAATGTCCAGGAATTGCTATTTGTTTAATTAAGTATAAATAGCTCCTTCCATCAAGACAATATAGACCAAAACAGATCAATGGAGCATAACAAAATACCCAAACTTGTCTCTGCCATGGCCACTTTTATGTGTCAACTTGGCTGGGCCGGAGTAGCCAGTTACTCAGCCCAACGCACACCTGCGTGTCGCTGTGGAGGTATTTTGTAGATGTGGCTCACACCTGCTACCGATGGGCTTTAGGTAAAGGAGAAGACCCTCAATCATGTGGGTGGAACTCAGTCAATCAGCCGAAGGCCTTCAAAGGAAAAACTGAGATTTTCTGGAGAAGAAATTCTGCCTCCAAACAGCAGTGCTGACTCTCCCTGAGTCTCCAGCCCGCCAGCCTGTCCTATGTATTTTAGACTTACTAAACCCTGTGATCGCATGAGCCAATGCCTTAAAATAAACCTCTCTTTCCACACCTCAAATTTTCTGCATTGGTTCTCTAATCGGATTAGATTTCAAAGCCCTAATGACTTCATTCCAGGGGTGAAGCGTCTGTAACACGATGTGGCGATGGAGACACAGACAATCCCACAACCGCATGCTCCTCACCAAACGCCCAGAAGAGCCAAGGTTCTGGGTGGCCACTTATTTGGTGCCTCAGAACATTTTTGTCAAACTAAAGAGCATAAGGAGATTGGTTCTCCTAGTTGTGCTCAGCAAAGTAGGAAAAAAAAGAGATGAGCTCAGGGATTAGAATTCCCAGCACAAGCACCCCATAAGTGACCTAAAACTGTCTGGGTCTACCCCGAAGGAAGCCTTTCTCTCCTGTTGCTGCAGAGCTGAGATTTCTGAAAACCAAATCTAGAGTCTCATCCTACAAGTGGCTGAATTGCAATCAAAAGTGAATCCCACCTTTTTAGGGAGGGTGTTGGTAGGTGGACAGACCTGAATGCCCTCAGGACCCCCCACCCTCTTTGTTTCCAGGCCTGTAACTAGTCCCAGAAGAAGCTGAGAGGTCAGGGACTCATGCATGGGTGTGACCTCCTGTGAGAAGGTGCGTTACATTTTTTTCTTTTTTTTTGAGACAGAGTCTTGCTCTGTAGCCCAGGCTGGAGTGCAGTGGCGAAATCTCTGCCCCCCGGGTTCAAGTGATTCTCGTGCCTCAGCTTCCCAAGTAGCTGGGACTACAGGTGCACGTCACCACACTCAGGTAATTGTTTGTATTTTTAGTAGAGACGGGGTTTCACCATGTTGGCCAGGCTGGTCTCTAAATCCTGACCTCAGGTGATCCTCCCGCCTCAGCCTCCCAAAGTGCTGGGATTACAGGAATGAGCCACTGTGTCTGGCTGCACTACAATTTTAAAAACCCACATTTTTCCAATTTATAGGGACAGGAATCTCAGCACTATATGTGGAAATGAACATTGAATATGTTGGATAATGGTGGAAGGAAAATACATTCAGGCTGAATTTGTTGATACAGGCTCTGTAAGCAGAAATTCTCAATTCAGTGCTGTAGCTCAGAGGTGGAGGGGAGGGGGTGGAGGGAAGGGGATGGAGGGGAGGGGGTGAAGGGGAGGGTCTCTGACCATGTGTCAGGCTGGTTGCCTGAAGCCTGAACCACAGCATGTGAGCCGGAAATGCTGGGCTGGAATTCGTTTACTGTAGAAGAAGGGATTCGAAGGTCTGGAGATGCTGGAGCATGAGAGTGGATATGTCAGTAAGATCCGCTCTCACCCTGGGAGGGCTCAGAGGCCATGCCTTTGCCTGTGGCCATGATAAATGAACGCATGCAGGATCCCAGCTTTGCTGAAGTGCCCGGTCATTGTTCTCTTCTGTAGGTCAGATATTATGGTGGGAAGCGCTGCCAGGGAACTGAGATCCAAAAATGCAGTGGGGGTCATTGACCCCTGGTGTGGCAGGGCCAGGGGCCAACATTTCATAGCCAGGGAACAAGGGGCCTGGTTGTAGTGATGGACGGCAGAGTCACTGCACCAATTAGAATAGTCTGACCTACAGAGACCCATTGTATTGGCTGGTGGACTACGGTGTCCATAAAACAGAAGTAGATGGGCAGGCCAGGCATGGCTCACACCTGTAATCCCAGCACTTTGGGAGGCTGAGGTGGGCAGATCACCTGAGGTCAGGAGGTCAAGACCAGCCCGGCCAACATGACGAAACCCCATCTCTACTAAAAATACAATAATTAGCTGGGCGTGTGGCGGGCCCCTGTAATTCTAATTACTTGGGAGGCTGAGGCAGGAGAATCGCTTGAACCCAGGAGCAGAGGGTGGCAGTGAGCCGAGATTGCACAATTGCACTTCAGTCTGGGCAACAAGAGTGAAACTACATCTTTAAATAAATAAATAAAAACATACATAAGAATTAGATGGACAGTCTACTAAGTTTTTACTTGACCTGTATAAGTGGAAACGTTCCATCAAGTGAACAAAAATGTAACTTGAATCACTCAGCCACAGCCCCGCCATCAATTTCCAGTCTTGAGCCAGTTTACAAACACAAAATCCCTTGAATAAAGGGGAGGCCTGTTCCACTTTAGGAAGGACCCAGCTACGCTGCCAAAAATTTAGTCAATTTTTCTCCCATCCTTCCCCAGAGGATCTGTGGCCTTTTATTGGGGTAGATGTACATTGGAGAAAAGAAACTAATCAGAGCTTTGCGGGACTGCTGGACACTAGCTCCGAACTGACATTAATTCCGGGGACCTCAGAGGTCACTGTCACCCTCCAGTCTGAGTCGGGGCTTAGGGAAGTCAGGTGGTCAATGGAGTTTTTGCTCATGTTCATCTCACGGTGGGTCCAGTGGGTCCCTGAACCCATCCTGTGGTTATTTTCCTAGTTGCAGGTGCATCGTTGGAATAGACGCCCTCAACATCTGCAGGTTCTCCATGCGGGTTCCCTGACCTGCATTGTGAGGAATGCTACTGTGGGAAAGGCCGCAATGGAAGCCACAATAACAGCCTCTACCCAGGACACTAGTAAACCAAAAGCAATACTGCAACCTTGGAAGCACTGCAGACATTGGTGCCACCATCAAGGACTTGCAGGATGCAGGGGTGAGTCCCACTGCGTCTTCATTGCATTTTATTTGGCCTGTACAAAGGACAGCTGGATCCTGAAGAATAACACTGAATTCTCAAGTCACTTAACCAAGTGGGGACTCCACCTGTGGCTGTGTCCTAGATGTGGTTTTACTGCTTGAGCTAATGGACACACCCTCCGGTCCCTGGTATGCACACCCAACTTTGTGGCTTGGTGGCTCAGATAACACCAGGTCATGATGAGCAGCTCTGGTCACGTGGTGAAGGGTTCCATTTGTGCTAAGGCCCAGCAGTAAGCCAAGAGCTGTTTCTCAAAAGGACAGCAGTGACAGGGGATGGTGGGGCTTTGCTCCCGTATCCTAAAAGATCCTGCACTGTGATTTACCTCTGGGGCCTGCCAAAGGCTCCACACACAATCCCTGTCCGCCACTGACACCTCCAGCAACACTGGATCTGGTGGGTCTTTTTTTTTTTTTTTTGAGACAGAGTCTTGCTCTGTCCCCCAGGCTGTAGTGCAGTGGCGCGATCTCGGCTCACTGCAAGCTCTGCCTCCCGGGTTCACGCCATTCTCCTGCCTCAGCCTCCTGAGTAGCTGGGACTACAGGCGCCCGCCACCAAGCCTGGTTAATTTTTTTGTATTTTTAGTAGACACGGGGTTTCACTGTGTTCGCCAGGATGGTCTCGATCTCCTGACCTTGTGATCCACCCGCCTCGGCCTCCCAAAGTGCTGGGATTACAGGCGTGAGCCACCGCGCCCGGCCTCTGCTAGGTCTTATGGCCCAAGTGGGCCCAATGTGGCAGAGGGCCTGATGTGTAAATGTCTTACCAGTAAGTCACGAGGAATTGCTACTCCTTGCTCACTAGGTCTAATCAGCACAAAGTCATCCATGGAATGAACTAGTGTGAGCTCTTGTAAAAGTGAAAGGTGATTGACATGCTAAGAACTCAATTCTGACATGAGCTGGAGAGTTGATGGACTACTGGGGTAGGACGGTGAAGGTGCCTGGCTGGCCTTGCCAGCTGAAAGCAAACTGCCTTATAATGGGGATGGAGAAGAAGACATTTGCCAGATCAATGTCTGCATACCAGGGCTCATGAACAAAGAGCCCATGGTGCCGGGGATGGAGGCTGTGCGTTGGCTCAGAAACATAGACTCCCACTCATCAAGCCCCAGTGGCTACGGCCACCACGGACTGTCCAACCTGCCAGCAGCAGAGACCAGCACGGGGCCCCAGTGTGGCACCATTCCCTGGGATGATCAGCCAGCTACCTGGGGGCAGGTTGATTACGTTGGACGGCTTCCGCCCTGGACGGGGCGGCATTTTGTCCTTGCTGGAACAGGCACTCTGGGCGTGAGTTTGTCTTCCCTGCATTGAATCCTGCTGCAAAAACAACCATCCCTGGGCTCACAGCTGCCTCGTCCACCATTGTGGTGTCCACACGGCATTGCCGCTCACCAAGGAACTCACGTGACACAAATGAAGTGCGGCAATTGGCTCATGCTCATGGAATTCCCTGGTTGTATCCTGCTTTCTGTAACCCTGAAGCAGCAGAGACCAGTGCAGGGCCCGATGTGGCACCATTCCTGGGGTGATCAGCCAGCTGCACCACCACCTCGGTGCCGGCATCAGCTGCTTTTGACCACTGAGAAAACCAAGACCCGGAGGGGCTGGGACACACCCTGTTTCTTGTAGGTGGGAAGAGGTAGTGCCAGGAAGGGAACCGGGGACTGGCATCCCCCAGCCTCAGTGCTCCTTCTCAAGTGGAGAGAAGCACCCTGCAGAGCTGGCAGAGCGTCGCCACCACCTGCGGGCCAGGTCGCCTTTCCCAAGGGCCAAGAGCATGTCCTGGCTCCATCCCAGAACCAGACCTGAGCCATCCTAAGAAAGCCCTGCCCCGAGCGACACCTGCTGTGGGAAGGGCCCTGCAGCAGCAAGGAGGATGTGAGGCAGATTTGGGGTGGGGGAGGACTGCGGGAGGCCAGGTGGGGGAGGGGTGTCACCTTCCCCAGGGACCCAGGGAGCGCAGTGCCCAAGACACACACAGGCACCGCCTCTGAAAGCAAGTGATAGTATGGAATGAGACCACCACTTCTCCCGTCCTTCCCAATTTCTCCCCCACCTCCCCTTTTCCCTAGTTTATAAGACAGGAGAAAATGGAGAAAACAAAACGTTAGAAAGAAACAGAAGATTAAATAGCTAGAGGACCTTGGCACCACCACCCGGCCCTGGTGGTTAAAATAATAATAATATTAACCCCTGACCAAAACTACTTGTGTTATCTGTGAATTCCAGACATTGTATGAAAAAAACTGTAAACCTTTTTGTTCTGTTAGCTGATGCGTGGAGCCCCCAGTCACATTCCCCACGCTTGCTCGATCTGTCACAACCCTTTCACGTGGACCCCTTAAAGTTGTAAGCCCTTAAAAGGGCCAATAATTTCTTTTTCAAGGAGTTTGGCTTTTAAGATGCAAGTCTGCCGACGCTCCTGGCCGAATAAGCTTCTTACTTCTTTAATCCGGTGTCTGAGGAGTTTTGTCTGCTGCTCGTCCTGCTACAATAGAATGACGGAATGGCCTTTTGAAGACTAGGTCACAGCAACAGCTTGGTGGACACCCATCTTGCACAGAGCTCACCAACTCCCCATTGCAGCCCCAGGCACTCCTGAAGCCTCTGCTCTTGCTTCCTGAGCCCTGGTCACTTGGGATAAACCTGGAAGGTTCTTCAAGGGCAGTTACAAGATGGAGAAGAAAGCCCAACCCAGAGGAGAGACGGTGGAGCATCCCCTCCCCACCGAGGCCACCCTGCAGCCCCCCACAGAGGAGTACAGTGAGAAGGTCACTTTGAAGAGAGTCTGGAAGGAAGCCCTCAGGCTGCACAGGTTTTTGTTTGTTTGTTTATTTGTTTTTTGAGACAGAGTCTCGCTTTGTCACGCAGGCTGGAGTGCAATAGTGTGATCCCAGCTCATTGCAACCTCTACCTCCCTGGTTTAAGTGATTCTCCTGCCTCAGCCTCCAGAGTAGCAGGGATTACAGGCACCCACCACCATGCCCAGCTAATTTTTGTATTTTTAGTAGAGATGGGGTTTCACCACGTTGACTAGGCTGGTCTCAAACTCCCAACCTCAGGTGATCTGCCCCCTCAGCCTCCCAAAGTGCTGGGATTACAGGCATGAGCCGCTGTGCCCAACCTAGGCTTTTGACATCTGGAAACAACGAGAAGAGCTTTGAGATGTGTTCAGGACCCTCCATGGGACAGGGAAGGATGCAGGCAGAGCCCAGCATCAGCTCATTTACTCTCAGCCTTGAGAACAAATGGACCTGCTCTGCCGCCTCCACCAAGGCTGGCTTCTCCGCTCCTGGAATAAACTCGCTGGTCCATGATGGATTATCCATCTAAATATACTACAGGATTTGATTTCTTATTTAAATTTTATTGAAGATTTTTGAATCCGAATTTAGAAATGAAATTAACATGTAATTTTTTCTTCCTTTACTATCATGATCAATCTTTGGTGTTAAGCTTTTCATCTTTTTGTGTGATCTAGAATAGTTTAAATATCACAGGAATTAAAGAATAACCAGAATACAGTTCAGAAATCATTAACTCAAGGAGTCATTTTTATTAGATAATTTTTAAAATCGTCCCAAGCTCCACTGTGACCAGAGTCTTCCAGGTAAAAATAACAGAACTTAGGGAACAAAATCAAGGTCAGAAGTGGCTGCATCAAGAAGGGCTGGGAGAGAGGGTTGAGTAGACGCTAGGATGGGGAATTTTCACTTCTCATTTTATAGACATATCTATGTCATTTTGTTAAAATTATTACAGATGTGAGACAAGACTACAAAGGAGACTAATAAACACCCTCTTGCCCACCACCAAGGTTTAGCAAATCAAAAAATGATTTACTTAAAAAATTCTCATAACAACTTTTTGCTGCGCCATGGAGAACACATCCGAAAGGCCCGCCTGAGTGTTCACACACAGAGCACATCAGATCACGAGGCAGGACCTGATCATCCCCCAAGGCGCTCTGCCTTGCCCAAAGGGAGACTCCAATCTTCCCTGTCATGGCAGGGATGCCTCCATGTGAATGGAACCAGAGTCTCTTTTTGCTGATGGGATGTTTGTGGGATTCCTCCAGAAATGACCCTGTGCATGACCTTGTGGACCCTCCACTCCCGTTGTGTGTGATTGCATCGTGTGTTGCATCTGGCGTACGCACCCATTCCCTGGATGAGCAGGCAGCAGGCTCCAACCGGGCACTACCAAGAGAATCGCTTCCAGACTATTCCAGGCAGGAAGTAGCTCTTGGTAAACACACAGACCCATTTTATTGGGTTTATACCCAGGAAGGGAACCACATGGGCATGGAATGTGCTTGGTTTTGGTTGCAGGAGGTGCTGCCCAGGGGCTTCCCAAAGGGACGGTAGCAGACACTGCACTGCAGCAGGGAAGAGGTGGATCCCAGCACTTCTGGAGGCCGAGGCAGGTAGATCACCTGAGGTCATGAGTTTGAGACCAGTCTGGCCAACAGGGTGAAACCCCGTCTCTACAAAGAATACAAAATTAGCCAGGTGTGACGGCGTAATGCCTGTGATCCCAGCTACTTAGGAGGCTGAGACAGGAGAATAGCTTGAACTTGGGAGGCGGAGGCTGCAGTGAGCCGAGATCACGCCGTTGCACTCCAGCCTGGGTGAGACAGAGCAAGACTTCGTCTCAAAAAAAAAAAGGTGGAGCTGCTGAGCCCCTCCTCCCTGGCACCTCCCAGGCTTCTGAATACACAGCGGCAGCTCAGGGAAGAGGCACAGAGTGTGAGGGCCCTCAGACGTGCCTTTTTGTGAGGAGTTTAGTCAAACATGTGGCCCCACTTTCTGTTGCATTGTCTTTCTTTTTTTTTAAGAGATGGAATCACTGTCTGTTACCCAGGCTGGAGTACAGTGGTGCAATCTCAGCTCACTGCAGGCTCCGCCTCTTACCCTCCATGTGAACCAAGCACATTCCATGCCCATGTGGTTCCCTTTCTGAGTATAAACCCAGTAGAATGGGTTTGTGTGTTTACCAAGAGCCACTGCCTGGAATATTCCGGAAGCACTTGTCTTGGTAGTGCCCAGTTGGAGCCTGTAGCCTGCTCATCCACAGAATGGGTGCGTACACCAGACACTACACCGGGTTCAAGCGATTCTCCCGCCTCAGCCTCCCGAGTTGCCGGAGTTACAGGCGCTGGCCACTGTGTTGCCTTGTCTTTCTTCCTTACCCATCTGAAGTTCATTACACACGTTGGCTACGAGTCCTGTGTTGCAAGTGTGCCTTGTCAGTATCCCCGCCCACCGACACCTGTCCTCTCCCTCTCTTAATGGCGTCTTCTAATAAATGGAGCATCCTCATTTTAATGTAACTCAATGCATCCACTTCCCCAGGCCTTGTTTACGAAACCTGCCCCCACTAAGATCACGAAGATGCTCTCCTTTGCTTTCTTCTAAAAGCGTTCTGGTTTTCACATTTAGCCCTATAATCCATCTGGAATTGATTTTTATGTAAGGTAAAAGGCAGGGATCAGGCTATGTCTTTTCCCACACAGATATTCAGCAGATCCCTCCCCACTTATTGAAGAGCCCCCCCCCTTTTCCTCCTGGACTGTAATCCTGGCTTTCTTTCAAATAATTTTTTTTTAAATGAAACTCAAGCTTATACACAAGTTTTGCCATTAATGTCCTCATTCTATTCTGGGATCTCATCCAGAGCCCTACATCAAATTTACTTGTCACAACTCTCTGGTTCCTCTGGTCTGCAACAGTTTCTACACGTCTCCTTGTTTTTCATGACCTTGACGGTCCCAAGGAGAACGGGCTACGCATCCTGTGAACTGTCCCAGAGACTGAGTTTGCCTGTTGTTTCTTGGAAATCACATCACAGAAGGGAAATGCCTGTCTCAGCACACTGCCCCGGAGATGTAAGATTTCCACCTGCCGTCACTGGGGTACCGACCTTCATCATGTGGTTAAGGTGGCATCTGCCAGGATTCTCCACTGAGAAGTTCCTGTGGTTCCTTGTTGAGCCTATTCTTTGGAAACCAGTCATTGAGTCTGACCCTGCCACCCTGGAGAAGAGAGGAGCTTATTAATCTCTGCCTCCTGGATAACAAGGAGTAGCCACATAGAATCAGGATTCTATAACAAAGTTTAGTGTCTCCTCCTCCATTTGTTTACTTATTCGGCCATTTATTTATATTCATGTGGACTTATGCATATTAATTTTCTACACTGGCAAGTCTTTTCAAACATTCAGTATTAAAGGAAGGGTTGTTGCTTGCTTCTGATTGATATGGAGCAAAAGGGACCAGACTCGGCCTCTCACCAGAAGCAATAAAGCCAGAGAAAATACATGAAAAAATCATTTTCCAAACACTGGACATCGGGCAGGGAAGGACGGCAGAGCCTGAGAGGAGGGAAACCAGTGCAACGATCTCTGTGATTGCTTTAGCCGCTGCCAAGAGTTTCCAGCCACAGTACCCGGAGGGGGATCCCCGTGGGGCCTGGCGGACCCCTGCGTTGCATGGACGGAGCTTAGAGTCCACAGAGGCCAGGGCAGCTGGAATGAGCTGGCCAGCGTGGACAGAGTTCCTGAAAGAGGAAGGCAGCACGGGGAGTGGGCCCTAGAGCTCTCCAGGCCCCCACACCCCAGTGTTCGCTGAATATGGATCAGTACCTGTATGTGAGGAAGTTTCATCTATGTACTGCTCTGGCTACAAAATCAGAGGAAGAACCACCCGAAAGAATGGCAGGAAACAATGCCCCAAGCTCGCCGGGATGGGAACATCGCCCGTTCTCACCAGGCATCAGGAAGAGCTCAGAGTTCCTGGAACATTGAGTAGATCCTTCAGAACGCTCACGCATGCCTCTGAATAGGGGAAGATTGGCCCTAGACTAAATGTGGCTCTCGTTCTGCCTAATCAATGAGGAAAGCACTTCCTGAAAGGATAAAACTATTTTCAAGTAACTTAATTGTATATCAGAACAAAGCTCAAAAATAATGTAGGAATATAAAAAATTTAATGCCAAAGAAGATAAAATTCATAACATCTGGTATCCAATCAAAAACTACTAGATAGCCCAAAATGAAGAGTAAAAAAAAAAAAAAAAAAAAAAAAAATCAGCTCATGACTGTAATCTCAGCAATTTGAGAGGCCAAGGCGGGTGGATCACGAGGTCAGGAGATGGAGACCATCCTGGCTAACACGGCGAAACCTCATCTCTACTAAAAATACAAAAAATTAGCCGGGCGAGGTGGGGGGCGCCTGTAGTCCCAGCTACTCGGGAGGCTGAGGCAGGAGAATGGCGTGAACCCGGGAGGTGGAGGTTGCAGTAAGCGGAGATCGCACCACTCACTCCAGCCTGGGTGACAGAACGAGACTCCATCTCAAAAAACAAAAAATCAATAAAATCAACCCATGACCAGCACAGATGTTAAAATTAACCAAAAAGGACATGAATATAGTTATTTAAATTATAACCACAAGTTCAAAACACTAGAGCAAAGATTGGTCATGTTAAGTAGACGCTTGGAGGTTATTAAAAAGCACCAAACCAAACATGAAAACTCCAATGTATGTGATGAAAATACACTGAATGAGATTAATGGAAAATTAGACATTGTGAAAGAAAATATCAGTGAACATGAAGGCATAGCAATAGAAACTATTGAAAATGAAAGAGAAAAAACTAAAACAACAGCATATTAGTGAATGATAGAAACTTTTTTTTTTCCTTGAGACGGAGTCTTGCTCTGTCTCCCAGGCTGGAGTGCAGTGGCATGATCTTGGCTAACTGCAACCTCTGCCTACCGGGTTCCAACGATTCTCTTGCCTCAGCCTCCTGAGTAGCTGGGAATACAGGTGCCGGCCACCATGCCAAGCTAATTTTTTGTATTTTTAGTAGAAATGGAGTTTCACCATGTCGGGGAGGCTGGTCTGTCTCCTACTCCCGACCTCAAGTGATCCACCCACCTCGGCCTCCCAAAGTGTTGGGATTACAGGTATGAGCCACCGTGCCCAGCTGAGAACCTTTTTGGTAGCCTAATATATTTGTCCTTAGAGTCCCCAGAGAGACAGGAAAGAAAGGAAAACATATTTGAAGAAATAATGGCTGACATTTTCATGAATTTCTGGAAAATTATAAGCCCACAAACACAAGATGCTTTTGAGCCCCAAGATTAAGAAATAAGAAAATTGTTCAAAACTACTGATAAAGAGAAAAGTTTAAAGCAGCAAGATAAGTTATATTACATACAGAACGCAGGTAAGTACGGCAACAGATTTATCCTCGGAAACCATCCGAGCAAGAAGTCGGTAGAGCAGTGTCTTTAAAGTAAAAAAAAGTCAGCTCTCAGTTCTATATCCAGTGAGAATGTCCTTCGAAAGTGAAGACAAAATAAAGACCTTTTTAGACAAACAAATGCTGAAAGAATTCATCGGCCGGGCGCGGTGGCTCAAGCCTGTAATCCCAGCACTTTGGGAGGCCGAGGCGGGCGGATCACAAGGTCAGGAGATCGAGACCACAGTGAAACCCCGTCTCTACTAAAAATACAAAAAATTAGCCGGGCGCGGTGGCGGGCGCCTGTAGTCCCAGCTACTCAGGAGGCTGAGGCAGGAGAATGGCGGGAACCCGGGAGGCGGAGCTTGCAGTGAGCCGAGATCGCGCCACTGCACTCCAGCCTGGGCAACAGCGTGAGACTCCGTCTCAAAAAAAAAAAAAAAAAAAGAATTCATCATGGCCAAGAAATATATCACTAAAAAAGCTACTTAACTAGTAAATGAGTTTTGCAAAGTTGCAGAATACAAGATACGTGTGCAAAATCAATTGTAGTTCTACATACTATCAATGAGCAATTAGAAATTAAACTTTAAAAACACCGTTTGCAAAGACATCAAAAATATAAAATACTTATGACTCACAATATGTAGGTTAATATGCAATTTCTATCAAAGTGCCAGAAGTATTTATTATATCTGATTCTAAAGTTTATACAGGAAACTAAAGGAACCAGAATAGCAAAAAAAAAAAAAAAAAAAAAGAAAGAAAAAAGAAAAGAAGAATGAAATTAGGGAAATTGCACTACCCGGTGTTAAGACTTAAAGGCTTACTCTGTAGCTGCAGTCATGAAGATAGTGCTGTTTTTTATAACCATAGATAAATACAGCTATGGAACAGAATACAGTTCATGGATAAACTTACTCTATGGACTGATTTAATGTCAAAGGTGCAAAGGAGATGCAATGGAGAAAGGGTGGTCTCTTATTTAACCCCATAGAATGTAAAACCTTTTTTTTTTGCAACACTAAAAATGACAGAAACAATGACAAAGCACAAACAACTGAAAGGTCAATGTTTTTCAGTACAAACATATGACAAACAAATGACTGTCCTTAATTTACAATAAGCTTGTACAAATCAAAAGTAAAAGATGAGCAACCCAAAAGAGCCCCAGGCCAAGAACTGAAACAGGCAGTCTTCAAAAAAAGGAAGATGAATGTGGCCGGGCGCGGTGGCTCACGCCTGTAACCCCAGCACTTTGGAAAGCCGAGGCAGGTGGATCATGAGGTCAGGAGATCGAGACCATCCTGGCTAACACGGTGAAACCCCGTCTCTACTAAAAATACAAAAAATTAGCCGGGTGTGGTGGGGGGCGCCTGTAGTCCCAGCTGCTTGGGAGTCTGAGGTGGGAGAATGGCTTGAACCTGGGAGGCGGAGGTTGCAGTGAGCGGAGATTGCACCACTGCACTCCAGCCTGGGTGACAGAGGGAGACTCCTTCTCAAAAAAATAAAATATAAAATAAAATAAAATAGAAAGACATCAGATACATGAAAAGGTGTTCAGTCTTATTTATGATTTATGGAATCAATCTTATTTATGATTACTGGAATTCAAATAAGAACAGCCAAACTTTTTTTTTTAAATGTTTTTTTTTTCTCACCCAGCAGATCCCCAGTGGTTTAAAAGCTGTGGGTGGAGGAGGGACAAGTACTCCCATACCCCTGGGGGAAGTGGAAGCTCATGCTGTGTCTGCAGTGGGTGAATGGTCAGCACAGACAGCCACCAGATCAAGAAAAACTAGTTGTCATCAAAGCCCACTCACTTAGAAACAATCTAAATAAAACCCGGAAGATCAGAGCAGATTATTTTAATATTTAATTTGTGTTTTATCGTTAACAATATGTAAAATCCATGAACAAAATTTTTATTCTATATTTTGTACTATAAATTTCTTAATGTAACTCATTGTCTGAAGAATCAAACGTTGACTGTGGGTTTTCAAGCGTGATTTTTCCAAATAAATGTTACGATGGTAGAAATCCTTTCCACTATTTCAGGGTAGGAACGTAGTTTTATGCAACATTAAATGGCTTCATCAGGTTCCCCAAGGGCCTCTCTTGGCTCTGATATCACCACATCTGCTTTGTGTCTGTTGGCGAATTTGTTTTTTCTCCATAGTTAACTCTTTGAAGTCCTCACCTGTCAGGGACTTTGTAGAATTCAGGCAATCCTGTAGCATCACTGTCATCGACTTCATCAAAGTTCTGACTCCTTCGAGAAACTTGAAACACCAGGTCGTATTTGACCAACATCCTTATTTTTTATTTTTATTTTTTTGAGATGGAGTCTTGCTCTGTTGCCCAGGCTGGAGTGCAGTGGCACAATCTTGACTCACTGCAACCTCTGCCTCCCGGGTGCAGGTGATTCTACTCCCTCAGCCTCCTGAGTAACTGGGATTACAGGTGCCCCCGCACCACACTCAGCTAAGTTTTTTGTATATTTAGTAGAGACGGGTTTTCACCATGTTGGTCAGGCTGGTCTCAAACTCCTGACCTCATGATCCACCTGTCTCAGCCTCCCACAAGTGCTGGGATTACAGGTGTGAGCCACTGTGCCCGGCCCACCATCCTCACTTCTTTACGTCAGTTGCCCGCTTTTCAAACTCTGGTATTTCATCTGTCCATTTGGCTTCCAATTTCAGTTATTACAATTTTCATTTCTATTGACTTAATTAAGTTTTCTTCCAACTGAGCTCTCATTTTTAAATTAATGTATTTATTTTAATTGATAGGTGTACATATTTTAGATGTACATATTTTGGGGGTACATGGGATAATTTGATCCATTCATATAATCGAATTAGGGCAATTTGAGTATCCATCACCTTAGATATTTTCTTTTCTGTATGTGAGGAACATTTGAATCATTCTCTTCTAGCTTTTTTGAAATGTACAGTGGATTAATCCTAACCACAGTCACCCTACTGATCTATGGAACACCAGGTCTTATCACTTCCATCTAAGCATGTATTTGTATCCATTAATCAAACTCTCTTCATCCCCTGACCCATTTCCCTTCTCAGCCTGTGGTAACTGGGAAGCTACTCTCTGTCTTTACGGGTAAGCTCTCATTTCTAAGAGTTTTTTTTTTTGTTTTTTTTTTTTTTGAGATGGAGTATTGTTCTGTTGTCCAGGCTGGAGTGCAATGGCATGACCTCGGCTCCCTGCAACCTCTGACTTCTAGGTTCAAGCAATTCTCCTGTCTCAGCCTCCCAAGTAGCTGGGATTACAGGTGCCTGCCACCGTGCCCAACTAATTTTGTATTTTAGTAGAGATGGGGTTTCACCATGTTGGTCAGGCTGGTCTCGAATTCCTGACCTCAAATGATCTACCCACCTCGGCCTCCCAAAGTGCTAGGATTACAGGCGTGAGACACCATGCCCGGCTGCTAATAGTATCTTGTTCCCTACGCATGTTTCGTATTTCCACTTAAACACATGAAATGTGCTTGTTTAGAATCCGCATATCCCCACGTCTGGAGTCGCTGTAGGACGAAGGCAGTGCTGTTTCTGTTTCCTTATGTGGTGGTATTCCGCGCTCATGTGAGTTTATGGATTTTCAATGGATCATTCTCTGGACAGATTCTGAGCCTGGGTTGTGGGTGTCTAACTACATAAAATAGTGCCTTGCCTTCAGTGAGCCCCATGAACCTGGGCCTGATAGAAAAATGCATCCACTAGAGTGTTTTTGGACCATGCAGAAAATTCAAGCCCTAACCCTTCTCTGGACTTTCAAGGTCTGAATTTTCAAAGGAATAGACCCTGCTCCCTGCCCTCTACTCAGAGCCAGAGCTGAGTAACACAAATGTGCTTGCTGTCTCTTTTGCGGGGAAGATTTTTCTCTAAATTCCCTTTTTCCTGGCCGTAGCTATTTGAGTCTTCCAACTGCACACAATAATCCTTATTTATCTCCTCACCTTGGGTCTCGTGCCATTGTTAGAAACCCAATCTCCATGTGACTGTGCCTGGCAACTGCCTTGATGGGCCACCAATGTCTCCAGAGTCTGCTTTTGTGCTTTCCCGTTACGTTTTATTTCTGAAGATTGTTCTTACTATTTTAGTTTGGTAAAGACTCACATTTAAAAGCCTATATTTTGTACTCTATCCACCATTCTGAAGTATATTGTAGCAGGATGTTTTGTCTGATATGTAACTATCAAAAGAAGCCTCTTTTAAATATTGTAAATGTCACC
This sequence comes from Macaca fascicularis, assembly GCF_037993035.2. Lineage (NCBI taxonomy): Eukaryota > Metazoa > Chordata > Mammalia > Primates > Cercopithecidae > Macaca > Macaca fascicularis. Next base: position 3,114,220 of record NC_088384.1, on the reverse strand, counting down.
TTTTGATATTAATTTTCAATATACCTGAATATTATTTTTAAGTATAATATAAAATAATGTTTTTCATATTGATTAACTGTATACCATTATTACATTGATTATCTACCATTTTATTAAAAAAACAACTTCTTTTTTTTCTCATTGAGGTTATACCACCGCTGCCATATATTGATTTCACATATCTTGGGTCCATCCTGGGCTGTTTCTTCCTGTCGATTCTGTCACAGTGCACTCTGTACATTGTCTTAATTCTATAGCTTTCTAGTATATATTGATATTTGGTGGGACATGCCTCTCTTCTTCTTTGTCTTCTTCACAAATAACTCAGCTGTTCTTTGCCCTTCTCTGTTATGTGATAATAAATGTCATGCTCCATGAAAAATACTATTGGAATTCTGCATGGACTTACATTAAATTTGTAGACTAATTTAAGGAAAATTGACTTGTTCACGCTACTGAGTTTGAATCCATAAATACACCAAGCCATCCAGCCAGAGCTATAAGCACAATCTTCCTTCAGTATCCATGGGGATGGGTTCCAGGACCTCCCACAGACACCAAAATCCCCAGATGCTCACGTTCCTGGTAGAAGATGGCATAGTATTTGCATATAACCTCCACACATCCTCTGCATGCTTTAAATCATCTCTCGATTACTTATAATGCTTAATACAATGTCAATGCCATGGAAATTGTTGTTAAACTGTAGTGTTTAGGGAATCACAAGAAGAAAAAAGTCCGTGAGTGATCAGTACAGACACAACCATCCACTTTTCGAAATATTTTTGATCTGCATCCACAGATGTGGAACCCACAGATATGGAGGGCCAACTGTATGTCTTAATCCTGCTTCTAGGGGCCTGGTACATCTTTGGCATCTTATAGAATTTTGTGAGAAAGGTAAATGGAAATTTGTTTCCTGTTGTATTTCTATTTATTTTAACATTTGGAATGCTACTGACATTTTTTTAAAAGTACACATCCAGAAACTTTCTTGGTAGTTTTGTTTCTTTGATGGTCCATGTATACAATTTTATCTTCTGCAAATAAATTGTCTTATTTTTATAATTTTTTGAATCAATTTTTTCTTGCCTTATTACATTGGCTTGAGTCCAGTGAAATTCGAAGAGGAACAGTTGGAGCTGGCTCCTAAGTCTCGTTCCTGGCTTCAAAAAGAATGTTTTTAAAATGTTACCCCGAACGACGGGCTTGTTCATATCCCTGGTAGATGTCCATCCTCGGGATGAGAAGCCACTCTCCACTCCTGGTTGATGAGTAGTTTCTATCCCGAATGAATCTGGGACTTTTTTCAGCATATTTTTCTGACTTTCTTTTAATGAAAGTAGGTCTTAATAAAGTAGGGTCAGTAGTTATCGTGGAAAAATTTAAGACACTAATATGTCTCTTTAAAAATCCTCCTAAAAATCCCTCCCTCCCTCCCTGACCTTATATATCTTTGATACTGGCAATACTCTTCAGAACTCCTGGCTCATTCTCCACCATCAGCTTAAATTTCTTTTTCTTTTTCTTTTTTCTTTTCTTTTTTCTTTTTTTTTTTTTTTGAGACCGAATCTCACTCTGTCATCCAGGCTGGAGTGCAGTGGCATGATCCCAGCTCCCTGCAACCTCCGCCTCCCAGGTTCAAGCAATTCTTCTGCCTCAGTCTCCCGAGTTGCTGGGATCACAGGCACGCACCACCATGCCTGGCTAATTTTTGTATTTTCAGTAAAGACAGCGTTTCACCATATTGTCCAGGCTGGTCACAAACTCCTGATCCACCCACCTTGCCCTCCCAAAGTGCTGGGATTATAGCCATGAACCACTGTGCCCGGCCCATGAGCTTAAATTTCTAAGTGGTGATCTCACTTTAAAACGTACAATTTACTATCTTTGTATCTATGCTAAAACGGAAACAGGCTCATTTCAGCATCTGGCTGTAACTTTATTGTATTTTGGATGATTTCCTTTGAACTCTCTTCCAATTCACTACTTCTCACTTTGACTGCATTCAGGCAGGCTAGACTTTCACACATATACGGCTTTTTTTATAAAATGTATTTCAATGACTCCTTTTTAATTCATGTTTAAGATCTCCAATTAGCTGCTTTTCATGAAAACAAATCATTGCATTTTGTCTGTTTTTTATTACTATTTATGCACTTGTAAATATAATTTCACCTCCAATTCTCTCTTGAAACACCTTCAGCTTATTTTGAAGTCTCTGTTTGTATGTAAAGACATGAATGATTTTACCTAGAGTCAATTTATGTTCCAAGAGTTGGTTTCCTTGGTTCTTTATTTCCTATCATTATATTCATTTATGCCTATCTCAGTTTGGACCTCCAAGCCAAATTTGAGTGGGAGAAGTTTGCGGGGTGTTCCTCCCTGCGTTTCTGTGTCTCTCTTTCTTTTCTCACCTCCTCGTGCCTCTGTCTGAGGATGGTGCCTCCACTGCACCCTCCACACGATCCTGACCTGGGTCTTCCATAGGATCTGCGTGGCTTCCTGCAGGGATACTGGAGCTGTCTCAGGTCCATCCACAGTGCCAGGAGGGGCTGGACTCAGATCCCACTCATGCAGTCTCCCTGGGCCTGCGGCTCACATCTAACTGTAGACCCTGGACTTATTTATTTATTTGCTTATTTATTTGAGACGGAGTTTTGCTCTTGTTGCTCAGGCTGGAGTGCAGTGGCGCGATCTCGACTCACTGCAACCTCCGCCTCCCAGGTTCAAGCGATTCTCCTGCCTCAGCCTCCAAAGTGGCTGGGACTATAGGCACCTGCCACCGCATCCAGCTAACTTTTCCTATATTTTTAGTAGAGACGGGGTTTCACCGTGTTGGCCAAGCTGTGTCTCGAACTGCTGACCTCAGGCGATCCACCTGCCTCGGCCTCCCAAAATGTTGGGATTACAGGCGTAAGCCACCGCCCCCAGCCACTCCTGGACTTTAGAGCAAGTTTCTACTCTGATTTCATGAGGTCTCCTCACCTCTCGGCTGCAGGGCCAGAGCCTGTCCCAACCTCCATTCTGACGTTTCTGGTCACCGTCTTTGGGCAGGATTCAACCCTGTGCACCTGCGCCCGACTCTGGACTCAGGAAACCAGCTATTCCTTGTTGTTTATCTGAACGAGGCATCATTTCCAGGAGTATGGAGCAAAGGGGGTTATTACAAGGTGAATTCTCTAACCTGTCTTCATAGAAAACCCTTGCAATTGCTTTTAAGTGATAGAATTTTAAATAACAAATACTTTCATCTTTTATTAAGAAATTCTCAAACAAATCCATATCATGAAGAATACTTATTTTGTAGAATTATGTATTAAAAATAATAGAAAATGAATATGCAATATGCAAGAATAATACACGCATATGGCAAGCCCTGAAAGAACTTGAAAAATTAAGACACTTAATTTGTAAGTGTTACAGGATTCTGGGTACATTTTTCTTTTGACTTCAACTACAATCAAGAGTATATAATCGTTTGGTAGACTGAAGAAATAGAAGAATGAAGTCTTAATTGTATTTAATGATTTTCTTTTTTTGCAAGAAACAGGTCAAGTCTACAAGCAGTTGGGATGGCAATTAGAAAAATCTTAGCAGTTACAATGAAAAGTGAAAAAAAAAGTAAATTAAAAACATTAATATTGGAAAGAGAAAAAATATTCCTTCTGAATCATGCAGGTGAAAGTCCAGGAATTCTCCCAGAGGCCTGGAGGAGTTCGTCCTATGCCGTGGGGCAGGCCCAGCCCTGGGTTGTGTATAGTGGCTACGGAGGACTCAGCCGTAGAACCCCGAGGGACCAGGAGCCTGGAAGTGAGGGAACCAGGGTGGGGCTGTGTAGGAGTCAGTGGGACCCCACCCTGGAAGAAGAAAGACCAGGCCAAGTCACAAAGGAAGAGCAGAAACAGCAGGGGGGTCTTCGGACAGTTGAGCCAGTTAGGGGACAACGTTACCTTTTACAGTAATATTAACGTGTCTTCCGTTTCTGCCAATGACCAACAAGTCCCAGGTCACAGAAGACCATGGAGGGCGCAGCGGGAAGGGTGAGCACTGCCTGGATTCCACTGTGTACATTTTAGATAACATTCCCCCCTGAGGCCAGAGTCACACAGCAAGCTGGCTGGGACAAGCTTCTGACTGGGGGACCTGGCCTCGCCCCCTCTGCCTCCCACAGGCTGGTGGACCTGGCCTCGCCCCCTCTGCCTCCCACAGGCTGGTGGACCTGGCCTCGCCCCCTCTGCCTCCCACAGGCTGGGGGACCTGGCCTCACCCCCTATTCTTCCCACAGGCTGGTGGACCTGGCCTCACCCCCTCTGCCTCCCACAGGCTGGTGGACCTAGCCTCGCCCCCTCTGCCTCCCACAGGCTGGTGGACCTGGCCTCGCCCCCTCTGCCTCCCACAGGCTGGGGGACCTGGCCTCACCCCCTATTCTTCCCACAGGCTGGTGGACCTGGCCTCGCCCCCTCTGCCTCCCACAGGCTGGGGGACCTGGCCTTGCCCCCTCTGCCTCCCACAGGCTGGGGGACCTGGCCTCACCCCTGTTCCTCCCACAGGCTGGTGGACCTGGCCTCGCCCCCTCTGCCTCCCGGGGGACCCCAGGCGATGCACTCCTAGGGAATATCTAACAGGCTGCAGCCTGGCACACACCTCTGAGGCTGCCAGAGCTCCTACTCCTCCCTCGTGTGCCACGGCCTGGGGACGGGGCCTCCTGTGTTCCAGAGTGGAGGGAAGCTGGACCCTGGCCTCCCTCCATGTGGGTTCTGATCACACATGTGCCCAGGTGCTCTCCACTCTGGGCTGGAGGCTGACAGCCGCCTACCCCTCCACACCCTCCACGGAGAGAGTCAGTGCAGCTCCTGGCTCCAGAAACTTCCACTGGGCTTCTGTGGGTTTCCCCGCTTTACTGTAAGTCAGAGTTTCAGCAGGAGGACATCCCATTTATCAATGTCCTCTTCATCCATCAATGCTCTTTGCTGATTGATGTGTTGAAAGCAATTCATGTTACTTTCTTCTATCATGGACCCCAAATCCCCAACTCTGATATCTGGCAAGGCTGTTTAAAATCTTCTTTTTGTCCAACCGTGAAGTGCGGGTGGCTAAGCAAAGCATGGCAAGCCAATGGGACATTTTCGCTTTACCAGGAGGCTGCTGCATCTAGGCCAGGTCCAGGGCTGCCAAGACCCCACGTGCATGCCCTTCCCGCTTCATTCCTCTGGGATGCACCACCCGACACAGGCCCAGGGCAGCCCATGGCTCAGGCCCAACACCTTCTGACCTCCTCCAAACACAGGGCAGTTCACTCGCTTCCCAAACGTCCACGGAGAACTGCAGGAGGTGCCCATGCTTTGGTGATGCATTTTCACTCTTTACAGCCCTGGGTACAGCCTTCAGTTACGCAGATGAGAGCTCAAGTTGTACCTGGAAAAGTGAGGTGATTTGCATGAGTGTCCACAGCTCATGGTGGAAATTGTATGGCCTGACAACAAACTCCAGGTCACAGAAGATCATGGAGGGCACCGAGGGAAGGGGTAGACACTGCCTGGGAAAAGGGACAGCTGAGATGGGAGCTGGGCACGGCTGCCCCACAGGACGGCACCAGTGAGCTGTCCACGTGGGCAGCGAAACTCCCGCCTCTGCCCTGGCCACAGTCTGGAAAAGACAGATGGAGAAACCTTTCTCATCAGATAAAAGGGGCTGAGTGGATGGAATGGTGGCCCCAAAAGATGTGTGTGCATCCTGACCCCAGAATCTGTGAAGGGACCTTACTTAATGAAAAGGTCTTCGGGTTTTGTCATTAGGTTAAGGATCTCGAGATGGTGTCATCCTGGACTCTTCAGTTGGCCCCTAAATCCAATGACAGGTGTCCAGCTAAGAGATAAAAAAGGAGAAGACACAAAGAAAAGGGGAGACAGCTATGTGGCCACAGAGGCAGAGACGGGACTGAGATGCCTAGAAGCCCAGGGTCTCCTGCAGCCACTGGAAGTGGGAAGAGGCAGGGAGAAGCCTCCTGAGAGCGCAGCCCTGTGGACACCACACATGGATTTCTGGCTTCTGGTCTCCAGAGCTGCGAGAGGATAAATTTCTGTTGCTTTGTGGTCACCTGTTTTGCCGCCTCTCCCAGGAGGGTGGGGCTGGGTGCCGCAGGCCCCAGGCAGCCGGGAGCACCTGACCCCTCCCCCAGGCAGGATGGAGAAGGACCCGGGGTGGCCAGAGTGTGGCCCTATGCGGACCTCGCCGCTGTGGGTTGGACGAGGCTCACCCCAATAACTGACTCAGCTCTGCTGACCTGCATCTGCCACTGGCCCCAGGAGTTGGACTGGGAGGAAAGAGAGCAAATTGGCCTCGAAGGTCCTGTCGGCCGTGGAATTCTGTGACCAAAGCCCCTGGGGTTGTGGGAAAATGGTCGAGTCAGATGCCCTGAATTTCCACTGGTTTCTCCCCACTGTGCCCTGAGTGGGGACTCACGAGCATAGGGAGGTCCAGACATAGAGCTCCTGGAGTCCAGGAAGGGCATGAGCACGGGGCACGTGGGGATCCTGGTTTCCACGAGACTGTGAAGGGGGATATCTCAGAGGGTCCTTTCGTCTGGCCACCTGGTGACAGCAAACGGCAGTGCTGGTCCTTTCAAGGGAGGTGGCAGTGGGCAGGTCCATGCCGCCTGGCCATGGTGGCGTGTGGGGCCACCCGCAGTGGTGACAACCGGGTTCATCCCACTCCACACACCTTGTCACCAGGCCTCTAGGTTGACAACTACAATTGTGCAGATGGCCTTCTGGGGTGTCCTGGGCTGCCTCGCCCACTGAGCCGGGTTTGGGCCCGGAAGCAGCCACAGGAAAGGGGCTTGCGAGGGACCAGATCTGCTTTGACTGTAACAAAATGTGGCAGCCATGTCGGGCAGCAGCAAAGGAGCTGAGGACGGAGACTCAGCCCTGGCTCCCGGCCCAGGCCTGCCTGCGTTTCACTGGGTCACCTTGAACGGGCTGCACTGTCTCACTTGGCCTCAGCCCCATCTGGAGAGTGAACAGGACAGGCTCCTGGTGCACAGCCTCTGGCTCAGCCTTGCAGTTCAGCGGGCCCTGGGCAGGCTGTGGCTGCTGAATGCAGGGTTACTTGGGACTACTAAGCCAGTGGCCACAGGGAGACCTCGGGCCAGCCCTGGAGAGGCCCTGGCCTGTGTTTCTAGACAAAGTTTGCAAAATTCCTTTAAAAAATAAAAGACTTTGATTAAGAAGCTGCTCTCTGGGGGCGTCCTCCAATGCCCCACAGAGGAATTAAGGTGTTTATCCTTATTCACAAAAGAAATGGATTGTAAGCAGAAGAATTCCCTACAATTTATTCACACAACAAAAAAATAATGAGCATTAGTAAATTCCTTTTTATTATAAGAGGAAAAAAAGATGCAAATGGTGATTTAATGAAGGATTTAGCTCTCAGTGCTACTTTCCACCATCACAAAAGGGACGTTTCTTATTATTCAGAAAGCACTTGGACTGAGAAGAGAAGGTTCCATAAACAGCCATTAGCATCTTAATTACACGATAATTCAAAAGACAGCTCCCCTGAAAAAACTTCGGCCCATGAATCTCTCAGCTTCAATGTCCAAGAAGGGAGACAGATTCTCCCGAGAACGTGGCCCAGGAACTCAGGGGGTCTTCCTGGTGTGGTGCCCAGGGGTTTGTCTGGCTGATGGATGGCGGCCTGATGGGACAGTGTGCCCAGCCCTGGAGTGGTCACTCACCCCAGTGAGAAGCCGCTGAGCTGTGTGCAGGCGGGCATGTCATCGCGGCTCGTCGGAGGCCAGTTCACCACCCCGAGATCTCTGAGAGGCAGTGGGAGGCTCTGGTGGCGGAGAGAGAGGCTGCCTGGTTCATCCCCTGTCCTGGACATTTTGCTATGTTCTTGAGCAAATCTGAGACCAATGACCTTGTTGTGGCTAGCATCTTTCATCACTAGTTGGAGACATCACTCAAACCCACTTCTTCATAAAGGGAAATGTCTATGCACAGTTGTAAAAAATGCCGAGGAGCAGAAAAAGGGTGCATCCTCAAGGGTCAGGACTCAGTGACGTCATCTGCAGTCACTTCCACCTTAGGCTCTGTCCTCACACAGGCTCCCTGTTCCCAGTGCTTCTGGACAGCTCTGGGCTTGGGTCCCACATGTAGCAGGGCCAGTGGCCAAACTGTGCTCCTTTTCTAGCAATTTCTGCAAAAGCACTGGAAGTGGCTCATACTGGAGCCAGTCACTGGCCGGCCCATGTGAGCCCCTATGAGCTTTGACATCAGGGATGGACTAGTGTCACCCGACACGCACGGGCAAAGGAGTGGAGGAGCAGTTCCCCAAGGGAAAGTACAGCCTGGTCAGAGGTCAGGGGCAAGAACTGGACAGCAAGAGGGCAGGCGTGCCTGAGGAACAGGCCTCCTCTAGGGACACCCAGAACCCTTGCTGTGAACTTTTCTTCAAGTGAAGAAGCTCTGCACAAGAACTCACACAAGCTCCGCTCCTGGTGGTTCTGTCCCTGACTTCCTTCCACATCTCTCTAACTGTCCTCCCCTGTGCTCGGGGCCTCCAGTCAGCTGGAGCGAAGCTCCACTTATCCTTCATGGACCACTGTCTCCCCACCCCCAAAAGTGATTTCACTCCCCTCTTCATGGAGAAAAATGAGGCTTGCACCCCTAAGTTCCACATCACCCTGAAGCTCCCCATGTATGTCCCCTGGTGCTGCCCTCCCCCAGGAGAAGGCCCCCTCATATGGCACCTGCGTCTCCTGCCTGGGGACCACACCCTTCCCTCCTTCTCCTTCCAGCATCTGTGATGCCAGGTCCTTCCTGGCTCCTCCCCCAAAGCTGGATGTGTCTACACTTCCTTAATTTGCACGGAAGCCCTCTGGCTGCCTTCTCGCACCAGCAGTATAATATATATATGTATTTTTTTCTGAGACGGAGTCTTGCTGTGTCACCCAGGCTAGAGCACAGTGGTGCCATCTTGGCTTACTTGGCTCACTGCAACCTCTGCCTCCTGGGTTCAAGTGATTCTCCTGCCTCAGCCTCCCGAGTAGCTGGGATTACAGGCATGCACCACCAAGCCCAGCTAATTTTTGTATTTTTAGTAGACATGGGGTTTCACCCTGTTGGCCAGGCTGGTCTCGAACTCCTGACCTCATGATCCGCCCGCCTTGGCCTCCCAAAGTGCTGGGATTATAGGCGTGAGCCACCGGGCCAGAGCTGTTTTTTTTTTTTTTTTTTTTTTTGAGACAGAGTCTTGCTCTGTTGCCCAGGCTGGAGTGCAGTGGTGTGATCTTGGCTCACTGCAACCTCTGTCTCCCTGGGTTCAGGTGATTCTCCTGCCTCAGCCTCCCCAACAGTATAATCTTTAAGCACATTTCAAAGGTTTCTGCGTGGCTCTGGCTATCGTCTGGCTACTCTGTCATGACCCTTCAATCCATGTCCGTGCCAACCAAAAACTCCACCGGGGCTGTGCCTTGAAAAGCCAGTGTCCGTGCCTGCCCTGGCTCAGAGGAGCTCCGGGTCGGCAACTCTTCTCCTGGGTCGGTCTCCTGCTGCTCCTTCCACCTCCTTCCACCCCTGATTCCAGACCTTCTGCCTGAGCTCCGGCCTGGCCCTCCTTCAGGACTGTGAGCCCACTGGCCCCACCTATAGCTGTGTTCAGGGGTACCTACCAAAGGCCCCTAGGTCCGGCTGGACTCACCCCTGCCTGACGGTGGAAGGATGGGCGCTTCCAGGGTCAGGTCCCACTGTCTCTCCCCTCACACCCTGAGCTCCAGTCTTGCCACGCGGTTTGGACTTCCTTTCACTGGACAGGTTGCACCTCCATCTCTTTGCCTTTATGTGAGTTGCTTCCTGCATCGCATGGGCCTTCCTAGCACCCCACCTGCCCCAGGAATGCCTGCCCATCCATCTGGAACCAGCTGGCATCTCCTGCTCTGAAGTGTTCTCCGAGCTGAGCAAACAATGGCACCTGCACTTCAGACATTCCTTGTGGAGGCACATGTCACACCTATGAGGACTGTCCCCAGCACTGGGAAGACCCTGGGGACAGAACTATGCTGACGGTCTTCTCTCATCCAGGGCTCCAGCGCAGGGGATGGTTCTGCTCCATCCTTCGGATTCGGAGCAACTGAAAGAATGACTATCTTATCTCATATTTCCCAGGGTAAAACATTTTTTATTACACGAAATGCAAAAAAGAAGTACTTTTGCTTCGAAAAATGATGGAATGAAAGTGACTGAATATTCCCTCCCACCCAAAACTACCAAAAAAATGGGCCAAATGCCTGAAACAACGGTTTGAAAGACAGTGAACATCAGGCAATGAAGAACAGTGATTCCTCAAAGACGGAGAACAAACCAGGCCGCCCCACCTGGCTTCCCGGAAAAAGGTCCCAGGCTACGGTGCCAGGAGAAGGAAACCGGAAAAAGGTCCCAGGCTACGGTGCAGGGAGAAGGAAACCGGAAAAAGGTCCCAGGCTACGGTGCAGGGAGAACCAAACCAGGCAAGGCCTCCTGGACTGTGTTGAGGAGAGAAAGCTGGGAGTGTAATGAGGCAAAGATGGCTAGCATTCACCCACAGCGGACTCCATAAGTGAAATCTGTCCAGAGAGAGGACTGTGGAGTCCTGCATGGGACCCTCTTAAAGTATTCGGGTGAGAACTCCTCAGTGCATGCATGTGAAAAATCACCCCAGGCCAGAGAAAGAACCAGCCAGAGGAATTAGGTGTATTAGTCCCAGTTGTTCACACAGGGCCAGGAACAATGCCTGTTCCCATTAATGAGAAGATAAGGTATCAAGGTTCATGAGGCTGTGGGTAGAGCAACTACAATGTGGGGAATAATTAGCCCTACACCCCATAATCCTGCTCCCCCCTGAAAAATCTCAAAAAGACCCCAAAAGATAAAACTGCTTCCAAGTAAATTAACTGCAACCAAGAACATAACTCAAGAATATTTACATAAATTTTAAAATATCCAGCATTCGACAAGCAAAACTCACACTGTCTGAGGTCCAATCAAAAACCACCAAGAATGAATGCTATAAAGCAGGAAATTTCAGCACCCAAGAAGATCAATCAATCAATTGAGACCAACCCAGGACTGACACAGAAAAGGCATTTTTAAAGTTATGGAAACAGTAATCCATGTGTTCACAAAGCCAACTGGAGACATGGAACATATAAAAAGACATAAATTGAAATTTTAGAAATAAAAATATAAGGTCTGAATTGAAAACTACACTCTTGGGATTAATGGCAGATTATAAACTGCAAAAGTAAAGGTTAATGGAGTTAAAAGATAAAGCAATATAAACTACTCAAAAGGAGAGGGAAATAATCTTAAAAATAAACAGTGCATTGTTAAGCTGTAAGATAACTTCAGATGATGTGTAATGGGAGTCACTAGGGTGGAAACAGAAAAAAATAGAAGAAATAATGACTGAAATATTTCCAAATTTTGATGAAAATTATGAATGCACAGATACGAGAAACTCAAAGAATCCCAAATGCAGGAAACATGAAGAAAACTACACCAAGACACATTATAATCAATTTTCTAAAATCACTAATAAAGAGAAAAATCTGTCTGTGCTTGGCTTATTGCAATTAGTTTCCTCTAAGTTCACCCATATTGTTTCAAATGACAGGATTTCTTTTCTTTTTAATGTCCGGATAGTATTCCATTGTGTGTATGCCACATTTTCCTTATCCATCCATCTGTTGATGGACACAAGTTAATTCCTTATCTTGGCTCTTGTGAATAACGGAGCAATGAACATGGGAGTGCAGATCTCTCTCTCTCTCTTTTTTTTTTTTTTTTTTTGAGACGGAGTCTTGCTCTTCTTGCCCAGGCTGGAGTGCAACGCACTATCTCGGCTCACTGCAACCTCCACCTCCTGGGTTCAAGTGATTCTCCTGCCTCAGCCTCCTGAGTAGCTGGGATTATAAGTGCCTGCCACCACGCCCAGCTAATTTTTTGTATTTTTAGTAGAGACAGGGTTTCCCCACATTGGCCAGGCTGGTCTTGAACTCCTGACCTTGTGATCTGCCCACTTCAGCCTTCCAAAGTGCTGGGATTACAGGCATGAGCCACCACGCCTGGCCAGATACCTCTTTTATATGCTGACTTAATTTCTTTGGGGTATATATCCAGTAGTAGGATTGCTATCATTACTGTCATACGGTAGTTCTATTTTGAATTTTTTTGAGGAACTTCCATGCTCTTTTCTACAGTGGCTGTATTAATTTACATTCCCGCCAACAGTGTGCAAAGGTTCCTTTTTTTTACATATCCCTATCAACACTATTATCTTTCATCTTTTTTATAATAGTCATTTCAAGAGGTGTGAGTGTATTAGTCTGTTCTCACACTGTTATATACCTGGGACTGGGTAATTTACAAAGAAAAGAGGTTTAATTGTCTCATGATTCCACAGGCTCTATGAAAGCATGGCTGGGGAGGCCTCAGGAAATTTACAATCATGGTGGAAGGTGAACAGGGAGCAAGCACGTCTTGTGTGGTCACAGCAGGAGGAAGGGGGGTTGCTACACACTTTTGAACAAGACGACCTCATGAGAACTCACTCACTAGCATGAGAACAGCAAGGGAGAAATCTGCCCCCACGATCCAATCACCTCCCACCAGGTCCCTCTTCCAACATGGGGAAATACAATTTCACATAAGATTTAGGTGGGGACACAAATCCAAACCATAGCAGTGAGATAACATCTCCATGTGATTTTAATTTGCATTTCCCTGATGATTAGTGATTCTGGGCATTTCTTCATATGTCTGTTGGCCATTTGGGTGTCTTCTTTAAAGAAATGTTGATTCAGGTCCTTTGCCCATTTCTGAATTGGGTTACTTGTTTTCTTTTTACTGAGTTGTTTGAGGTTCTTATATATTTTGTATATTAACTCCTTATAAGATGTAAGGTTGTAAACATTTTCTCCCCATTTGTCAGTTGTCTCTTCATTCTGTTGTTTCTTTTCACATGATCTTGCTTATATGTGGAATTTTAAAAAGCTGACTGCTTAGAAATAGAAATTAGAATGGGGTAGTGGAGAGTTGGGGGGCAGAGGTGTTGGAGACATGATGATCAAATGGAGCGGTGAATACCAGGGGTGATTGAGGGTTAGAAGATAGAGGGGTTGGGAAGATGATGGTCAAAGAATACAAAATTAGTTAGTAAAAAATGAACAAGTTCAAGGTATCTATCGTACAACATGGTGACTATAGTTAAGAACAATATATTGTATTCTTGAAAAATGGTAACAGTAGATTTTAAGTGTTCTCATCACAAAAATGATAACTTGGTGAGGTAATGCACGTTATTAGCTCAGTTTAGTTATTCCGCATGTATAAACATTTGAAAACATTACGTTGTACAGGATAAATATATACAATTTTCGTCATCAAAAAAATGAGGAATCAGAAAAAGAAAAGAGCACACCTTAGAAGCAGCCAGATAAAAAGGATATTACATTCTGAGGAACAAAAACAAGAAAAACAGCAGATTTCTTGTTGAAAACGATGCAAGAGAGAAGACAGTGGCACAACATTGATAAAGTACTGAAACAAATCACCTGTCAACTTAGAATTCTATGCCTAGAAAAAATATCTTTCAATGAAGGCAAAATAAACATTTTTGAGCTATTCAGAAAATGAAGGAATTACTTACAAGCAGACCTGTTTTGCAAGAAATGTTAAAAGAAGTCCTTCAAGCAGAAGGAAACTAATACAGGTAGAAAAATGAATCTCCTCCAAATAATAAGAACACAAAAAAGTAGAAACTATATGGATCACTGATACTACAAGTAAAGTGACAAAATAATATGCCTTCAAAATGGCACAGTAAAGCTAGATATGAGAAGCAAACGCTAGTATAATAAAGCAAAGAGTTATAGCTGATAAGTCAAAAAGAAAACACAAAAGTCAATCATAAAAATATTCAATTAATACAAAGAAGACAGCATAAGCAGGAAAAGAAAGAAAAGAACAGGTTGCATAAACATACAATATCTGGCAATGTGGTAGACTTAAATCTAAGCAAAGAAATAATCGCATTAAATGTAAATTTAATTGTCTGAATATTCCATTAAGATGTGGAGATTGTGAGACTGGATGAAGAATCAAGACTCAACTTGTTTCCTCAAAACTCACCACAAAAAAAAGGACATAAATATTTTAAATGTAAACATACGGAAAAACA